>NC_089530.1:30685394-31010394 GCF_963924715.1 Thunnus thynnus
TAGTAATCTGAGTGAAACATAACGGACGTTCAGTGTGATGGAGATGTCTGCTTAATAGTTAAACAACACAAAAAGTATAGTATTATTAAATTTTATAATATGCTTAAATGTTGTGGGCCTCCGCCCGGCTCTGTGTCACAGACTCTTCCTTTAAAGGAGATTTAATCGTCAAACAGCTTCCACCAGGAGCAGACTGATGTGTTATCAATACATGAATTGGATAGTTAGATTAACTGTATGAACTGGTGTCAGGTAGGACGGAGCACCAGCTCGGCTCAGACTGACACAAACTGATGAGATGAGCTGCAGGGAAACGCTGAGAACAATGAGAGAGCAAAACACACGGGGAGCTGCCCCGCCTAATCCCCTCCATGGTAATTGTATTGGAGAGAGGCTGAGTGTGTATGTGTGTGTCTGTGTGTGTGTGTGTGTGTCCCCTGCTTGGTGAGGGAGGGTCAGCATCACTATGAAAGAAGAGGAGGAAGGAAGTTTGGCCAGCAGAATAAAAGCTGATTTAATGAGAAAGTTAAAAAAAACCCTCAGAGACTCTTAATTTACTGGAACCCTTGTCCTGAGTGATGGATGGTAGAGAAAAGAGTGTGTGTCCAAGTATGTGTGTGTGTGTTTGGCATTCAAGGGGACATATTCTGCTTTTTGTGTTTTTCTGTTATTTATATTCTGTTCTGATGTTGGATGTTAAACATGGTCAAAGTCCCAAAACTTGAGGTGAACGTGTGTAGAAATGTTGCCTGCAAGTCAAAAGTCAGGGCTTCAACTGCTCTGACGCTTCGTTTGCAACAGTTTTTTCACCTTGCTGACGGACTGACGTTGTGCATGCCCATAAACAGCTGTCAGTTCTATAGCCTTGGTTGCTAAGGCTGTTGCTAAGGTTTTTCCTCATATTTCAGATATGATTCAGCTCCAACATGGATTTGAGAAGTTGACATTTGGAGTAAAGACAAGGAAAAAGAAGTGAAATCCTGCTACTATAGTTTGTTTACGTAGCCTCCGGAGCCGGAGGAAGCTTCCTGAAGCTGACCAATCAGAACAGAGTGGGCTCATCAGGAGGCGGGGCCTTAAAGAGACAGGAGCTAAAACGGCCTGTTTCAGATGGAGGCTGAACTGAGGGGCTGCATAAAGGACCAGTAGAAGATAAATAAGGAGTTTTTAACCAGAAATCATGCAAAGATATTCCAGTAGATAAATACAGACCTGGAAATGTGCAGAATAAAAAAGACAAAAATCAAATGTGCACAGACAAACACACACTTTATAATTGCTCATGAGATATACCTTGACAAACACTTTGCAAAGACTGAAGCAGAAACTCTTTATTTTGTTTTAATTTGGCAAAAACATTGCTATTAAAGCACAATGACTATAAAGATGGATACTGGAAAAAAGGAATTATGATCATTATAATTATATAATTTATATAATTATATAATTATTATGGGAGTGATGTGAAAAGTGTTTATGGAAGTTTGAGGAAAGGAGCATCAATCAGGAGAAATTAATATGGCATCGTAATCAAGTAACATTAACGTTAGTGAAATATTGAGACAACAGTCCAACTGGTGAGCCAACTGTCAATCAACACCCACAAGGCAGACATCAAAGCTACTATAAATCTTCCAATCTTATTAATGGAGCAATAATTTCCAAAATGACCACCCTTCACACTTATAAGAGGGCTTGAATTTACAGAGTGAGACCATAATGACTCATTGAAAACAATGATTGACTCAGTATTTCTAGACAGAAGTTGAGGCTTCCTGTATGGGAGTCAGGCATTTTAAGGTACTTCAGACTCCAGACTTTGGAGCTGCTGGTTGACTCAAACCCGACTCTCCTGAGTAACTGGGCTAAAAAGGAATAGTAATGTAAACTGTCAGGATCAGGGGGCTGCTGTCCCACTGGGGCCACCATGGTTGATATATACACACTCATGGGACTGTAAGGTGTCTGGATAAAAGCCTGCATTAAATCAAATATTTGGGAGGAGTCTCTGCTCTGCCTCACCTCTGGCTCCACTCTGCTGTAACACGATTAACATTCAGGCTGATAAATCATCTGTCAGACAAAGTTAAAAAAGGCATTAGATACAGACACAGACACAGACACACACACACACAAACGAGGATGTTTAATTGGTTAAATTGATAAAGTGTGGTCAGAAAAGTGTGTGTGTGTGTGTTTGTGGTAGAATTAAACGGTGGAAAATGAATAACAAGGAAGAAAGTAAAATGAACAAGTTGACAAAATTAAAGAGGAAAAAAAGAAGATAAATGAAGAAATGAAAGACTTCAAAGCAAAGAGAGAAACAAGAATTAATAGAATGAAAATAAGAAAAAAGGTTAAAAATACAAAACAAACAATAAGCTCATCAAAGAAGTTGGAGAGAAGAAACAGACAATCCTTCCTGCCAAACCGTTCTAACTAATTACAAAGAGGAAGAAATGAAAAAAAATTAAAAATTAACAGAAAGACAAAAGACAGCAAGTGATCATTAGGTTCTTTTTGTATGAAAATGTTTGATCTTCTCTTCAAACCGATGAGCAACAACAACAACACTGCTGATCGGCCATTTTTGTTTGTTCAGACCTTCAGTGTGGGGTCGGCTGTCTGAGGAGACAGAAGTCAAAGGTCGAACCAAAAGAAAACTCCTCTGACCTTCTGCTCAATGGATTCTGCTGTTGTCAGACACAACTGGTGTCTTCCCTCCAGCCTGATCAGCAGCGACCTCAAACACCTCCAAGTCGACGCTGATACGCCATTTAAATCCGCTCGACAATGAAGACCTGTGGTGAGTGGACGGTAGAGCATTGACAGGAACTGAGGGGGAGAGAGAGAGAGGAGGGATGACAGATTGGACCAAAACAACCACACAGAGACTCTTTAGGAGAAGTGGTCACAAACGAATTCTGGAGCGGTTCGTTTGCAGTGGGAACGTGATCCAACCTCCATCTGACATGACTACAAGGCTGCAGGTTTGAGCTCAACGACTCCAGTATGCAGGAGCACTTAAGCTAAATGTCCAGACTTCACCACACTCACCACATCATATAGTCTACTCTATTGTCTGTGACTGTCCTCATGCACATCACCGTGAGCTGAAAGTTGAAAGTGGATATCTGACACATTTACAGTCTTTTTAGCATCAAATTCCCTCTTTGTGTTTCCTCAGACAGTGTTTCCCTGTTGAGCTGCAGGTGGAAGTATAGTAACAAAAAGAGGAACTTTGACACTAAAAAGACTGTAACGTTGAAAGATATCTACTTGATTTGACTCATTTGGACGCTGAAGCTTCATATTAGCTTCAGACTGTGGATTTTGTCCTCCATCACTTCCATTGTAAGGTCATTATGAAGGGATCTTCTAATGTCAGCTTGGTCGCCAAAATAAAACGTTGACATTATACGTTTCTACAAACCACAGAAATGTTGAATATGTACGTTTCAACATGTGAAATACGTACCATATCAACATTTCTACAAACGTATCATATTAACATTTCTATCCGTTGAATAATGATGTTTTATGATGTGACAACACTGTGGTTAAGATCTGGTTAGGGTTAGGGGGAAGATCATGGTTCGGGTTAAAATAAAAATAAAAAAATGAAATCAAAACGGCCGATGTCTCACTAAAAAAAGACGTTTTTCTCGCCAGAAATACAGCTGCAAATGTCCTGATGTCTCGCTAAAAACACCCGCTTTTGACGGTTGAAACGGGAAGCGGACATTGGTTTCGGTTTCGAGGTGGTCTAGGACCGTGTTCTCTGCTGATTTCCAACATGCTGCCAAGAAACTTACTAACCATCCACCTGCCCCTCCTCCTACTATATAGGAAAGATCAACTCATATAGATCACATGTGAACTACGTCACTTTAGAAATGTTGAGATGATATGTTTTGTTGAAATGTTAATATGCTACATGTTTCACGTGTTGAAACGTAGATATTCAACGTTTCTGTGGTTTGCAGAAACGTACAATGCCAACGTTTTATTCTGGCGACCAGGCTGTCTAAAGTGACTTAGTTCACATAAGATCTATATGAGCTGACTTTCTTAACAGGAGGAGGAGCAGTTGGTCGATGATTAGGAAGTTTGTTGGAAGAAAGTTGGAAATCAGCAGAGAGCACGGTTCGAGACCAGTGCCCGTTTCAACCGACAAAACCGGGTGTTTTTAGTGAGACGTTTGCATCTGTTTTTATTTAATTTTTATATTTTAACCCAGACCATGATATTCCCCTTACCCTAAATAAGTGGTTTTTGTGCCTAAACCTAACCAAACCTTAACCACAGCTTTGTCACATCATAAAACATCATTATTCAACTGATTATAGCCAACATTGAAACGTAGACATTTAACAAATCCGTGGTTTGCAGAAAAGTAAAATGCCAACGTTTTATTCTGGCGATTGGGTTGCTATTGCAGTGGTGGACTCAGGCTGTCTTTGGGGCAGTGGTGAAAAAATATAAATGGCACCTGATACATTCAATGGACCCCATCAGCACAAAACAATGATGCATGTTTGGTAAAAAAAAAAAAAAAAAAAAAAAAACAACTACATAATCATATAAGATTAATATTTTAAAGGGTGATTCAGAATATAAGGAAACAACACCTCTATTAAAAATGATTTACTTTTTACACATTTCTTTTAAAAAGTCGTAGTAGTGACAAACATCCTTGAAAGACTGCAGCTCTGTCATTTGTCATGCCTTTCTGGTTACTTGGGTTGTTCAGGCATACAGCACTAGAAGTGCTCTACCTACCTTCGTCATGTATGTTTTTACTATGACAGAGTTATGGGAGATGGGAGAGTTATACTTTCACTCCTCTCCATTTGTTTCTCTGTTAGCAGGATTACTCAAAAGGTTATCTTGCAGATTTCTTAACAGTTTCATGGATCAATTTTTAAAACTTTTTAACATACATAGGCAGAGGTATAAGTCGGGCATCCCATCTGATTGCTAAGGGCCGATGCAAACATACCTTTATCTCTCATCTCCTCCTTTGCTGCCTCTAGCTGCATTTTTTCAGATTCCTTTGTAGTGTCTTCAATTTTCTGTCTCTTCTTGGCATTCTGTAATCACAGGGCAACACAATGCTAATCTCTCTCTTTACAAGTGCAAGTTAAACCAAGCTAAAGGATTGTAAATGCATTTTGAATAAAGAATACTTTAATGATTTTCGTAAAGGTTTCACTACACCACAAGGTTGATTTCCAATTTGTTCCTAATATTTTGTATAGAGTTGACTGCGTATGTATCTAGCTAGCTGGCTAGGTAGCTAGATACGCCAGGCCTAAACATAAAAACCAACCTAGAAAACACAGTCTACATAAATTCGACATGCTTCCTTATTAAAATTGAATCCATACATCTGTTTTAATTGCAAAATGTGAATGTGACATACCTCACAAATTGTAATAGTATCAAGGTTACAGCTTAGACTGCACTGAACCAAACAGTCTAAAGGGGAGTTACTGAGCAAACTAGAAATGCATCCATACTGAACACATCCTTTAAGCGACATTAGACAAATGACTACCACATCATAAAAGCAGAAAGAGTGTTTTAGTATTATCAAAATTGATATAAATGAGGTGCAATTTTAAAAGTTCAAATTTAGACAGCAACATTTTTCACAATCATGACGTGAAGATTATGATCATGTGAATAATTTGTACGTTTTGTGAGAGTGGAGATCCTCCGCTTGATGCAGCAAAACTTATCTGATGTATCTGAGAACTGTCACTTCTTAAATGCAGAAAGTTAAAAAAAAAAAAAGAGAGAGAAAGAATTTCCTTGCAGTCGATGATGAAAACCACAGATCTCAAAAGTGGAAACTACAAAGTGCACTTTCTCGCTGAGGGCCTTGTGGGGGTTTTTAACAGGTCTGATCAGGTCACCGAACTCACTCAACAGGCAGACGACCGGGTCAACTTTCAGTTCAGGTGAGAGAAAGAAAAACAAGCAGAGTTGCAGCTACTGCGACTTCTTCATCGACGGGCGGCGTTCTGCTTTTTTCACATGGACTCTGCTGACACATGCAGCTCCTGAAAGCCAATAAAGATACACTGATGGGGTCAATCATACACTCACTCAATGCATTCCTTCCTTCCCCCCGAGCTTCTGTCTTTCTTTCATTTCTTTTCTTCTTATGGGAGAAGGAGGAGGAGGAGGAGAAGGAGGAGGAAGGGTGTGCTGCTGGAGCTTGAGAAAACAAAAACCTGAGAAGAAAAAAAAGACCAGAGAAAGAGGAGAAGTAAGAAAGAAAGAGAGGAGAAGAAGAAGAAGAAAGAGGCAAGGAAGGGCAGAAGTTAAAGTAAATGGCGTCTTTTTTTTTTTTTGGACCGCCACAAGTGGATGGCGTGACAGGTAGCTTTCATCATGGGTCGCGCTGTCATTCAGTATGATTAATGGGCCGCTCAGGGACGACCGGCGCACTCTGAATGAGAAATATGACTACTATCTGCTAATTTGTTTAGCATTGAGCTACTTAGAGAGGGGCTGTGTGTGTGTGTGTGTGTGTGTGTGTGTGTGTGTGTGTGTGTGTGTGTGTGTGTGTGAAAGCCCCATCCTTCCTTGAAAAAACATCAGATGCAATAGATGTATGAGCTGACGACTGTGACAGGCATTTAAAAGATTTTTGATTGACACTCTGTCAATTTAGAAAGGTCCAGACAGGCATTGGGGGGGGGGGGGGGGGGGTTATATTGTGTGTGTGTGTGTGTGTGTGTGTGTGTGTGTGTGTGTGTGTGTCCCCACGGCTGGCACTTCATCACCAGTTGGGTTTCTAAAACTGTCAATCATTCTAACAATGAGCACCAGGGTGCCGTCCCCCTACTGGTGTGTGTGTCTCTCTCCCTCTCTCACGCACACACACACACACACACACACATACACACACACATACACACACACACACACACACACACACACACACTCACTCAAAGCTGCAGCGTCTCTTCCTGTCGTATTGTTGAGTCCCAGTAATTATCTGAAAATGACACCAGTCCCATTCAATCTAACACCTCTATGTGTGTGTGTGTGTGTGTGTGTGTGTGTGTGTGTGTGTGTGTGTGTGTGTGAGAGAGAGAGAGAGAAAACTCAAGAAAGAAAGAGTGAGAGTAGGTATTTTATCATTGTTGGTGGATTTGGATTGGTTATCATTGTAGCCATGACGGCCTAACTTTAAGAAATTAGTAACTTTAACCCACCATGTTTCTCTAATTTTAACAAAGTGATCATCTTTCCCCAAACCTAACCAGACCTGAACCACAGTGTTGTCACGTCATAAAACATCATCATAGTTTAACAGTGATGTGTGACGGTTTTATAAAACACAGACAGATGATGTCATCCTGCAGATTACTGCTGATAGAGACGCCAGATTAGAAAACGCTGCTATGTGTCGTTCTGGAGTCACATGACGTATTTGGCTGTTGAATTGGGAGGATTTGTTGATTATTTCTCAACACAGAGAACACATTACAGGATAATTTAACAGTACTGTACAGTTATGTCATAACCTTCATTTAGAAAAGTGTTAACTTTGTTTACTTTTACTTGTTTGTTTACTTGTTTGTTACTTGAACACGGGAGATAGCGGTTCCTCTCCTGTCTTAACCACAGAAAACACTCACATGGGTCATTTTGCAGGGCACAAACAAACCACAGTAATCAGTCTCTTCATGATGAAGGAACATGTCGCCCAGTGCAGCGCTGTGACTCAGGAGGTCTACGTCACAGAGGAATAAGATATATCAGACTCTGATACACACACAATACTTGTTAGCAGATCAGTGTTGGTTTGGCTCCAACCTTGAGATTTGTTGACAGTAAGAAAAACTGAGAAAATCACCAGAACGATGGTGGTGAAGGTGAGGTGGTGACCGTCCAATCGTAGGTCCGAAACATACAGTTGTGATGATATTTAAAGCACAGCATCCAGGGACTGAACAACTCGAGGAAAGCGGGCAGAAACATCATTGGTCAAAGATGGTGACTTAAGAATTGCAAATGTAAAAATGAGTTTTTGACAGCATGTGGAAGCAGAAGTGATGGAGAGAAATAGAACAGGAGGAAAAAGCAAACGTTCACCGATAGAGGAATAAAAGCAGAACATGAGGGAGGACATCTTTCCCCAAAGCTTCATGTGCAGACACATACAAACCCACCCACTGTGGCTGAGATACATACATGCTCTCCTATCCTACTAAACACACAAACAGCCCCTAAACTCCTTTCTTTTTTTTACAAAAGACACCTCCGAGGTGGAGCAGCCTGGATGATACAGCCAAGATGATACAGCCTTAAAAACACCTCCAGACAGACAGATAGGCAGGCAGGCAGGCAGACAGAGCCGGGCGGGTCTTTGAAGCGGAGGCGAGGTGAGCCGGGGATCACGGAGATTGATGCAGCGACACGCAGCTTTTGAAACCAAACCCAAAGTTGTGACAAGTAGTGATTAGCAGCGTTTGTGTCTTTAAGCTCCACCCTCCGTCTTTCTCCGAGAAAGCACACCTCCACCCTTTTTTTTCCATTTGCAGAGTGTTTGTGAATCAACACAAGTCAGGGTCTGTGTGACTGTGTGGGCGATGTGTATTAACTACTGTTTGTGTGCAGGTGTGACAAGACAAGACCTCCCATTAGGAAAACGACTTCTAAGTGAGTTTTAAAGAGATTTAAAGGGGTCATATTCTGCTTTTTGTGGTTTCTGTTATTTATTTATATCCTGTCAGATGTTAAACATGGTCAAAATTCCAAAAATTGAGGTGTACATATGTAGAAATGCTGCCTGCAAGTCAAAAGTCAGGGCTTCAACCTGCTCTGAACGCTTCATTTTAAAGTTACCTCTACTTCCTCATCAAAATGACGTCAGATTTTTCGCACATTCTCACAAATGGCCGTCCGTACTGTAGTCTTTGTTGCTAAGGTTGTTCCGCGGGTTCTGCGTATTTCTGATCGGATTCAGGCTTGAACCAATCAGCAGCTACCACGACTTGAGGCTGAAGTACCTTAAAGTGCCACAGACGGCCGCTAGATGCTCCAACTGACTCTCATTCAAAAAGTGTCAACTTGACTTTAGAAATACTACATCAATCATTGTTTTCAGTGAGTCATTCTGGTCTCAATTTCTAAATTCAGGCCCTCTAATAAGTGTGCTGCTGGTCATTTTGGAAATTATTGCTCTGTTAATAAGATTTAAAGACTTATAGTAGCTTTGATGTCTGCCGTGTGGGCGTTGATTGACAGTTGGCTCACCTGCTGCTCAGGGACTCACACTGAGTCGTAGTATTGTCGTAGTATTTCACTAAGTTTAATGTTACTTGATTACGATACCATATTAACTAAACCTTATTATCATGGTGTGGGAAACAGAAATAAGCAAAATAAATAAAAGTAAATATCACGTACAGAAATGAGAAGTTCAGTCAACAATAAAACGAGAAGAAAACATGTTAAAGTTGGAGAAGATTTTTCTAATTAAACGAGCACTCCATCAATCTTATTTATGATCAAAAAACTTCTTCCAAAATACCTTTTAATGCATTAAAGGACGCTTTCACAGTTTATCAAGTCTGTCTTTAAACAACAGCCAGGAGCCCAAATGAACAGTGAAACATGTTTTTCTTGCTGTAAGGGAAACGCTGCCCGGGGAAACACAAAGAGGGATTTTGATGCTAAAAAGACTGTAAATGATCTTTTAATATCCAGTATGAACAGAAGGAATGATCACAGCGAGGAAAACCTCTTTCACTGTTCATATGGACACCTGACTGCTGTTTGAGGACAGAATTGAAAAACTGTGAACCCGTCATTTAAATACTTTGTCATCAGTTCATTCTGCAAATATTGTTTCCCTTCAACATTATCTTGGAAGAGCACTCACTGTCAGTGTATGTAGCACTGCCAAGAAAAATCATGATTGGTTGCTTGATGATCAAAAATACCTTTAGCTATAGATTCTTCTTCTTCTCTCTCTCTCTTTCAAAGACCCAGGAGGAGCTCAGTGACCCCAGCTAACGTTAGCGGTTGTCCAGCTGGCAGCCTCGGGCGGCTTCCAGCCGTACGGCTGACTGGAGGGCTGAACCCACCACACCGCTGGGCTCTAATCCTGTTAAGAAGGAAAGAGACAATTACTCTGCTTTGCTTCGGTTCAGCGCTTAGATCCGCTCCCGCCGAGGGCTCAGAGCAAAAACAGTCACCTCCACTGCCAAACGACGGCAGGAGAGTACGCTGTAGAAACATGCTTCGTTTAAACTGCTACAGGTGTCGTGTGTTGACCTTTTATACCTTTTTTTGACGTCACAATGTGATTTACAGTTTATAATTTGTTATATTTCATACATCAGTGTGCTTCAAAAACATTGTTCAAAGATGAGGAGTGTTGTTACGTATATGCATGCCAAGGCTATGAAATCAGCATATTACAACAATAATGCCTCAAAACCACAAATTTTATGCAACCACTAAGTTACATAGTGTGTCCAAAAACACTCCCCCATTCACTATTTCCCACATATTAGACAGTCTAGATTACTCTATTGTCTGTGACTGTCTTGATCCGTATCATCATGAGATCAACTTAAGGTGTGATTACAGCCTCCAGCTTTGGAAAACAGCTAAAGCTCCAGATTTTGAAAGATTGGGTAAATGCAATGATAGAGATTACGTCCTCTCAGTGTATGCTTAAAGGATAGGCTCACATTTTTCCAGTGTATCTTAAAACAGCAGTCACGTGTCCATATGAACAGTGAAAGAGGTTTTCCTCGCTGTAATCATTCCTCCTGTTCATACTGGATATTAAAGATCCTTCAAATGTGCTTTCAATGGAAGTGATGGAGGCCAAAATCCACAGTGTGTCCACACAGTCATTTAAAAGTCTGTGTGAAGCTTCTATTCAGCTTCAGCAGTCTGAGTTAGTCATATCAAGTGGATATCTGACACATTTACAGTCTTTTTAGCATCAAATTCCCTCTTTGTGTTTCCTCGGACAGTGTTTCCCTGTTGAGCTGCAGGTGGAAGTATAGTAACAAAAAGAGGAACTTTGGCACTAAAAAGACTGTAACGTTGAAAGATATCTACTTGATTTGACTCATTTGGACGCTGAAGCTTCATATTAGCTTCAGATAAACTTTTAAATACATTTTTGTACAGAAGGAGGACTGTGGATTTTGTCCCCCATCACTTCCATTGTAAGGTCATTATGAAGGGATCTTCTAATGGTCAGTATGAACAGGAGGAATGATTACAGCAAGAAAAACATGTGTCACTGTTGCATGTTGTTGCAGGATTTTCTAACTCTAGATGCATCATGATTCCATACTAGCCTATGTAGTTCATTCATACTGGAAAAGTGACTAAAGTATATAATACTTTACACTACTCATTACTGAAAAACAGCACAACACTGCCAGACACCTTTCTGCCCTGAGAAGGTTTATTTCAGTTGTAAAACATAAATAACCGGCTCATGAACTGGACACAGAACAGAAGTTGAACCATCCATCTTTCCATTTATACTGTACGTACATTAAGTTCAGTTATTGTTCATGTAACCTGCTGTGTATCAAACCCTCTCTCCCTCTCTGCCCAGGGCCTTTGTGAATGTGATATGATAATAACAGCTCGTCGCTGAAACAGGTCTGATTACACAAACTGAAGATTAATGTGAGCTGACATAATAACAGCAGTGAGGTTACGTCTTCTGATGAAGAAGAGAGGGACCAGACTGCCTCAGGCACTGTGGTGTCAACTCAGTGAGTGTGTGTGGTCCTGTTATCTCCATCTTTGTGAGGACCAGGTTCAGTTTTAGACATTGAACGTGAAGATGGGTGGAAAGTGAGGACATTTTTAGATGTGGATAATTTGAGACGTTTTTGGAAGTTGAAGACATTTTGGACAGTGACAACATTTATAGGAAAGCAAAGACAGTTTTGAAAAGTGAAGACATATTAGGGATATTTTTAGGAAATGAGAACATTTTAGAAAATTGACCCTTACTTCTTTTTATGTCAACGAGGGTCCTCACAAGTATGGAGATAGAACACTTATGCACACACACTGCACACATACAGTACGACTCAGTGTTTTACAGTAGACACACACACACACAGTAGACTGAACACCTGACATGAAACTTGAAGCTCATCCTCCTCCTGCTCTGTGTTTCTCTTTACCTCTGTGTAACCCCCTCACCACCACACACACACACACACACACACACACACACACACACACACACACCTTCACACGCTAATGACACTAATTACAAGCAATTACTCGACATATCTTGTGCTGCTGCCCTCCGGCTGTGTTTGAAGTGCGTCGATTCAGAGGAAGGTACAGTGACCTGTGCTGAAGGCCTCACACTGAGTCTGTGTACTTTTTGACTTAAAGGACCATTACACTGCTGTAGTTGTGTGTTTTAGTTCATATAATCATCAAATGTATCATTTTTTTTGCATTAAAAGTAACGCATTTGATCATTTTTCAGCTACTTTTATACTATTATGTAAACCAAATAATAATAATGATTTAAAAAAGACTTTCCTGCTTTCTCAAAAACATGGAATCAATCAGAATGATGCCAGAAATATCTCCATGTCTTGCTGTCTAATACTAAACAATTACACTCAGCAAAACAATCAAGCAGGGTTTCTGTATTTTGTTCGTTTCTTTGACATTACTAAGACTCAAAATGTCCCGTCAGCAATGTTCTTACATCTCTGGGACACTAACGATCTCCTCTGTCCATTCATATATTCAGATTTGTGCTGGATTGAAAAGTATTGCACATACAGACAAAAAATTACAACATTTACATTTTTGTTTGTTTTTTTTTTGTTTGTTTTTTACTTTTGCATAAAAAGTCTCCTAGAGTATGTGTAGTAGTAGTATACTGTAGTATACTTACATATATACTGTGGTAGCATAGTAAAAAAATATTTAATTTATTATTTTAAAAAAGAGCAAAAACATCCCAGAGTTCAAAGGGTTTTAAACTAATGAAAAAAGTGTCTTAAAAAACATTTTAAACAAGAAGAGTGTATCTCTCCTCCAGGTCTGTACAGTTCAGTTCAGCTCAGTTCAGTTTATTGAGGACACAACTCAGGGTCCATAGCACAATAAAATACAAAGAAAAAAACAAATAAATAAATAAACAATCTCTAAAAAAGAAAAAAAAACAAACACAACAACAAAAACAAAAGGCATTCCACAATGATCAGACATTTGCATTTAGGCTAGAACGCCAATGGTTCCACATTCTAGACAAGAACCTGACAGAACTCAGTTCACGGTTGGTTAAAGCTGAAATAATGCTGTTAACAGAATCAGATCATCTGCACAAACATCTAAACTTAGCACAAAAAGTAAGGAAATTTGTGTTTGCTAGATTATTTCTTTGTTGGCAATAAATCTTATACCGTTGGAAAGCCTGTTTATTTCTCTTTTAAATGGAGCCACATTTGTAAGGAACATGCATTTGCTACTTTATATACAGTTAGCTAGTTTAGTCCAGTGGTTCCCAACCTAGGGGTCGGGCCCCTCCAAAGGGTCAGCAGATAAATCTGAGGGGTGGTGAGATGATTAATGGGAGAGGAAAGAAGAAAAAACAAAGTTCTGATACACAAATCTGTTTTCAGTTTTTAGACTTTTTCTCTAATCTTTGATTTTAGCTGAAATATTGGATCATTTGAACATTTATTGAAATGAAAGCATGTGAGAAGTTTAGAGGGAAAAATCACTATTTGGTGGAGCTGTTAACAACTCATAGACATGTGAAATGTGACCCCGACTACACACTGCTTTTTGTAAGACGTCAAAAGCCAAAAAGGTTGGAAACCTTTGTGGGATGAGCAGCAGAGTATGTGGGTTGCGCCCATGAAAAATTTGTCAAATCTTCTCTGCCAATGCCAAACAGCTTATTCTGCCATTGACTCTTGTTTGGTGTTTGGTGGATTGGATGATTGAAGTTTGAAGAAACAAGACATATTGGCAATTTAACAGTTTATTCATTTAACAAACAGGAGCCTCAGTAGTGTGTGGAAGAACCACACACAGCCACAACAGCCTGGCACCTCCTCCTCATGCTGGACACCAGCCTGGTCACACACTGGTCACATTCTTCAACCAGCATTTGTCAGTTTGTGGAATTTATCAGAGACTACCTCCAGAATTTGGGAGTGTAGAGGATGGAACGGCCTGCCAGCAGTCCTGACCTCAACCCCATTGAACACTTGTGGGATCAGCTTGGCAGTGCTGTTCGTGCCAGAGTGACCAACACAACCACGTTGGCTGACTTGCGACAAATGCTGGTTGAAATTAAAGTTAAAAATATATTGTGGAAAGTGAAGGAATTAGTAGGCATTTGTACTCTGGTCTATAAAATGTCAGAAAATGGTGAAAAATGTCAATCAGTGTTTCCCAAAGTCCAGGATGACGTCTTCAAATGTCTTGTTTTGTCCACAACTCAAAGATATTCAGTTTACTGTCATAGAAACTAAAGAAACCAGAAAATATTCACATTTAAGAAGCTGGAGTCAGAGAATTTGGACATTTTCTTCTTAAAAAATGAGTCCAACCATTTGGTCGATCATGAAAATAGTTGCAATTAATTTAATAGTTGGCAACTAATCAACTGATCGACTAATCATTGCAACTCTAAACAACATATTAATATATATATATATGATGTTTAAATATTGAAGACATTTTGTTATATTGTTCCTTTTCATTTCATATTCAAATTTAATTTTACACATAAAATTCATTTATTAACCCTTTAAAATACTCAGATATAAATTCTCACATCAGCACTTTTATGACTGAAAAAATGCATGTGATACTGTGTATTGTGATATTTAACGTCTGAGTAACGTGATGTGTTTACAACAAACATGTGGAGATCAGTGTGTGACACTAATTCGTCTGATGCAGTGCAGGAGGTTAATTACAGTGTGTGGTTTCAGTGGCAGGTTTTATCCCCGGAGCCATTTAAACACTCTGACTTATCTTATCTGCCTCAACGAGCTTCAGATCCATTTCAGTCCAGTATGCAAATCCCTCCAAGGTAACTCTGCTTCTGTAAATGTTTGACTGAGTCATTAAGCTGAATGAATGTGGAGGAGGTGAAACCTGACGCAAACATCAACATTTACTCCAATTAAAGACTTTAATTTTTTTAAAGATTTAGTTCGACATTTTGTCTTTGGTACATGAATCATAGTAGCTGTATGATGTTTAATATTTCAGTCATTCTAGTGCAGTAAAGTAAAAGTCGTTAGCCTGAGTTTGAGTTTGAGTTGAGCTAGTTTGAACTACTTTATATACAGTTAGCTAGTTTAGTCCAGTGGTTCCCAACCTCGGGGTCGGGCCCTCCAAAGGGTCCAAAGTACTCAGATCCTTTACTGCAGTAAAAGTGCCAAAACAGCAATGTAAAAATACTCCATTACTAGTAAAAGTCCTGCAGGAAAAATCCTACTACAGTAAAGTATTATGAGCTTGATGTAGTTAAAGTATTGCAGTAAAAGTACATAAGTATTATGGGCTTGATGTAGTAAAAGTATTGCAGTAAAAGTACATAAGTATTATGAGCTTGATGTAGTTAAAGTATTGCAGTAAAAGTACATAAGTATTATGAGCTTGATGTAGTTAAAGTATTGCAGTAAAAGTACATAAGTATTATGAGCTTGATGTAGTTAAAGTATTGCAGTAAAAGTACATAAGTATTATGAGCTTGATGTAGTTAAAGTATTGCAGTAAAAGTACATAAGTATTATGAGCTTGATGTAGTTAAAGTATTGCAGTAAAAGTACATAAGTATTATGAGCTTGATGTAGTTAAAGTATTGCAGTAAAAGTAGTGGTTTGGTCCCTCTGACTGATATATTATTATATATGACATCATTAGATTATTAATAGTGAAGCATCAGTGTTAGAGCAGCATGTTACTGTTGTAGCTGCTGGAGGTGGAGCTAGTTTACACTACTTTATATACAGTTAGCTAGTTTAGTCCAGTGGTTCCCAACCTAGGGGTCGGGCCCCTCCAAAGGGTCAGCAGATAAATCTGAGGGGTGGTGAGATGATTAATGGGAGAGGAAAGAAGAAAAAACAAAGTTCTGATACACAAATCTGTTTTCAGTTTTTGGACTTTTTCTCTAATCTTTGATTTTTGCTGAAATATTGGATCATTTGAACATTTATTGAAATGAAAGCATGTGAGAAGTTTAGAGGGAAAAATCACTATTTGGTGGAGCTGTTAACAACTCATAGACATGTGAAATGTGACCCCGACTACACACTGCTTTTTGTAAGACGTCAAAAGACAAAAAGGTTGGAAACCACTGGTTTCATCTTTAACAATGTGTTGTATTTTAAAAGCTTGTTATATTATCCATTGTGTCAAATCTTCATCTGAAAAGTAACTAAAGCTGTCAAATAAATGTAGTGGAGTAGAAAGTACAATATTTCCCTCTGAAATGTAGAAAGTAGCATCACATGAAATACTCAAGTAAAGTAAAATACCTTAAAACTGTACTTAAATACAGTAATAAAGTTGAGTAAATGTACTTAGTTACTTTCCACTGTTGGAATTCAAAGTTCATTTTAAAAACTCTTACAGATTTAATCTTTGTGATTGTGTCTCACACTCTCCATTCCCGCTGACAGATTAATAAAATCCTCTGTAATGAGTGTGTTCAGGTTATCAGTGTGTTTCTGTGTTATCAGCAGCAGAGCAGTTAGTGAGCTGATGGTGCTGACGATCGCCTGCTGTCTGTGTTTACTCTCCAACCTGAACTCCAGATAACAGCAGATCAAATTATCCACTGGTGTACTCTTCTCTAAAAGTTAAGAGATATTTTGCTTCAATTGCATCTGAAATCATGAATGTTTAATTAACTAAACTCAACACTAACATGGGTAAATCTGAGCATTTCAGTGTCAGTGTTTTCCATCAGTTAGTCCAGTATTTTATAATCATTTTCTGCTTGTTTGCTGTCCAAACTGAAACTAAACTATTTTTAAAAAGCTAGTAAATATCTTCTTTCTCCAGGTTTTGTTTATCTGTTGGTTGGCAAACAACAGGCGCCACCATCTGGTAAACATGCGTTCGGACAAACATTCCGTTTCTCTGTCTCCTCCGACTCTCTGTAAAGTCTAATTTAGAGTTTCAATCCAGCCAATCACACAATCCTGATGTAGCCGATCAAGTCTGCTAACCAAAGCTAACAGTCAAAGGGAACGGAAAGGTGGAGAGGTGAGGAGGTGAAGGGAAAACGTGTGTGTGTGTGTGGGGGGGTGGAGATAGTAGCTAAATCAGAACAGTTGTGCTGAAGTGTTTACACAACAAATCCTTCAATTAGCAGCCAGTGACAGCAGGAGAACTGTGCTGATTAGCAGCAAAGTCTGTTCTGATAAAATCAAGAATGAAAATAGTAGCAATTAAAACACAGCAGGCTGCTGTACATACAGTATATACAGATCCTCCAGGGACAGATGCAGGAACAGAGGAGGCCGACTACCCTCTCAACAATCTCCAAAACACAAAGACAGAGAAAACAGCAAATCCTCACTTTTCAGAAGCTGAAACCAGAGAACATTTGATATTTTCTTAACTTGATGATTGACTTTTAATCTTCAATGAGCAGAAGGCTCATAAAGACCAGGTGGGTTTGCAATTAAAGGCAGATGAAACCAAAACATTAATTAAAATCTTACAAATAAAAATTGAAATACATGAATAATGGCTGTCACTAAATTTACCCCAAGAAATATAAAATGCTCATAACAAGCACATCATGGTTATATCAGGTTCAGACTACATGATATCCAGTGGAGTGTATCACGGTGAATGACGACTGATGCCGCATCTGGGACGCCTCATGTGTGTCCGGATTTTTTTTTATCTTCTCTCAAGTCGTACGACAACTTCCACAACTACACGATATTTTTGTCTGATAAGATGTCACTGTGTCAGATCAGGTGGTTTTAGAGTCATAACTTCATGCTGGCCGAGAAACATGTTGTACACAATGTCGTCCGGGATGGTGTGTACGATACTGGCTGTCTGGTTGCCGTAGCAGCACAAACCTTTCTTCTGTTGCATGAGCAGCACCAACATCATTATTCCTCTTTCACCTTGGCATGTTTACAGTTGTGTGTGGAAGAACACTCTGTGCACCGATTGGTCAACGTCACCGAACACATTGTTAGTTGTACCAGGTGAGAGAAGGTCAAAAAATTCGGACACGCTGGTGTTTTTGTCGAGACTTCGTGATGCGTCCCAGATGTGGCATCGGTCGTCGTCCACTATGATATACTACGTGGGACAAAACTATCAATTGTCAAGCTTGATGCCCTACATCTGTCAGGTTGGGTTATTATCAGGCTGATATTGTGTCGTCTGAACCTGTCAGACACAGCGCCGCCTAATCTGACACTGGACAGGGAGGGAGAAGGTTTCTGAAGCTATTGTCCGTCTAACAAGCAGTTCCAGAGTATACTGACCCCTTCACACTAGATGATGATTATTATATTATTTATGTTTTACAGCCGCCGAGTGTTTGATACACAAAAGACAGATTTAGATTTTGGATGCAGCACCATTTTACACTTTCTAGATTTACCTTTGAAACCAAAGCAGTGTTCAGTGTACACATCTCTAATGTCAACACAAGAGAGAAAGTGTGTTTGTTATTAGAGTTAGGGTTAGGCAAAGACATCAGTGGTACAAACTGAGCCCAAACCAAGCAGCAACCTCCAGGGTTGAAAAATGAAGCCAGAAACTGCAGTTCCTTGAACGGCCACTTGAGGCTCCAAAAGCGAGTCAATCCCCATAGACCCCCATGTTAAAATGTCCAACTTTACAGCAGAAATAAACATGTTTACAGCCTGGTACAAACAACGGTTTTGGTCTCTGTAGCTAATTTCCTCTTTCATGACAACTGTACGGGGGGTGAATTTTTGCATAATGAAGGACATGGCTGCTTTGAGTGACAGGTCCGCCAGCCGCTAGGT
The DNA here is from genome assembly GCF_963924715.1 of Thunnus thynnus. Lineage (NCBI taxonomy): Eukaryota > Metazoa > Chordata > Actinopteri > Scombriformes > Scombridae > Thunnus > Thunnus thynnus. The sequence goes on from NC_089530.1 coordinate 30,704,432, forward strand.
GGCTTGTTTCAGCCTCTTTGCCCATTTTTGATTGGCTGGGAGTTAGGCAGCATCACGCACTGCCAAGATGGCGACGGCCAGAGCGGCTCGCTTTGAGCTTCAAAACCGCTCTTCAGAAACCAACGAGTGACGTCACGGTAACTACGTCCATATTTTTATACAGTCTATGGCCCAAACACATAATCTGTCAGTTCAGATGGTCTAACAATTATTCAAGGAGCTAAAAATCAATTTGTGTTTGGGAACAAAATGCATCCAAGAGTAGAAAATAAATCCTCTTTTTCTCTTCTGAAGAATCCTCTGGTGGTTTAATTCATACTGGGAGCAAAACCATGAGGTTAAATTTGTAATAAATTTATATAAGTATGGAGGTAGTTTGTCTTGGATGTTTTTTTCAAACTGACATGGCAGATCTGCTTGGTTTAAAACACAGACAAAGAAATGTAATTAGTCAGACGTTCAGACACCTGCAGTCTGTCTGGTATTTAACTGATGACACTGGGTGAAGTTTGGTGTACGTGACATCTGGGATGTCTCACTCACCACACAACAAATTAAAATGAATAAAACTATTATGCTCTTATCAAAATATTTTAAAGTTCTTCTGTGATATTTGTGGGCAAACAAAGGACGAAGTCGGTTCCAGCGGCGGAGACATGAAGGTGATTTAAAGTGTATTTTTGTGTCTCAGTCACAACAAAAGAAAGAATGTGAAGGATTCCTCCGCAGAGGCAGCACATCTCCTCTGGACGCTGCAGATTTGTTCTTACCTGTTTGCCGTTGCAGAAGACGCATACCTGCTCTGTGAGGCGTGTTTTGCAAACAGCGATATTGCAGGATGCTGTCCTACATGCAACACACACACACACACACACACACACAGAGCTCTGACATACTTTCAACATACTTTCATACAATTATGTTACACACACAAAAAATACAGTACATGTCACCTCACACATGTTCATACATGTACTCACTCATACATGCAAAGCTGGACCAAGTCTTTTTGGGGGCCAAAGTAGAATTTGACTCCTCTCCAACAATCAAGGATGTAATTTATTTTTTCCACCTCACTTTTACATTTAAACTCTTCTCTGACTCCCAAACTGCCAAATCCAGGTGAGAGTTAAGAGGAGTTGATAAAAAAAATGTTGATACTCTCATCTGAGTCACTTTCAATTACTACTGTGTGCTCTAAGCAATTATCTTTACAAGCAGCAAGTGCTCATTGGACTTTTTTGACCTGGATTTCACCTCTCAGGCTACATACAGGCTGGCTTTTCACAGCCTGAGAGGAAGGTGTGGAGGCACAACTCAAACAAACTACTGTACCCTCTGCTGCATGTTTTTACATTTTACATTTTGTAATTAGGCGGATGCTTTCAAAGTGACTCACAAGCAAACATTAGAGGACAGTGACTCAAAAGAGCTGTGGTGCAAATTCTCAAGTAAATGGCTGCATTTAGTATATAGCGCTTTACAGTGTTTCTGCTGCTCATTGACCCGTTCATGCACAGCTGCAAGCTACCATGCAGGGTTCTGGCACAATTGTCGGGAGCAATTTGGGGTTCAGTATCTTTCCCAAAGAAACACTTCAACATGTGGACAGGAGGAGTTGGGGATCAAACCTCCGACCTTCTGATTAGTGAACAACCCGCTCTACCTCCTGAGCTGCAGCCGCCCCAAGTAGCCGACCGGGTACAAGTGCAATGAAGGAATTTTCACCAGAATGAACACCAGTTCTCCAGAGCGCCTCTGCGTTTTGTGTCCTGCACCGTCACGTCCAAATCATATTCAACAGTCGTCACGTGTGTCCCATCGCGGGAGTCGAAGTTAACGTCTACCGTCAGCTTTTTATTTTACAACCAGATATTTTCAACACTTTTACAATTTAACTGGGAGATTTTGCTGATTCAAGCTGTGGAAGAGCTCCAACTGTGACTTACGTAACATTGGGAATCAGGAGCACCTGAAGTAGCTCCTACAATTTCATAACTGTATAGAAATGCAAGAAATTGCATTTACATAGTTTAATAAATCCCAACTCAAGGTACACTAAGGTTGTGTATCTGTGAGCGAAGTGACAGTTATAGTTCCTGTTCGGTGCTGTAAACCAATCTCGCAGTTTTACAAATGATCAACGTGGTAAAAACAGAGTAGAGACGAGTGGAAGTGATCTTACTAATGTCTCAGTAAAATGCAGCAATGATTTGTTGTTGTTTAAGATCAACAGGTTCTGTATTATGGTAGCGTGATTGTAAAAGTCAAATTTTTGTTCATCTTTACACAGTGAGAAAAATGCGTTGCCTGTGGGGGAGAAATCATAAGTTCATTCCTGGGCAGGGCAGCTGCTCGCCCACACAGGGGCTCAATCATGATTTTTTGAAACGGAGACTCGAGTCAACAAAGACTTTAAAAATGACTCACAGATTCAGCAGGTTAAGACGTAAAAAAAAGTGCGTTTGGGATTGCGGTGAGGTCATGACCTTTATTTCAGGTTGTCTCGCCCCTCCCATCTTTTCCACAGCGATGCACGCCGTCTGTCATCATGAAGAAAAGATGAAGAGGTGCTGGAATCACCTCTTTATTTAGACTGAGCTTTATATTCATCCGCCCTTCATCTCTCCCCCTCATTATTTTCCAGCAGTCATCCTTTCTTTTTTCAGGCTGTCTGTGTTGTTTTTGGACCGCAGGTTTAATAAAAAAGCTAATGTAATCTGAAAGCTTTTTATCACTGTGAAAACACAGACACCTACACCTGGGATTGTTTCCTAATGAACTATTGTTACAACTTGTTAGCGTGTTACACCCTGCAGGGCTCGGATTCTGGACAACTACTGAAAAAAGCACTTGCAATTAAGTTTGCTCAACAGGAATCCAACATCATCTGTATACGTGAGGTTAGTAATACTTGTGTTTTTGTATTTGTGGAATGAACTTTGGTGAGCTCATAGTGAAAACAAGGTTCAAGGTTCAGCTCGATCGTCATCACTCAATACAGGATTGCTCAATGAAATGAGCTGTAGCTTCCTGTGTGCCACTCACACACACAGAAAATGTATTAATGTATTCATAGATATTATAATAGATAATATTTTATATTAGAACAGAATAAAACAATATAATTGGAAACAAAATAGAGCAAAGTATATAAAAGTAGAATTAGAGGAAGAAATAAAAAATAGCTGAACTTTCAAAAACTTTATGTGAACAAATTCATTGAGCAACAGTAGCTCTGGACTTTTCATGTAGATGCATTAGTGATTTTTATGCTTGAATTGATCTAAACATAAAAACATTTTTTGTGATGTTTCCCTTGTTTTTAATTCCTGGTGTCCCCATTTGCAAATTAAAAATGCACATAATAACAGTTAGATGGATAATATTTCCTTCCAGGGTTCATTTCCTCAGAGAGTCTACAAATTAACATCTGTGAACATGTGTGTCAACAGTTGTGTATTAATTAAAAAGTCTTTATTCTGAATGTCTGCTTGCGTGTGAATTTGATTTTAAAGGCTTGAATGCCGCCACAACCCCTCCGATCCTGAACAATCATCGCCCGCTTTCCCAACGCCACCTCATCACTGACATCATATTATTTGTCAGTGGGATTACAGCAGAACAAAGGTCACGTTAATGCTTCGGGAAACGCCTCCGTCCCTCCAGTGATCACCATTTCTCCTCACAGCCGTGGGTCTCACTCTGGGCTTAAAGGTTCAAGGCGTCTCTGGCTCCGCGGCTTCCGTGTCTTTTGTGGACAACCTTGGGAGGCTTTCTATTCAGCCTGGGATGTATTATAGCCGTCAGCACTCGGACTCTATGTAATTAGTATCGGGGTCAAAGGTCAAGGCAGGATTTAAGCCTGAGACCTACTGGTCAGTCAACAAACCCGGGGACGAAATCCCCCTGGACTCCAGAGACGGAAACCCCGCTGCTGACAGATCTGAGCCCACGCAAACACACACACACACACACACACACACACACACACACACACACACACACACAGGTCAAATATGAGAACACACACACAAAACAGATTCTAAGCACAAATACACACATTTACTCACAGCTAAGGTAAAGTAAGCACAAACACAAACATGCAGGTTTAACATTGGTTCAAACACACATACAAGAGCAATCACATGCTAATTGATGCTACTGCAGTGTTTTTGACATTTTTTAAATTTATTTGTTTGCAAATTTTAAAAAATATATATCATAAAACACACTTTTACCTCCATACACTCAGCTATACACAAACCCTTGAGCAGAAGACGCAAGAAAGACAAGAAATAAATAAATTATCTTAATTATCTTAAATAAATAAACAAGAATAATTACAGATGGAAATGCCACTACAAAACAAAGTGGAAGAATAAAATAAGAAAAAATATATGTATAACTAACAAATAAATATTTTTCATTCCATTCTACATTCATTGTGTAACAGTCAAATCTGTACTCTGGAAGTTCTTCATGTTTGTTTAAGATTTTTTTTTTTTTAAAGTAAACAGATGATGACTTAGGGAAAAGTTGTACACTCATAACTCTGACGCATTCTATAAATCTTTGAACCGGATTTATGGAAACAATCACTACCTTCCCCCTGTCAGAGTCACACCCTGCTTAAATCATACAAACAGTGCTTAAACTTTCCAGTCATATTTGGAATCCCCCACGAACATGAATTATAAAGACCATTTACTGCACATTAAAGGATGGGTTCACATTTTTTCAGGTGTGTCTTAAACCAGCTGTCAGGTGACCATATGAACAGTGAAAGAGGTTTTCCTCACTGTAATCATTCCTCCTGTTCATACTGGATATTAAAAGATCCTTCAAATGTGCTTTCAATGGAAGTGATGGAGGATAAAATCCACAGTGTGTCCACACAGTCATTTAAAAGTCTGTGTGAAGCTTCTATTCAGCTTCAGCAGTCTGAGTTAGTCATATCAAGTGGATATCTGACACATTTACAGTCTTTTTAGCATCAAATTCCCTCTTTGTGTTTCCTCGGACAGTGTTTCCCTGTTGAGCTGCAGGTGGAAGTATAGTAACAAAAAGAGGAACTTTGGCACTAAAAAGACTGTAACGTTGAAAGATATCTACTTGATTTGACTCATTTGGACGCTGAAGCTTCATATTAGCTTCAGATAAACTTTTAACTGTGGATTTTGTCCTCCATCACTTCCATTGTAAGGTCATTATGAAGGAATCTTCTAATGGTCAGTATGAACAGGAGGAATGATTACAGCAAGAAACACAGCTTTAATGTTCATTTTGGCTCCTGACTGTTGGTTTAAGACTCTAGATTGTTAAAGGTGTCATTTGTCCAGCCCTGACAGATGCAACAAAGCTAACAGAACAGTGAGGAAGATCAATCAAACACAGTCGACACATTCCTGACAATTATCCAAAATAAGATCAATCATTATTGGGAAACGAAGCCCAAATATTTTTCTCAGGAGTTGGTGGAGACTAAATATTAGTTTTGTAGTTTTGAATACAGGATTACTTCTTTACCACTCACATACAGTCACACACACACACTTCCTTTTTTCCATACAGGTGTATTACACATTAGTGAGGGCACAGGAGTTCACACCTGTAGCCAGGAGGCAATTAACAACAGCAACTGACGACATAGCACACACACACACACACACACACACACACACACACACACACACACACACAGGATCTGGCCGTCTGTGCCAGTTTCCACACAAACATGAGAGCCTATAATTTAATCATCATAAATGCCCAAGTGCGCAGAAAGTTCAACCTCGAGGCTTCTTCCTGTGGTTCCTGCTGATGTCAGCGCGAACCAGCAGCCACCCAGCGGCGGCGAGTGTAACCCTGCCAGTCTGTCAGCATTTCAGGGGAAAGCTCTCCACACATCCCCTACTTTTACTATAGTAAATGTTATACCAATATAGAGAAGAACATAACAAATAAAGGTCCGCTATTCAAATTTAGCATATTGTGAAGATGCCTTTTTAAAGGAGGTATGATAAATAAAATTCAAATCTGAAATAATACAACTTTTTGGTGTAACATATTCACAGTTTTATATTTTGGTAACATGCACGGTTCACCACATGTTGAACTTTACCAACATGCTGCTGCACACAGCAGCTCATTTTACACACAAAAGCTGCACAACAACTCATGTGTCAATCAGACACACTGAGATAAAAACACAACAGGCAGCACATGAGGATCTTTATTACATCTCTGTTTTATTGTGTTTATGTAGCTTTAATGGTTGATAGTGTATAAATGTGTATATAGTGTAAATACAGTCAGATGTGTAGCTCTCTATAGAACCTACTACAGTGTATCTACAGGAACGAGTCATAGAAACGCAGCAGGGAAGTTTTCAGTGGGTTTTATTTCTGACAGAACGTCTTGTTTTTTGGTTGAATATAGATGTGTTTCAGTATGAATACATGTTAGTGTTTGAGTTTGGAAGTGAGGATGTAAACTATGAAGGCTGTAGTCACTGAACGCTTTCTGTGTGAAAACGATGCAAACGTGTCACAGTTTGATGCAGAATCGTTGCTGTTGTGTCGACTGTGTAGAAAAATCTGTAAGATAAACTGTCGAAACTTGAATGTGACGGAGACAAACTTGAAAGACAAACTTCAAATGACCTCATGTTCACCTGCAGCGGCACCACAGCAACAAAGCTGTTATTAATATATTTGCGGTATTTCAAATGACGTGTTTCACCTTATTTTTCTTTTATTAGATATATTTTCTCTTGATTGTGCTTAACATTTCTATCTCCTCATTCCATATTGAACTTTTCGTTTCTCTACTATTCTGTAAACAAAGTCTGCAAAGATGTCAAGTCTAATAAATCACTTTTACTGTTGTCAATATAGATATTGTTGAATATTTCAAGTCAAACATCAGGCCATCATCACTCATTTGTGGTTCTAATCATCTGGTTGTGACGGTTTACTCTTCAGTTGATGTTTTCTCCACTTTCCAATAATTCACATGTTGTGCAATGCTGCTTTTGACAGATATTTTTTTATTATCAGTAATCTGCAGCAGTTATCACCCTCCCACCCCTCCCCTGAAGCCAAATGAACTAAAGTTGGCTTTGATGAAACATTCCAGTCATGTCATGACACTCTGCATTTTACTGAGCAACTCTTCAGTCCAACCAGACCAATACATACAAATGTTTTATGTTTATGTGCAGCTGTTTGGAGGTATAGGACACTATGTCACACCATTATTTTGTGTTATTCAGCACTTAAGTATTGATGTTATTTGCTCCTCATTTGTAAATGTTTATCTCCTCAAATTGCTGCATCTCAGGTGATAAACTCCTTTTTTTGCTTCCTACAAAATAGGTTTTATTTACAGTTGACTACTGTGCAAAAGTTGCAGGCACTAAAACAACAGCAGAAACCTAAAGTAAATCAATATTAGCTGTGAGCAGCTTTGCCTTTAAAACAGCAGCAGTTCGCCTCAGTTCACCTGCACGCAGTGTTTCAGGTACTTGGCAGGTCGGTTGTTCCTGCATCTTTGAGACGTTGCAGTTCTTCTTCAGCTGCTTCTGTGTCTTCATGTTAATCCCAGACTGACTCCATGATGTTGAGATCAGAGACCATCTGTTGCAGGGATTGATAAAAGTGTCATTTGTCCCAATGTGACAGGTGCAACAAAGCTAACAGCAGGATGAGGAAGATGTCAATCAAACGCAGTCTGCACACTCCCACACACTCCTCTAATTATCTAAAATAAGTGAAATCACCTGTGTGGGTACATCATCACAATGGGAGGAGGAGGATGAGCTGAAGCAGCTCTGCATTGCACAAGTGTGTCAGCAGAGTAATAGTGAGAAGTGTCATATTGGTTATGATTAGGGATGTGCAGAGAGCCCAGTATTTGTATTTGTATCTGTATTTGTTGAGGCAGCAAAATTATTTGTATTTGTATTTGTATTTGAATAAAAGTGGAAAGAGGCTTAAAAATCCTTTTTTTGTTTTTATTACACTTTTAATTTTAGAAAATTTAAGTGTTACAATAAGTGTTCATGAAGCGTGTGTCAGTAGTTCAGCTTTATCTCTGGGGAACACTCCCGACTCTGGGACTGATGTCCAAATAAGGAAATGTGCGTCATGTAGCAGGTGGATGTGACTCCCCTCACTGAGACCTGCTGATAGACGTCACAGCGGAGCAGAGGAGAGACACTGAGATAGTGATGTAACCGACCTGCACTCTGGTGTTTGACATGGTTTATTTTTCTTCTTGAAAACAAATAATTTTTGAAATATTTGTATGAAACAAATATTCGTAAAAACCCCACTATTTGTGCTTTGCCGAACAATGTATTTGTATTCGGGCACACCCCTAGTTATGATGCGTCCGTTATAATCTGTCACTAATCAACTGGTCACCAAACAGCAGCATAGACAAGTATTCTTATTGTAGAAACACACTAAAATATTTTACTTTAAGTGTCACCTGCAAACATTTGAATATTTTCCACCACTTTATGTTTCTGTCTTTATGTTACAAAAGCAGCTGCAGGGCGATCGGGGGTTTTGGTGTCCATGGCTGTAGACTGAAGGACCTGGCATGCCGCTAAGTCCTTTTTAATACAAGACATAGCTCACTTAATGCTAAGCTGACATAACCTGGCCGACACAGAGGGGGCCGAGAGATTCAGAGGAGGGAGAAAAGCTGCTCTGCTGACCTGGAACCACAGCTGTATGTTGAGTTTCACGACTGTCTGATCACTGAGGAAACACAATTACAGTCTCAATTTAAATGTTTCATGTATCAAAAGTAAACTTTGGGAAACAGGGCAGCATTTAGAGGGTAAGACTGTTGATGCATTAACCTGTAAGTTGGTCCAGAAGTTGCTGGATCTGTAAAAACTGTGAAGTGAAGACACTCAATCTTTATATTGTCAATTAATTTACAGTCTTGTAATTAATGAAATTGTATGAACTTATCCCATGTTTTAAAAATCCATCATCAAAGTAACCGCAGCCATCAAATGGTTAAGTTAAGTTGAGTAAATAAGTACTATATTTCCTTCTGAAATGCAGTGACGGAAAGTAACTAAGAAGTATATTTATTTAAGTACTGTACTTAAGTACAGTTTTGAGGTACTTGTACTTTACTTGAGTATTTCCATGTGATGCTACTTTCTGCATTTCAGAGGGAAATATTGTACTTTCTACTCCACTACATTTATTTGACAGCTTTAGTTACTTTTCAGATGAAGATTTGACACAATGGATAATATAACAAGCTTTTAAAATACAACACATTGTTAAAGATGAAACCAGTGGTTTCCAACCTTTTTGGCTTTTGACGTCTTACAAAAAGCAGTGTGTAGTCGGGGTCACATTTCACATGTCTATGAGTTGTTAACAGCTCCACCAAATAGTGATTTTTCCCTCTAAACTTCTCACATGCTTTCATTTCAATAAATGTTCAAATGATCCAATATTTCAGCAAAAATCAAAGATTAGAGAAAAAGTCCAAAAACTGAAAACAGATTTGTGTATCAGAACTTTGTTTTTTCTTCTTTCCTCTCCCATTAATCATCTCACCACCCCTCAGATTTATCTGCTGACCCTTTGGAGGGGCCCGACCCCTAGGTTGGGAACCACTGGACTAAACTAGCTAACTGTATATAAAGTAGTGTAAACTAGCTCCACCTCCAGCAGCTACAACAGTAACATGCTGCTCTAACACTGATGCTTCACTATTAATAATCTAATGATGTCATATATAATAATATATCAGTCAGAGGGACCAAACCACTACTTTTACTGCAATACTTTAACTACATCAAGCTCATAATACTTATGTACTTTTACTGCAATACTTTAACTACATCAAGCTCATAATACTTATGTACTTTTACTGCAATACTTTAACTACATCAAGCTCATAATACTTATGTACTTTTACTGCAATACTTTAACTACATCAAGCTCATAATACTTATGTACTTTTACTGCAATACTTTAACTACATCAAGCTCATAATACTTATGTACTTTTACTGTAGTAGGATTTTTCCTGCAAGACATTTACTTGCTGCAGTAAAGTATCTGAATACTTCCTCCACCACTGCTGCAATGGAGGGAAAGTAGTACCTCTATCAGAATGTAAATTTTATAAAAATAGAACTTAAGTACAATGCTTGAATAAAAGGTACTAAATTACATCCTTCATTCTGTCTCTACAGAGCATTTGCATATTTTTATGGAGCTGAAGTACAAAATCCAGTTTTAAAAAAGGCATTAAAACATATTAGTTTCAGTTGAAATGTTGGTCATACAGGAGGAGTTAAGGATGCAGTTATACTTTTAAGAAGCATCTCTTGTGTGTCTTTCATCCAACAAAATGAATCACAGAAATTGGTCAAAAATCAAGTGTTGATTTTGACCTTAAACCATGTTTAAACACAAGAAAACTGTGGCATTAAAACTACAACTCTCATGTGTCCCAACTCTATGGCTCTGAGCAGATTTATATATTAAACACCACAACCTGTTGATTCTTGCGGCCGTACTACAGAGATGAGTGTGGAGGGAGCGGAGAGGCGCTGCGGCTCGCGGCTTCATTAAGTGAACTCATGAAGTGTGTGAGAGGTCAAAGCCCACGCAGCGCTGCCTAATAAGAACACCACCTCCACCACCATCACGGCCCCCCTTCAGGCCCCTCCGCCCCCGTCAGACACTGGGCCTGTCAGTTAGCATCTCAGACCTCCTTACTGGTCCTCTGTTCCGCACCAGTAAGCCTGCCTGGTAACCACTAACCACTGGGTGCTGTATGTGTGTGTGTGTGTGTGTGTGTGTGTGTGTGTGTGTTTTCTCCACATTCCTAAAGTGTTTTACTATGGTGACAATTTTTATGGGAGTAAATCAGAGATGAGCCAGCATCAAATTTTCCTGCTATGATTATCGTAGGTAACAGTATTATCACCATAATCATCAGCGTTTCTTTAAATCCTGCTATTAGTGCTAAAATATAGTTAAATGACTTCACACCATGATCACCTGGGATTTAATTCACTGAGCAGTGGTCTGTATGTTGCAGCTTTGTTGGACTTTACATAAGAAATAATATAAAAAAAAAACAGTTTAAACTGTTGGTTGTTCAAAGTTTAAGACAGGAAATGACTTTAACTGCAGCTCAGATTTTACACAAACATTCATACTATAAATTCATGATGTTTTCCTGATGAAATGATCAGTTTATTTCTGAGTGTAAGAACTTTGTAGTTAGTGTTATCTGGATAATGGTAAATGGACTGTACTTGTGTAGCACCTTTCTAGTCTTCTGATCACTCAAAACGCTTTTACACTGCGAGCTACATTCACACACACATTCATACGCTGATACAGGAGCTACCATGCATGGTCTCAACCTTCCATCAGAGGGAACTAACCATTCACACACATTCACACACTGATGGCAGCCATCAGGAGCACTTTGGGATTCAGTATCTTGCCCAAGGATACTTCCACATGCAGACTGGAGGAGTCGGGAATCGAACCGCCTTGTGTTTGCTGGGTGTTGGGCAGCAGATAAGTTTTAAATGCACATAAAACATAATAACATTCAGGCTCTTACAGGCCTTCCTTCTCTTCATCGCTACTAACAAACACCAGCAGACCTGAAGACCTGTGAGGAAGAACATGATCCGTGCGATGTTGATGCAGGGAGTTTACATTACAACTAAACACCTGTAAGTCAGCCACACTACAGCAGGTTGATGGTTAATATTAATATAAAGTCTTGTCCAGAATAGTCAGAGCTGGACAGACAGGAACTTGGTTCTCTGGTTATTCTGCCTCTGTGTGACCTGCAGAAGCTTCGTTCTAAATAAAATCAAACAGGAGAGCTGCTCTGTGCTCACAATGATAATTATGGTTATGACAGCGATGGAAACGGTTGGTGGTATTGATACTGTCAGCAAGTTTCACAGCAGTATGTAGTAACAGTGTACAGGTAGGTTTCATGTTAAGATCAAACATCTTTCTATAAATGGAAATATTGTATAGTGATTGTTTATTTACAGAATGCACTTCTGTGAACTTCCTCTTTTCGTTGTGATCTTCCATCAGTGGAAGTTTGTGTCGCTGGTGTTTGTTCAGGGACGGTTCCGGGAGTTCTGGTCCTTAGATTCAGACCCACGACATATCTGAACATATCTGAACATATCTGAACATATCTGTTGGATGTTTTTGTCGCATGAGAACAGCAAAAAAAAAAAAAAAAAAAAAAATTGAATCAGATTTTTTCTGAGATTTTTATTTACCTAAATGTTGATGAAATATGTATCTGATACATTTGAAATAACAACTGAAGAATATTAAATTTGACAAACCTAATTTCCAAGAGTCACGTCTTCCAAATATTGAAGGTCCTGGTTCAAAACATGACGACAACAAGCAAACAAACAAACAAAAACTAAATAAATAATGATAATACAAAAATCACTGCTTATAATAATACTAATAACAATAATTATTATAATAATGTCAGACAGTTATTGCTGTTAGGAAGGATCCACTTTAATCCACATTATGTAACATCGTCACTGTTTATATTCTTCATCATTCTCACACTTTAATAAATATTAACAGGGGAGCTAAATCCATTTTTAACATTTTTAAAAGCCTTGTGAATCATTTCATTAACATTTTCCAATAATTAATTCACACATACAGTATTTAGTAGTTTTGAAAACTTGTCAGTTTCGATCAACGTGCTTCAATAAAGTGATTCATTCTGTCCGTTTCGTTGTGTTGACGAAAGTCTGACAGCAGAGACGTTGATCAGTGTTTGTCTTGTTAAAACATCAACACTTAAAAAAGTGCCGGCTGTTTCTGGGCTGTCTGTGTGTGTGTGTGTGTGTGTCTGTGTGTGTGTGTGTGTGTGTGTGTGTGTCTGTGTGTGTGTGTGTGTGTGTGTGTGTGTCTGTGTGTGTGTGTGTGTGTGTGTGTGTGTGTGTGTGTGTGTGTGTGTGTGTGTCTGTGTGTGTGTGTGTGTGTGTGTGTGTGTGTGTGTGTGTGTGTGTGTCTATGTGTGTGTGTGTGTGTGTCTGTGTGTGTGTGTGTGTGTGTGTGTGTGTGTGTCTGTGTGTCTGTGTGTCTGTGTGTGTGTGTGTGTGTGTGTGTGTGTGTGTGTCTATGTGTGTGTGCGTGTGTGTGTGTGTGTGTGTGTGTGTGTGTGTGTGTGTGTGTGTGTGTGTTTGGGATCAGTGAGTCCATCCCTGAGACAGGAGGCAGCAGCTCTGTGATCTGGTTTGTCTACTGACCACACACACACATAAACCTAACTAACCTGACCACATGCCTAACCACACAGACACACACACACACACACACAGACACACACACACACACACACACACACACACACTCTCCCGGCTGTCCCTGCTCTGTCAGTAGCTGGCAGCCCCTCTCTCTTTCTGACTGAGCTGATGAAAGCAGCGAGGCTCTTGGCGTGACTGCAGCAGTGACAGCGAGACAAGAAGCCGTCATTAAGTGCTGCAGCTTGTTTCCACAACAACAACATATCAGTGATTATTATAAGGTATCACTTCCTGGTTTGGCGACCGTCCCCATGACGACCGACAACTCGGGTGCCAATCAACTCGGAGGTGTGTTGAGACGACAAGTTAACAACAACAAATATGGCTGCAGGAAGTCGTGTCGACCTCATCTGTTGCTTAGAGTTAAACCTGCTGTTACACAGTCCATCACCCCTCCTCATCCTCATCTACTTTTACTTTTTTACTTGCCTTAACTGAAATCTATTGATCAACTCCAGACTCTACAGGACTAAGAGCCGGCTGACAGTATGTTTTCATTACTTTTAAACCTGCATTAACTGATGTTTCGTATACTAGTTTTCAACAGAGATAAGTAGCCAGCTTTAAGATATGTTGAACTTGTTAGCAAACAGTTGCTTGTTTCCACATCCAGCAGTTACGGAGCAACATTATCATTCATGTGGAGTCGTGTTTCTGTCCACCTGGTGAATGTGAGTCCAATATTCACTCTCTTTTAGCTCTGTTTTTACTCTCCACCAACTCCTGAGGGAAATATCTGGCTCTTTAGCTGCTAAATGCTCCACTATGTTCACCAGCTAGTCTACAGCTAACTGTGTCTGTTTGGTGCTGAGCAGGTAGTGTACAGTGACTTTTTACAGCTTTTTCTCTGAAAACGACGCTATGAGACGCTGAGAGTGAACCAGAACAGTAAAGTTGCAGATAAACAATGAGCTGAAACTCACTATAAAGCTCCGTAAAGCCGAGAGGAGCTGCAGAGTCTCTGTAGGTTCATCACTACGAGCCACAACCAACACATTACACACTGACAGATCAGACATTGTTAGTATAAAAAATATTGAGTCATGGCGTCTCTTTGCTATATTTCTGACAGCTTAGCACCATACCAGTCACTTACTTACTTACTTTCATCTGAAAGCTTTTATTTTCTTTAAACTGTCTTATTTCTGTCTTCAAACATATAGAAAATCAACAGAATGATTGTTTAACTGCCAGTTGTGTAAATAAGCGACTGTTTGCCAACAAGTTGACTTTATGGTTTTCCTCACGACTTGTTTCTGCTGCCCCCAAGTGGCCAAAAAAATCACTCAATCTTGGGTAATGATTTCACATGACAGCCAAAAAGCAGAAAATACGACTGTAATATGTTTAACAGTTTGTGTTTCTATTGTTTTGTAAATGATGCAGTTTGATGCGACTCGTCTATCTTCTAGTCTCCTGGTCAAATATTATATCAGATATTGGAAAGAAAATCAGAGAAGCTAAAGCTAAATATTCTGTATATGGTTGTGCACAGATTCTGTTTCATCTCTAGTCAATTAAAAAGGATCTTTCAGAAAATGATATATGTTGGAAATGTAATGAAAATAAAGAACTGTACTGTTGTTTCTCCACTGTGGGAAGACATCTTAAAGCTTTTCTGTTCCTTGGACCCAAAGGTCTGTCTCCTAAATGATGAAACAGAATTTAAAGCAATTAATTAAACTTTCATTGTATGGATGAATTTGTTAACTAAATCAATGTATGAAATGATCAGAAGATTAGAAACATGACAGATAGAAAATGTCCTTGTTTTTCTTATAGGTTCTTAATTATAATAGTGATTTTTTTTTCTTTTTCATGAGTATTTTGTCTTTTTTTGTCTTTTTTCTAAAACTGTATTGTGTTCTTGTATTTATTTATGTTGATATATGTTTAAAATGTAAATAAACTGAGGAATAAAATCTCCTCATCTTACAGTAACACGTGCAGACGTTTCCTCTGCCTCCATCTCCTCTCTCCCCTCTGTTGCCCTCTGTTCTCATCAGCAGCTCTGTTAACAGGAGCCTCATCTCTCCTCCCTCCTCCGTCTCTCTCCCTCCATTCTTCGGAGGGGCACAACGTGCACTAATCTGCCACCTGGCGCTGGTTCGTCCCCCCGTTCACCCTTCTCGTTTCGTGCACAAGAAGAATACCGGCTCCTCTTCTCTCTGTTTTTCTTTCTCATTCTGTTTCTGCTGCCTCGGGGTGAGCGGCAGGTCAGCCCTATTAGCCTTTTCACCGTTAGTGGCCTGCCAAACAAGACAAGCTTTTATTTCACCCGCAGAAAGACACACACACACACACAGACACACAAACCGGGCAGGCACGAACGCTTGTACAAAAACAAGCTCTGTAGCTCACTTTGTTCTGTTTTCATTCGTCTTTTTTCATTCATTTTTATCTTCTCTCAGCTTTGTTTGCTTCCTCCCTTCTTCTCTTCCATCCTTACTTCCTAACAATATATGATTTGCTGGAGGAAAGTAGCCTAATGGATTTAAAACAGTGGTTCCCAAACTTCAGTAGACCACGAGCCCCCTGAACCCCAAAACAACCTGCATAACCTGCAACAGGTGCTGATTTACAGATCATTTTACTTAAATTAAACAGTGAAAACAATTTAAATTCTTTCATTTTCTTCAGTTAAAATGAGCTTATATTAAAGACAAACAAACAAACAGGCTGCAGGTATTTTAATGGGACATGTGAGCTGCTGTTGATGTGGAGAGAGAACAACCTGCAGGTCCGACTCCTCTGACAGGACGTCTCTTGTCTTGTTTCCATGTTTACCAGTGATGAGAGGTTGCTGGGAACGTGTAATTCCATAGTGAATTTGCACAGACAGTAACTGATATCCGTCCTACACAAGCAGCTAAAACCTGTCTGTTAAGCCGAGTCGTAGCTTTGTCATCTGGCTCAGATACAGTCGTCTCTGTGTTGAGAGCTGAGACGTTTCTTTGAGCTGTTGAGATGTTTTTTTGGACTGTTGAGCTCCTGCAAAACTCCTGAGTTGGAAACCGAGTTTTAAATATGTTGATTTTGATATTTATTATCTCCGCCAGGTGTAAGCCTGGAAGGAGATCATGTGTTTGGTCGTGTGTGTGTATCTGTCTGCTGCTAATCTAGAATACTACTGGATCCATCAGCCTAATATCTTTTGTGCACATTTACGACTGTTTGCTCAAGGACCTTGTGGTTGCGGTGATTCACCATTTTTGGCCTTAGTCATGGCTCAGAAACTGACATCCATAGAAAAGTTTGGTCTCATCTTGAACCGGAGCATCTGCAGATGAATTCCATACCTGATATGTTATGATCCACAAAATAGGAGATGATGTTTTGATATGTTTGAACACATAACATAAAATACAGTTAATGTAAATGTTGCTGATTCTTTTAACGTGGTGAAACATTATTTAAAATGCACAATAAATGAACAATATGATTGATCTCACAACACGTTAATCTGACTACACACAATGACAAACAGATGAGTCAGTGTTCATGATGTCTGTGTTGTAATATGTCTAAACTGAAATCAGTCCTGTTATATCCTCTGTGAAGAATCTGTGCGTATAAATTCAGTCCAGAGAGCTTACATAACCCAACAACCTCGGACCACGTGAGGTCAGGACAAAATGAGGTGTATTATGGGATGTTTCAACTGAACGAGGACAAGGGGAGGTCAACTGGACAGGAATCTCATCAGTGCAGATCCCATTCAGGGCGCTCAGGCGGTGGCCTGGAGGTTACAGGAGAGGGAGTGTTGCTAGTACAAATCCCCCCGTTGGACAGAAGAATGCATTTCTGCTGATCTGTAAGATGCCCTCCAGCAAAAATGCTCAAAGGACAAATCCAGCATTCTGATCCAGTTTACTGATGTTTTATTGTTGTTCTCACCCTAAACTCTTTGAATCCTGGGATGTTTTCTCTCATTATTAATTTTCTTCATTTATAGGCTTATGGCACAGACACTATTTGTAGAACCATATGCTGTTATTTTCAGGACAAGTTAGACTATTCAGAAATTACATGTTGTGTGTACGTTGTATATATGCTCTAGGAGTGTTTTTATGGAAAAAAGAAAGAAAAGTTCCTTTTTTGTTTGTTTGTTTTCCATGATGGTGAATCTGCTCCAGAGTTACCCCCAGTTTGTGCCCCTGCATGTACAATCAGGTCACTGAGGTCACCATCGGTTTCTCTAAAAAAAAACTAATCTGTGATGTTTGAAAAACCCAGAAGGTCGTTTAAAAACACTTACTGCTGTTTTGAAGATATTTCCAGAATCCCCCAAGAACCCTAACCCTAACCCAATCATAAGAAAGGTTTTTAATCTGTTTCCTCTCTCTTTCTGTATCAAAACATGATGGCAGCCTGTCAGCTACCTGGATAGGAAACAAATTTGGGAAATGATGTAAAATCTTTTTTTATCGTGCACCAAACAAAATATTTTTTCATCCAGATGGTTAGAAGAGACTTTGGGGATGCTGGAAATACTGTCAGAACAGCAGTAAGTGTTTCTACCTTCTGGGTTTTTCAAACATTGATGGTTAATTACCGATGGTTACCTCTGTGACCCGAATGTATGAGGCACAAACTGGGGCTACTTCAGAGTTACATCCTGCATTTGCTTCTCAACACTTGTGGTTCACACAAATGCATGTAGCTGTAAAAACTTTTACTCAAGAAAAAGCTTGATGATTATGAGAAAGATCTCAAGTTATAAGGAGCATCTTTTTTCTAAGGGTTTGGCTGATTATTTACAGTGTGTGTTTGATGTTTATGTGTTCTGGTTTGACAGAGTTGTGATTTTGACATTAAGGGGTACAAATGTTGACACAAACTGCATAAAAGCTGCAAAATTATAAATAATAATTACAAATTCGTTACAAGTATTAAAACATATTACCAGAATGTAATAACAACAACAGAAAAGACAAATACAAGCGTCACAAACAACCACATATCACTTGCAATGTAAGTGATGGGGGACAAAATCCACAGTCCTCCTTCTGTTCAAAAATGTATTTAAAAGTTTATCTGAAGCTAATATGATGCTTCAGTCGTCCAAACGAGTCAAATCACCTGCCCTGTGTTAGCCTCATCAGCCCTGCCCTGCTCCCTGTGTTTCCCCAGCCAATCGGCTCCCTGTCTGTTCACCCCCCTTCTCCTGAGTTCTCCACCCATCTCCCCACCTGCACCTCATCTCCTCGTTGGTTCAGTCACTTTATAAATCCTGGTTTTCTGTTCAGTCTTTGTTGGATCATTTGTTCTGTACTGTTCGGTGTGTTCTGTTTTGCCCTGTTCTGTCCTTCACCATTTCAACATTAAAGAAGATTTTTGTCAACCCTGCAATCTCTGTGCGTCGGTCTTTACATTTGGGTCCATTTCTGCTACTCCCACATGACATATATATTCCGATGTGGCACTAGAGAAAATCAATAGGATGGGCATTTGATTTTTGTGAGGGGGTACGCTGCATTGTATTTCTTTATTCTGTTATAAAACAAGTTGAACACGGTTTTGGACGGAGCGGACACCCAGTCCTCCTGCCGGTTAATAACGAACAAATTTGGTCTTTGCAAATGGAAATGGTGTCCGTGTTTATTTGCATATAGAGCAGCGAAGTGAGATCCGATCACAAGTGGTCACTCAGGACGCATGTGGAGACGCATGTTAATACCAGGTGTAAACAGGGCCATTCATGCATGTTACTAACTTCTTCCCCAGAGTTTTTGTGCTTTCTCATCTTGTAGGTTTCTATGGATCTTGACTTGACTCCCACCTGAGCACATCCAACAAAAATATTTGTTCTTAGAAACACCTTGTACAAGGGAACAGCACTGTAAGCAATACCTTCAATAGACACAGATGTCCCCAAGGTAGCCATTGTTTGCAGATCGATAGTACCAGCTACCATAACAGATTGACCTGATGTTGTGTCTCTGAGAACTGTAACGAGTCTCAGCTACCCCTTCCTCAACTGCAACCATCCCATCAGACAGGAAACCAACATTTCCAGGTCTGCTTTACCAACAGTTTCCACATGTTCTTAGACTGGATTCAAACCAATGAGATTACAAACAACAGAACGACCAGCTTCTGCTCTTGAGGTCTCTCTTTTTCTGTAGAGCTGGACAACGAGGTTTAATGTTACCAGGTCTACAATGATAGTGACAGATGATGCCTCCTGGGAAAGGAGAAGGCTTGTGTTGTCGCCCACCATTCTGGGAGTTCTCAGGTGGACGCCAACTACCACTATTCTTATCACTGTGGCGTTTCTCAAAATCCCTTAAGTCCTTTTAACCTGACCAGTGGATTTGTCACGCCATGAATCTTTATGAATGAGGACATAGTTATCAGCTGCCTCAGCAGCCTTAAAGTATGTCTGCATGACCTTTGGCAGGCTCTGCTTGAACTGCTCCAACACGATCAACTCACACAGCTCCTTAAAATCATACACCTCACTAGCTCTTAGCCACTTATCAAAAGCTGCTTCTTGTTGTTGTGCAAAGTTCAAATAAGTCTGTCCCAGTTGTTCTCTCTCTGTCCTGAACCGCTGTCTATATGACTTCCTGGGCCTTCCCTGTTAGAGAACCCTGTATGAGGGTCACCCACTCCTCTTTAGGCCAGTCTCACTGCACAGCAATCTTCTCAAACATCCCAAAGAATAACTCAACCTTCTCAGGATCAAACCATGGCACCAAAGAAAAACATTTACTTACATCAAAGGTTTCTTACTGTTCCTGACGTCTGCAATCTAAAGCAAGCTTAGCTTTCTCAAAATCAAGTTTCATTTTCTCACACTCCCTCTCTTTCTCTTCAGGGTTACAGCTAACCAATATACTCTGCATGAGTACTGGTTTCTTAGCATCATCAGGGGAACCTAACTCCAAATACTCCATCAGTATCCATAGTTCAGATTTATTCAGTTTAGCTAAGCGTAGCATCGGTTTAAAAAAACTCCTCTGGCTCAAACTGTGCCATTTCCAATTCTACCAGTGCTTGGAACACAAAAAGGGGATAATACAAGGTACAAACAGGCTCGAGGTGAACAAAGTTATCATATAGAAACAACAATGCAGATTAACTGGAATATACAAAACACAAACTGATTCTCATCTGAACCACGATGTTCCACAACATTCCAACCACCATACGCTAGCACCTGCAAGCTAATTATCAAAACCCAATCACACAAAGCCAAATACGATAATATAACCAGCCAGGCGCACAATAACCCAAGCATAGAGTAGGTTGCGCTTGACCCAATGAAGTGTCACGGCCAAAACACAAGCCACTAAAGGACACCGCACTACTGCAAAACTCCGGCACAAAACCAAAACCTTAATACAACTATGCACTGCCTGAGCGAATCACACACAAGCATAATGTTAGCTTACTCACTGCTAGCTACCGTAATAGTCTCCTGCAAGCTTAGCATAGCTTAGTGTAGCTGAGCTAACAACCAACAAAACTCACTACATGCGATTAGAACCAGAGCACATATACACCATGCGATACAAAAACTACAACACCGTCCATATGAAATGCTACATTTCATATGGACGAGCACCGCAATTATTATGCTGCTATGCTAACCCAGGCTCGTAGGCTGTCTTAGGCTAGCAAGCTGGTAACCTAGTACCTCTTCCTGCGTGTTGCATTAGACGTGAAAAATGTGACCTAGACTTCCCTGGATGAATGTAACCTTTCCTATCTGGGGTGTGTGTGTGTGTGTGTGTGTGTGTGTGTGTGGTTTACTCACAGGCCACCGTTTCTGCTTCCCGCAACCAGCTCACTCAGACCAGGCGAACTGTTTGGACATGTCTCAGGAGCTCTTGCGTCGGTCTTGTCAGCCAGCCCACTGTTCAATGTGGACGTTCAGTTTAAAAGGTGTTTACAGTTTGTGGTGGTGTGTGAGACAAACTCTGTTTTTTGTCTCCAGAATGTCTTGCCTTTGGCGTCTTCCTCGTGTTGTGCCAACTCAAACCCAAATAGATCTCGACACAGGTGCAACTCTGTCAGAATGAGTCAGAGTCACCTTCCCCAAGTGTGCCTCCATCAGCCTGCCTAAACCACACCTACTTCTAAAAGACATTCACTAAAACAAACCGCTAAAGCTTTACCATAACACAAGTTCTATATCCCGTTTCACAACTATTATCATTCCATTTTGTTAATAAATTTTAAATTTGAATATTATTTTGTTTATTTCACTGTTCATTATTACCTTACTTTTGTTCTATTTTTATTCTTTATTCTTCTATGTTTCCTTTGTGGGAGCAAACACCAAGATGCATTCTTTGTATATTTGCATACTTAGCTAATAAAGGATGGAGGATGAAGATTATCTCATTATTACAAAGATTAATAATCCATCTATTGGTTGCAGAGCTGCTGTGGAATACTTAAATCTCATCCAAACAATTTTTAAATTGAGACTGACTTATTTTCCCTCTCCTGTAATTGAACCTTTTTTCCTTATTTACAGCTTTGTGTAAATAAGCAACAAAAATATATTTGTTGTTGTGTGTTTTTTGTTTTATGTAATTTATTTATTCTCTCTTTCTGTGATTCTAGACTCAAAACAAACTTACTTGTGTGAGTTTGTATCATCAGTGCTGCTGAACATTTTGCTTGTGCTGCCCGGTTGCAGATGGTTTTTGGCTGGTACCACCAGCTCTCTGCTCTCCCTGGGTGTGCCAGCTAGGAGTGGATGTGAACTCTGGGGAGACGCCGGGACTGATTAGGCCATGTCCTGCTGCTGTCATTAGGACACAGTGGAGACACTCAGCTTAATGGGCAAGACACATCGCAGCTAATTGCCTCAATTTGGATGAAGCCCTGTGACAGCTCGCTGGTGAGGAAGGGCACACACAAGGTCAATTGTCCTGCGCCTGAATGCTAAACTCATTTCTGATGTGTTATGATTGACCGAGTAGACACTAATGAACAAGGAAGGGTCATTATTTCAGGGTTCAGGGAGTACAGAAACCGCGGCCGAGCACAAGGAGCCCGTTTTCCGCCTCGGTGCACCAGGCTCGGCGAGAGAAATCATATCATTTCAACTTTCGTCATTCCAACGTCAGCCCTTGTCATTTGGAAAATGACCTGCCCAGGGCTTTCTCTCTCTGTGAAACACTCATAAAACAAACAACGTAATCAAAAGTACCAGATGAACAGTGGACCAGGACTGCCAGCTCCTGCATGTTGTGACGACGTAAGGACGATTTCAAAGATGGAACTGTGTGCATCATCACAAAGTACGTTTTCATTATCAATATAAAGTAGTACAATCGGTAGTACAAGACGTACCGCAGCAGCATGCCAGCTCCAACAGATGGCAGGTTGTGACGATAAAAAGATGTAAACGTGTGTGTTAACTTTTTTTTTCCATCAAAATAAAGAGACGGAGAGAGAATTTGCTGTCTTAGCCCATGCCGTTAATACTTTAAATGGTCCCAAAATTAGATCACAACTAAGTTCAAAACTAATGTAGTTGATGAAGGATATGGAGAGGAAGAGTTGGTGATGAGGAGGAGGAGGTGGCATCAAAGAGAGTAAGAAATATGATGTTGAGTAGGAAATGGAGAAGTAAGAGAAGAATTGGTGAAGGAGATGGAGACGTTAGTTGAGAAAAAGAAGGGGGAAGCACATGAAGGAGCAGCAGTAGTGTGAGCTGGTGGACGAGGACAAGAAGAGGAAGAAAAGTTAGATTACAAGGATCTTTTAGAGGTACAATCAGAGGACTAACAGGGTCACATAGAAAATGAAAAACAAAATCCACAGTCCTCCTTCTGTGCAAAAATGTATTTCAAAGTTTATCTGAAGCTAATATGAAGCTTCAGCGTCCAAATGAGTCAAATCAAGTAGATATCTTTCAACGTTACAGTCTTTTTAGTGCCAAAGTTCCTCTTTTTGTTACTATACTTCCACCTGCAGCTCAACAGGGAAACACTGTCCGAGGAAACACAAAGAGGGAATTAGATGCTAAAAAGACTGTAAATGTGTCAGATATCCACTTGATATGACTAACTCAGACTGCTGAAGCTGAATAGAAGCTTCACATCAACTTTAAATGCATATTTGCACTAAATGACTGTGTGGACACACTGCAGATTTTGGCCTCCTTTTGAACAGGAGGAATGATTACAGCGAGGAAAACTGTTCATATGGATAGCTGACTGTTGTTTTAAGACACACTGGAAAAATTGTGAACCTGTCCTTTAACGTCTGGTTAGGTTTAGGGAAAGATCATGGTTTATGTTCAAATAAGTACTTTGTTAAGGTTGGAGAAACATTGTGGTTCCTTTAGGACCTTCGTCATCGTGGTTACAATAATTACCACGTGGTTAAGGTTAGGGGACGATGGTAGTCGCAACTGGAAACAGGAAACGAACGGCAACCTCTTGTGTAAATGTTTAGTCATTCTATAATAATTCCTCCTTTGCTCCCGACATCATTACTACAGTTTCTAAAGGGCATAAACATCACTTGAATGTAAACATTTGTGTATTTTGGGGAACAGGCTGAGACGACTGACGCTCACGTTTGTCTTGGGAGGACAGTCTTGTATAATTTCAAGGTGGAGCACGAAGAAGAAGAGGAGTACAGCATGGAGCAGGAGGACAAAAGACTAAATGTGGCAATGAAGGAAAATAAAGAAAAGGATTGGGGAATTGGTTAATAATTAGTTTTGATCAAGTTGTTAAATTTGCTAATCTTACATTCATCTATTAATGTCTAAATAATCAACTCCTCAGGTGCTCAGTGACCTCGTTGTTCCTCTCTGGGTTTCTGGCTCAGTAACACGAGGTGCGTCTACTGGGAACTGTTCAACATGTGGAACTCTTTAAACAAACTCAAAATGGATCCTGACTGGGATCATTTTAAACTCAAACAAACAGTTTTTAAAGAGGGATTGATCGTGTAGTCACGAGTGATCTGCTGCTTGTTGTTTTGTATCATTGTTTGTGAGTAGTTTGTGTTCTTGTGCTTGTACATGTATAGTATGTGACTTGATGTACGTATAGTTTTAGTAGTAGTTTTTATTTTTATTTCTGTCATGCCAAACATGTTAATTCTTGATTCTGCGTTTTTGTCAGCGTTGCTTCACAGATTTTTCCCACTGTTCTCACTCATCGTTGAGTTATAATTGCAGATTCTACAACAAATGAGTCATGTAGAGTAAGATTGTCTTTCTGGGAACTGGTTAAACTGGTTAAACAGAAGTTTTATTTAAAAAATTGTAAAACACACAGCTCCACATGCAACATGCGTCCTGAATAACAATACATGTGTATTGCTGAGTCTTGTGCAGTTCCATATGTATTTCACTGCTGATGTATTTTAACGGTCCATCTAGAGACAGGCGTTGCATAACTAGCTTAGGCTATAAATGATGTTTATAGTTCAAGTACAAATAAACATTAAATAAATAAATAAAAAGACAGAGGAGTTACAGAAGGTGGAAAGCTGGAGTAGATGAGGAGGAGGGACATGAGGAGACATGTGGGAGCAGGACGGGGTGCGTGCCTCCGTCCCAGACACTCTGGAGACACTTCAACAAAGACAGAGAGAAGAGAGGACATGCAAACACAACACACTAATGACCTCCATCACACAAAAAAACATGGCTGACAATTACGCACGAATCCTTCAGATCACATCAAATCACATTTCATTCATACAGAACTGGACAAGCAAACCTGCATCTGTATTTTTACATGTAACCGTATGTTCAGTGTGAAAAGTGTGAAAAGTTTTTGGACTTGTGAAAGTCAGAGGCAGAAACAGAAAAAGGAGACGTCAACGTATAAAATAAAGTTAATAAAATTTGATAAAAAGTTGATTAAAAAAAGTGGAAGTTGATGAAAAAGAAAAATGATAAATGATTTTTAATCTAATTTAATCATAATTTAAAATGTAAAAATAATGTAAAAATGTAAAAATAATGAAATGTGTTGATATTATTTATCGTTCTTCATGTTATATTTATTGAATTGAATTTATATTGTTTTTGTACATTTATGTATGGATACTTTAAATTGATTAACGTAACGAAACAGCAGCCAAATGTTCACTTATACATTTTTCAGTTACAGTTCAGAAGTGGTAAAAAAATATATTTTATTTATTTTACCTTTATTTAACCCTTACATACTGTTTTGTTTTGTTTTACATACTGTTTGTTTTTAGTTTTGAGAGCAGTAAAAACACCTGAACGCCTTTTTTGTTCTTTTACCCTGAAATTTGACTCAAGTTATTTACAGAATATAGAAAAATGGAAATATTTCAACCTTTTTTTTATTTTTGTACACATTTTAGATACTAATCGACATCATTATTGTGTTCTCCTGTTTCAGGTAACTGCAATATAGTGTGATTGTGAATGTTTTTTCTCCATAAACAAATAGTGTAAATGTAAAGAATCCACTCTCTGTGTGTATTAATCACTGATTATGAGGTATTTATGAATGAAAAGTAGATGGTCAGGTGGTCAATATGTTTGGTATTGAGACTGATTATGAAGGGTCAGAATATGAACAGCGTGTAAAGGGTTAAACAGGATGGTCACTTTACAACTAAATTACATTTCAAAGCAAACGTGCACCATTTCTTAAAAAAGTGAAATCTAATAATTGCCGACATGGCAGTAAGTTTTCTTAAAAAAGTGAACAGCTGGTTCTCTTTTTAATAATCAGAATCAAACAAGAAAAACCTCATGTCCTCTTTTAAAGTCAATACTATTGTTTTTATAAACTGGCTTTAATTAGTTTTTTTTTACTTTTATGTATTTTATCTTAAAATTTCTATTTTTTCTGTTTCTTTCTGCATTGAACTTATTCTAATGTTTGTAATTACACTGTGTATTTTCAGTTTTTATATCTGTGAAGCATGTTGTTATTATTTATTATTATTATTATTATTATTATTATTATTATTATTATTATTACACAACATTGTCAGTGGGTTTGATAAATATATCGAAATGAAAGTCACATTTTTTTACAGTAATTTTTTTTACAATTTACAACTTTGTTGATATCCACCTTTTTATAAAAGTGAATAAAACAACTGAGTCTTAATTAAGTAAATAAGTAAAGATTTATTTATTTATTTACACACCAAACAACACAAGAACAAGATAAACAGGTTTTAAGACATATTTCAGATGATTCATATTTTAATATATATTTAAATACAATAGCAAAATTAATATTTCTGTTTTAGTTAAAATAATATTTCCCAGAATGATACAGTATTGTCATAAAAAACATATAATTTTTCTAGATTTCTTCAATTTAAAACACACCTGTACTGTTTGAAGCCAGAGTTTGATGTCATGTGTCAGATTCCTGCAGTTTTTATTCTTTTTTTAAATACAATTACTTTTCTTAATAGTAAGCATTCAATTTAATTCTAAAAACTCATGTGCAATAGTCAAGTCAATTTTATTCATATAGCCAAAAATTACAGGTTTGTTGCAGAGGAAGACGTCCTCCATGATTAGATCACTGATCTCCATCAGAAACAAAGGATGAATTCCTCTTTCAGGACGAACAGAAATGCAAAAGGTGTCGTTCACACAGAAAAGACAGAAGCAGCAATATTATAATAATTACAATTTTTAAGTTTAAAACAAAGTACACATCATAATAACTGCATTTACAACACTTGGATCTGAAATGAAAGACGGGATGAAAAGAGAGGGAAACAAGAGGAGAGAAAAACATCAAAAAAAAGAAGAATAAACCAGAAAAGAAGAGGAACAAAGACGAGAGAGAAGAAAGAGAAGAAAAAAAAGAAGAGAGCAGTGTTTTGTTCCTGCTGCCCTTTTCCACTCTGGAACACCACTGGTGGCACGTTCAACCGCTGAAGCTGCTAGCCAATCGCCTCTCCTCGTTTGCCCTGTCACCCCGCATCATTGGGGTCAAAGGGCGCTGTGCCTCCCAATTAATGAGCCAGCGAGCCTCAGTCCCCCTCTCCACTCCCCAAACTCCCACAATTCAGTGGGACGACGGAGAAACGAAGCAAACGAAGAAGGAAATCTTTTCAGCAGCGGCTTGTTTCGACTCTGTTGATGTTTTGTGCGGAGACGGAAGCGATGCTGAGAATTTGTTTTCATTTTTAAAAACCGATCGGTTTTGTTAGACAAATAAGTGCGGTTGTACACTGCGAGTTCCCCTTTCCCCTGGTGGTAACTGTTCACCCTTGTAATCAGATCATGCCTGCTGAAGGGTCAGGAACAAAGACATGCAAATTCTAATTAAATGCGCAGCGTTGGGACAGGCCCCGTTTGATCGCTGAGCTTTTCATGCCCCCTAATCACTCCTGACAGCCCCTTCCAACAGATTCTGTGACAAACTTCTCGATTCAACTGAGGGGGATTTTTGAACTTTGCTTGTTCCTGCGGCCTTGGCTCCGGGTCTGTCAAACAATCCAAATCAATGACCCAATTGACCAGTGGTCCCCTTGTTGATAACCTCAATGAGCTCTATGTTGCCATTCATTGTGTCAGAGGGCTAAATGCCGATAGCATTTTATGGTAATTAAACACTCGTTTGGTTCCTAGCTTTGAATACAAACACTGGAGGGGGGGGTCCGGAAAGCATGGGGCAGCACTGGGGGGCTGCAGGTGCAGGGAAAGGACAGAGGGATGGAGGGATGAAGCAAAGGGGGGGCACCAAGAGACTGGAACATCCGCGGGACTTTCCCACCAACATGGCCCGGCGCCACCGGCACACTCATTAGGTCATTACACTAAGGAAGGAGGCATTTTTTTGTTTTATTAAAAATCTCATTAATCCCACAACAAAAGGCACGTACTGACCTCATTGGTGCCCCTGTTATCTGAATATGCCTTTATATAATGGAGCGTCTAATTGCAACTCGGCGCCTAGCAGCTTTCCCTCAGTCCGCCCCGGCGGTATTTGGTGTGTGAGGAGTGAAAGGGGAGCTAAAGAGAATTGGCCTCTCGGGGCGACTACTGACCTAATGGGAAACCGGCTCGGACGTGAGTTTCTGTCACTGCTGGGGGGCTGAGCCCTTCTATAGGTGGGACACCTCAGGTCATAAACTCCTGTAGCTTTTAGACTTTAAGATTTTTAAGCAACACCACTCTTTAATACCCCTTTCTGTTTGTTTGTTTTTTTTAACGTCTGTAAACATTCATGGCCAATTAATTTGAGGAACCCTGAACCAGAACTGATCCCGGAAAGACTGACTTTGCTGTTAGTGCCGCAATCTCATGGAATAATCTGCACTGTCACGTAAACATCAAAGCGCTTCTATCTCTCTGTAACTTCAAGAACCTTGTTTAGTTTTATTAATTTGTTTGTCCATCCTTGTTACTTTCTTTGTGATGTTAACAGGATGTAAACAGGATGTTAAGAGCAGGTATGCTCAGCCAACCTGCCCTGTATAAACAAGGTTAAATAGATAAATAAATAAATACATTTGCATGTCTCACTGACAACTGAGTAGGATTAAAAAAAACTCGACTGAGAATAAATCAAAGAATCAAGATCCTACATTTCTAAGCACCAAATGTGAGCAGAATTATGTTTCCTTTTCATAAAAAATGTCAAAGATTGTTTGAAATTTCAGTATGAATACATGTTAGTGTTTGAACAGAAACTGAAGAGTTTTGGAAGTGAGGATGTAAACTATGAAGGTTGTAGTCACTGAACGCTTTCTGTGTAAAAACAATGCAAATGTGTCACAGTTTGCTCCAGAATTGTTGCTGTTGTGTCGACTGTGTGAAGAGTTTTAACATGTGGACTCAGTGTTGAACCGTGAAGGTAACCAATTAGAAAAAAACGAATGTACAAGTTCCTCAAGTTTGATTAATGTTTGCAAAACTTAGTGGCCAGCTGTTTAAGGAAATGGCTGAGCCTTTTCTAAATTGAAACTATATTTTTGTGAGTTGTTGCTTTTTTAAAAAAGATTTATGTCTTCAGTAGCCACAGACAGAGCAGGGAAATCCAAAGTATTGAAAAAGTGACCAACACACAAAACAAAGAAGCTCCATGATAAGACCATCAGCTTTAAGCACCTCAAATGTAAATATGAAATGTAACCTTTCCATTGTTTCCTGGCTGCTGTGCGTCACCCTCAGTGAATACATGTGATCCACGAAGCACCAGGATTTCAAATGAATCCTCTGCGTGTTTGTACAGGAGGACGGCGACATGTATGACGCTGGGAAAACAGGGAAGGCGGCACACACATGAATGAGCTGGCGGTCAGAGTGTATCACTCATGCAAAACCCTCCTTTTCATGATAAAGTGCTACGTGTTCGTGCTCTGTTTTGTGATGGGAGCGAGAAGTCATGTGGAAAGATATTAAGTGCAATACCTGAACAGGAAGCTGACTATCAGATTGTGTGTTTGTAGATTAAATAATAGATCAGAAACAAAAAAACAGGAAATTCATCATTAGTTGTTTGGAAATGTGGTCAATGGATGTAACTACCACACGTGGTTTGTTTTCTTGATGATGGAGCGACACGTTTGCGGTTGCTTCACAAATATTGCGACAACCAGCTGGCACCAATATGGAGGTCCGCCTTCATACAGTGCTAACAGGAGCTGCTAATAGATAATGTTGCATGATTTTCATGGTGTAATGTTTATCAGTGCTGCAAGTAATGATTAATTTCATTATTAATAAATGTTCAAAAATGTCAATAACAAAAGTGAAAGAACTGCAGAGCCCATGGTGACGTCTTCAGATGTCTTATTGTGTTCAGTTCACTGTTAAATATGACAAAGAGAAACAGCACATCATGTCATCCTGAGAATGTGTTTTATTTTTTCACTATTTTTGTTTGAAAACTGACTGAAACAATGAATCAATTATCAATACAGTTGATCATTTCTCTGTCAATCAAATAATTGAATAATTAACTAATTGTTTCAGTTCTAGTTTATATAATTGTAATATTATTTACTTAAACAAACCACCCACAACTAACTCCATGGCAACATCACACGTCCTGTTTACATCACCCAAAGCATGATGGGAACTGTAGTGACATGTCGAGCTACGACAATTGGTTGATTAGTCGTTTCACAGAAAATTAATCTGTACCAAACTATTTTGACAATCAATTAATCGATACAGATCATTTTTGAAGCAAAAATGCCAAATATTCTCTGGTTTCAGCTGCACAAATGTGATGATTTGTTGCTTTTCTTTATCATATGAACATCTTTTGGCTTTAGACTGTTGATTGGCCAACAATCCTGTGGACTTCAGATAAAATTGAGTTTAAGGCACTTCTGTTAAGGCACACTGTTGGATGACAGACGACTCCCCATTTTTCACCTGTCAATCAAACGGTGTGGTAGTCATGACAACGGTGGTGCGATCACTGGACAGCCCTCTGCGGAGGTTAAAGCAGACTGAACCCAAACAGCCTGATGACGGAGTGATGAGAGGAAGAGGAGGGAGAGATGAAAGAGTGCAGGAGGAGAGATGAGTGATCCAGTCATCCAGAGCTACCAGACGTCCCAGAGGACAGGAAACACTGTGTTGACCAAGAGTCTGCGTCCCCCCTCCGCCTCACACTGCTGCTTCTTTTTAAACTCCTCTTAAACCTTTATTTAAAGTATTATTTATTTACTTACAAATGAGGTGAAGGTCCAGATAAAAGGTGTATCCTCTGGGTTGAGTGAACATCAGGAGATAATTGTTAAAGGGACAGTCACTTAATCACCAAACATTAAAATCATTATCTTCTCTTTATGTTTTCCTACTTACAATATTTAACCAGTGTTGTTGTGTTATAAGCTATTTCACAGTGTGTTGTACTAAAGTATGTCAGCAAAGTGTGTGTTTTATCAGGTGTTATCATTTCAGTTTATCTGTAAAAAAAATTTGCCAGTTGAGGAAAACCAGATGTCTTTGAGCTGTTAAACTGGGATGAGACACCTGAGAACAAAAATGTTTTCATCTTATTTTGCAATGAACCTTTTTAAAAGGTCCCATCTGCAAATATGAGAAAAGTCATTTTAAATGGTTTATTATTTAAAGTCCATCTGTCAAATTTAATTATCCCATTATGCAATCAAAGATAATGTCAAATGTGTTTATTAAGTGTATTGTTAATAGTTTTTTATTATTAAAATGAAGAAAAAGGGTCTATGGGGAAATATCAGAAATGCTCCTTTTTGTCACAGCAGCTGAGGGGCGTGTCTGTGTTTGATTGACAGCAGTTGTCTGTGTTTGATTGACAACAGCTGGGGGCTGTGTCTGTGTTTGATTGACAGCAGCTGGAGGGCGTGTCTGTGTTTGATTGACAACAGCTGGAGGGCGTGTCTGTGTTTGACAGTAACTGGGGGGCGTGTCTGTGTCTGTGTTTGATTGACAGTAACTTGGGGGGCGTGTCTGTGTTTGATTGACAGTAACTGGGGGCGTGTCTGTGTTTGATTGACAGCAGCTGGGGGCGTGTCTGTGTTTGATTGACAGTAACTGGGGGTGTATCTGTGTTTGATTGACAGTATCAGGGGGCGTGTCTGTGTTTGATTGACAGTATCAGGGGGCGTGTCTGTGTTTGATTGACAGCAGCTGGGGGCGTATCTGTGTTTGATTGACAGTAACTGGGGGGCGTGTCTGTGTTTGATTGACAGTAACTGGGGGCGTGTCTGTGTTTGATTGACAGTAACTGAGGGGCGTGTCTGTGTTTGATTGACAGTAACTGGGGGGGCGTGTCTGTGTTTGATTGACAGTAACAGGGGGCGTGTCTGTGTTTGATTGACAGCAGCTGGGGGCGTATCTGTGTTTGATTGACAGAACTGGGGGCGTGTCTGTGTCTGTGTTTGATTGGCAGCAGCTGGGGGTGTGTCTGTGTTTGATTGACAGCAGCTGGAGGCCGTGTCTGTGTTTGATTGACAGCAGCTGGGGGTGTGTCTGTGTTTGATTGACAGTAACTGGAGGGCGTGTCTGTGTGTGATTGACAGTAACTGGGGGCGTGTCTGTGTTTGATTGACAGTAACTGGAGGGCGTGTCCGTGTTTGATTGACAGCAGCTGGAGGGCGTGTCTGTGTTTGATTGACAGCAGCTGGAGGGGAGGGGCGTGTTGGTGTCTGTGTTTGATTGACAACAGCTGGGGGGGGCGTGTCTGTGTTTGATTGACAGGAGCTGGCAGGCTACCAGTGTTACACTGTATGCATGGAGACAAAGTAAACAAACTGCTGTAGCTACAAGTCATGGACCGACAGTGTGTCACTAACAGGGATTTTGAAGAGCAACGACCAAACCAGCATCTAACGGATCTGAAGTTCACATTTGCAAGTATGTTTACATGATGTTTAATGTTCTGCAGCTGAGCAGCTAATCAGCTATCTAGCTACTAACTGACATTAGCGGTGCACTCGGTGGCTCATTCAAAAAGCAAAGCTGCGGGATGAGATGTGTGTTCATGTTTGTAAGTTAGATAAGAAGGAGACTTTAGCAGGAAAGCTAATGTGGGTTGTTGTTGTTCAGAGTTTGTGGTTCTTGTGTTGTGTAGCAGGATGCTGTCAGGCTCAGTGTGACCGTCTGCTCTGCCGATGATAGAACGACATGTCATCACTTTAAGAAACATTTGATTTGCTGTTTGGAAATAAGGACTCCAGCTACGGTATTTAACAGAAATAATGTAAAACAAGGGGGTGTAATCATGAAATAAAAGAATTTAAAATATAAATTTCTCCCTTTTTGGTTTCAGATTTTTTTCTCAAAGGAGAACACAGGACAGAGCAGATATGTTGCTGTAGCAGACAAAACATGCTATTTTACTTCCCTCTCAGGTTCATATGTGTTGTTGCACTACATCTAAATACAAAAGTGTTTATAGCTGCTCTGAATGGCCACTCTTGAAGGTGGGATGAAAAGTCAGTGGCGAGACACAATGAATTGTTCAAATGGGGAGAACAGCACACACTTAAAGGCGTTCATAGCGCTGATGCACTCGATTTTACAACAGGAAAAGTGACAGAAGTGGTCGTGTAAAGAATGAAAGAAGAGTTAAGCAGAGTTCAAACTCGGGTCAGGTGTACGGAGGTGTGAAAGTAGACTATCACTGCATAAAGTGATCATAATTTCTGGATTTTCTGTTTTGGAAAGAGTTTAAACAGATTTACATTCTCTTGCTGCTGGTGTTTTTTTCTGCTCTTTAAACACTCATCCATGCAGCCTCCTTTGTCCTGACCTCGGCCTCCCCGCCTCCTGCTGTGGTATCCCAGAGGCCCCCGGGGCACCAGGCTCCTTCTTCCCCTCCAGCCCCACCTCCACAGGAAAGCCCCCAGACTGCCGCCAAATACCTCCACAGATTCTTCCCCTCGCTCAGATGCGGCGAGAGGCCCCTCGCGGCTTCGCCTCACTTCCACCGCAGGCCTCGGAAATACCTGAGATCCCTGAGTGCGGCCGCCGTTAATCTGCGCCGAAATTCACTGATCTTCACTCTCTGGTTTACATCACTGCTCAAATCAGACTTTATCTGGCAGAAAAGACTCATGAAAGGATTGTAACTGTAACAAAAGTCCATATTTGTTGTTACTCAGACTGGTCTTCCAGCTGAAATGGAGGGTTGTTGTGTGACTATTAATAAAAAAAAATTAAATATTGTCTCCACTGACCAGCGGTGGAAGAAATACTCAGATCCTTTACTGCAGTAAAAGTACCAATACAGCAATGTAAAAGTACTTCATTACAAGTAAAAGTCATCGTATCATGAGCTTGATGTAGTTAAAGTATTGCAGTAAAAGTACATAAGTATTATGAGCTTGATGTAGTTAAAGTATTGCAGTAAAAGTACATAAGTATTATGAGCTTGATGTAGTTAAAGTATTGCAGTAAAAGTACATAAGTATTATGAGCTTGATGTAGTTAAAGTATTGCAGTAAAAGTACATAAGTATTATGAGCTTGATGTAGTAAAGTATTGCAGTAAAAGTACATCAGTATTATGAGCTTGATGTAGTTAAAGTATTGCAGTAAAAGTACATAAGTATTATGAGCTTGATGTAGTTAAAGTATTGCAGTAAAAGTACATAAGTATTATGAGCTTGATGTAGTTAAAGTATTGCAGTAAAAGTACATAAGTATTATGAGCTTGATGTAGTTAAAGTATTGCAGTAAAAGTACATAAGTATTATGAGCTTGATGTAGTTAAAGTATTGCAGTAAAAGTAGTGGTTTGGTCCCTCTGACTGATATATTATTATATATGACATCATTAGATTATTAATAGTGAAGCATCAGTGTTAGAGCAGCATGTTACTGTTGTAGCTGCTGGAGGTGGAGCTAGTTTACACTACTTTATATACAGTTAGCTAGTTTAGTCCAGTGGTTCCCAACCTAGGGGTCGGGGCCCTCCAAAGGGTCAGCAGATAAATCTGAGGGGTGGTGAGATGATTAATGGGAGAGGAAAGAAGAAAAAACAAAGTTCTGATACACAAATCTGTTTTCAGTTTTTGGTCTTTTTCTCTAATCTTTGATTTTTGCTGAAATATTGGATCATTTGAACATTTATTGAAATGAAAGCATGTGAGAAGTTTAGAGGGAAAAATCACTATTTGGTGGAGCTGTTAACAACTCATAGACATGTGAAATGTGACCCCGACTACACACTGCTTTTTATAAGACGTCAAAAGACAAAAAGGTTGGAAACCACTGGTTTCATCTTTAACAATGTGTTGTATTTTAAAAGCTTGTTATATTATCCATTGTGTCAAATCTTCATCTGAAAAGTAACTAAAGCTGTCAAATAAATGTAGTGGAGTAGAAAGTACAATATTTCCCTCTGAAATGTAGAAAGTAGCATCACATGGAAATACTCAAGTAAAGTACAAATACCTCAAAATTGTACTTAAGTACAGTACTTAAATAAATATACTTAGTTACTTTCCTCCACTGCCACTGACAGTCTTTTCTGAAAAAATGAAACTGTATCTACAACTGTACTGGACAACAACAGGTCCAGTGAGGCTTTGCGTAATTGGCTGACCACAAAGTTTGTTGGATGTTTTTATGAGTAACAAGGGGATTATTAATCTAAAAGAAAACATTATCATTGGTTTCAAAATGTATACAGCCTACCTAAACTCTCTCAAAGTGATTATTTTTGCAGATTTTCAGCTGCTGTAGTGTTTTCTAGGTGGAATTACATCACTGAATATTCATATTTTAAAGTCTGCCTCATCAGACTGTGGAGGGTCCAGCAGTTAATCAATTTAAATGGACAACAGAATTATGAAAAGACCACATTTAGAGGATTGTTTAACCCCATCATGTCAGTCTGAGACAAACTGAGAGGAAGCAGAGATGAATGGAGCTGGAAGAAAAATGGTTAAATCTTGTCTTCAGACTCCATCTGCTGGTCTGAGCTGCACAGAGCAGCCCAAACAAATCAAACATACACACAACATACATTTCAGTTTTCCTGTGAATCAGATGAAATTGTGATGCTCCAATTGATTATTAAGACACAGGCTCCATTTGTAGCTAAATGTCAGACACTAAAACTCATTTTACTGAGCGTTTTTAATGAACATCTGTCCAGCTCAGGTTGTTTGACCTCCAGGACAGTGAGAGGATGTTAAAAACATTTCTTATGAAGAAAAACCGAAGCGTCCATTGGTTTAAAAAACACACTTTTTTAAATCTCTTGTAAAAAGATATTTTTATAGATGTGCTTTTATGTGATGTTGTATTTTATCATTGAGTACTCTTGGCTTTAATTTCCCAGATTGAGGTCCTTTTGTTTCCTCCTGTGGACATCACTGTTTTGTTTTATCATATTAATTATTCATATGTGCTTTCATTGTGTAATTAAATTGACTGTATATTTAATTAGAGTTCTTCTTTACGACAGAAGAAATGATATATGATTTATTTGGGAACGTGTGACTTATTAGATACATCTTGATATAAATTTCGTTTCATGTTTGTAATGATTTAAAGGACACACAGAAGTCAGTTTGCTGAGATATTTATTTACACATTTAACTAGTAGTGGCCATTATATGAAAAGAAAGAACATTTTTACAGTTTATTTACATCACCTGTAAGGCATTATGAAAAAAACTGTACATTAAAGTTTGACAGGAAAACAATAAAAACACACAGAAGACACATAAAAGAGCTAAAATGAATTTACATGACGGTATAAAATAACGACAGAGAGCGATGATAAAACTTAAATAAAAATGAATACATGGAACAAACGGAGGAGGGGAAATATCACATTAATAATCCATCTTCCCTCTCTGAATGTGTGAATGTGTCGTTAATAATCTGGAGTGAGGAGAGACGAGGGAACGTTAGACCAACCCGCTGAGCATTCTGGGTAATTTCGCTTCCAACCTCAGAGCGTATTGCACTTTTATTTTCCAAAGTGAGACGTCTGTAGAGCAACAATCTCTTGGATTTCAACACATCTGTGTGTCTTCTTAGGGATTACAAATCATTTTATGTTTCAGCACTAAATATATATATAACATGTGAGCGACGGTGATGATGATGATGATGATGATGATTACTGACCACAGATGCAAAGAAACAGTCAGAAATGTTATAAAGAATCTGGATGAGTTCTTCATTAAACAGGCGGGTTACTGAACCGATTTCATCCTGTTTCTCATCAATGATGATGTAAGAAACTTTTCAACTTCTACATTAAATAGATTCTCATTCATAGTGTGATAATGTGTTTTATATATTAACACTGGCACAAAACATCTGCAGGATTAATCCAAGAATATCTTCCAAGGATCATTTTGGTGATTCAGAACAATGCAAAATGTTTCTGACATGCAGACTGATGACTCTCAGGAGGAAATATATGTGTTATTGTTTTGTTTGGTGAAAAGTTATAACTGAAACCTGCAGCTGTAAAAGCTTGATGATATTTTCAGGATTATTTCTAACAGTCAATCAAGCTTTAATAAACCTCACGTTTCTGTCTGTGTTGAAAAATATGCGTCGATTTTGTTGCCGCAAACTCACAGATGTGTTGAAAATTAAGATTTAAAAAACTTTTTCTGAAGTTCATCAATTCATCTGGTTTGTGTCGGAGTTACTGAAGCTGATAAAAGATTGAAATTGGATTAATGGAGATGAATGTTCATTACTGGAATCACTGTTAACTGCTGATTGGCATTACATTAGTGGCAAATGAGCTTTAATGGGATGTGATTTCATTAACAGTACTCGGTGTCATTAGTGTGACTGTAAAGTGTTCACAAAGTGCTGATTTTTTTTTTTTATCTTGCATGTTCTGATTCAATAGAAAGAGTGACAGAACATAACCAGCGTGTTGTTTGTTTAATGAGATAATGTCCACTTTCCGTTAGTCAGTAATACTGTGAGAAGCCGTGAGCTCAAGTACTCAAAATGAGATTTTACAGTTAATGAGACAATAACTGCAGCTACACCCGTTAGTGCTCGTCTCTGTCTCTAATTGTCAAGTGCTTAATTAACACTTTGGTCAAGTTTTCACACACTTCATCTTCTAACTGTCTAAACAGATGAAAAAGGTTGTGTGTTCTCTCAGTGATGTTTTAGTGTAAATTAAGAGACAAAACTCAAACACACAAAACTTTTTTTTTTTTTTTTAAACACACCGTTATAAATATGAACAAATAATTTCATATGAATCGTGACTTCTGCCCCAAAACACTGATACTATCTGGTTTATCCACATTCATTATGGTTCCTGGTTTGTTAGTGTACAAAAAAAAAAACCTTATTAATGGAGTCATTTGGTGTTAAACTGGCAAAACTCACCAGAGACGAAGCAACCTGGGAGACTGGAAGGGCAGCTTCAAACTTTTATCATATTATGTCACAAAGAATAAGATTTTATTGTCTAATTATTAATCCATGACAATTTCCTATCAACAAATTCCCGTTTTAACAGCAGCAACGCCGTCTGCGTCCGACTAATCAACAACTTTTCAACTGCTGATGTCATCGCTCGCTGTCTTGTTGCTCTTTTCTGCTGCACAGTTGGTAATTTTCCCCTTCTGGTTTGTTTAGAATAAAACAGATGAAGAAGAACTGGGTAGTTATCATGAACAATAGCAGCTGTTAACTGTGGAGGCTCCTCACTTATAAACCTGGATATAACACCTGTAATGTCACTTTTTAAGCATGTTTGCCAAGAAATGTGTCTGTGAGATACATCACAGACTCCCCGGTAGTCTACTAGTTGTACCTCATGGTCGCTATGTGATACTTTCCTCTAGCAAATAAGAGTAAAAAATCCTTAAAAGGAAAACCATATTTACAGTTGTGACGTGCCATTAAAATAAAGTTTATAATCTACAAAATTTAAGAGAGACATGAATCCTCATTAAATCTTCATGTTTCCATCACGTTTTGGGCGCCATGCCGACAAAGTCCCGACCAGGAACCATTAAAACCCGACCTGCCCGCAGCAGACCGATGGTGAGCCGCCACCATGCTCCAGAGCTTAGTGCTGGCGTTACGGTCTCTGGCTGAAACTGTACTTTTACAGTTTCATGTTCCAGATTTGCACAAAACAGAAAATGATGCATTTCTTCAGAAATCATGGGCTTTGACGGTTTAACGAGCGACTCCACACAGCACTTTCACATCCAGACAGAAGCTACGTTCATGTTAGGGGAAAGAGCAACAAGAACTTGTGTTTCATCAAAAAAAAAAGTACGTAAATAATCATGTAAATTTCTCTCTATCAACTCATCTTCCTCTCTCTTCCTCCAGGGTTGCTACAAGTCTCTGGTGAGTTTTGTTCACACTGTGAGAAGAGTACAGAGTGGCAGCTTGGTCCACGTGTTTAAGGCCTGCTCATTGTGCTATGTGGGCTGATCTTCATGTGTGTGTGTGTGTGTGTGTGTGTGTGTGTGTGTGTGTGTGTGTGTGTGTGTGTGTGTGTGTGGGCATGTGTAGCGTGTTTGTGGCTTATTATTGAGAGGTATGGATATGAGATGGAGGTGACGCTTACATTAATAGTGTATGCAAATCAACGGAGTGTTAAACACAAAGTGTACAAAGAGACAGAGGTGAAGTAAAGCACTTTAACAGACCTGACAGGGCAACGTCCTGTTTCTAAAGGATCAACTCTAGATTTCACTCAGGATTTCTAGAACAGGGAGATGACCTCGATCTTTGTTGTCGCTGTTGCACTTTTATACTTGCTCGGTACCGACACATGATGTTTACCCTGCGTCTACCTGTGTACCTTTGGAGTGTTGGTTGTACAAGAATTAACTCTACACATCTGCATGAGCGTTGGAGGCAGCAGACTCTAAACGAACCACAACAACAACGGTGCAAACTTTGGAAGAAACTGAAGCCGTGTCCCAAAATCCAGACTACACACTAAACCTACGCAGGTCTTGAGTCTGTAGTGCGTTCAACACTGGAACGTTAAGTTCACTCAAAATTGTAAACAGTTGAATAAAAGTATAATACTGTCTGTTTCCGCTGCATGTTGCAT
This sequence comes from Thunnus thynnus, assembly GCF_963924715.1. Classification (NCBI taxonomy): domain Eukaryota; kingdom Metazoa; phylum Chordata; class Actinopteri; order Scombriformes; family Scombridae; genus Thunnus; species Thunnus thynnus. Next base: position 30,744,275 of record NC_089530.1, read on the forward strand.
TTTGCGAGGAGGGAAAAACTACAGCTAATAGACGAGGAAACAGCTGGAAAAAAATCCAGTTCCTCCAGTTCTCAAATTAGCCAGCTGTTTGAGGTTGCAGATTATTTGAGGTTTTTCATCATTTCCATTTCGTGTGAGACGTGCAGTAGGCTTCATTTGTTGTATACTAGCTGCAGTAGCAGTATACTGTGATGAGTAGTGTGTAGTATGGATTTGAGACATAGCGTAAGAGACCGGCGGCCATGCTAGCAGTTCTGTAATGCTGTACTTGAACATTACCATGTTCACATCTGAGTTTAGTGTGTTAGTGGTGGTGCTAGTGGAAAATTCAGTACAATAGGATTCATCTTCTGGGCACCATGAATGTCTGTAGTAAATTTCATGGTAATCCGTGTGATAGTTGTTGTGATATTTCAGTCTGGACCAACGTGACAGTGCTGCTAGCATGGCTAAAAACTGTTAGCATTAGTCTGCTGAGACGTCAACATTAACACTTCCTCCTCAGTGTTGCCATGACTGGTTTAGTTTAAGTCGTACACAATCAACAATAAACTTCTCAAAGATCTACCAACCAAGTACACATATGAACAATGTTCACATAGCAGCTGTTTGTCTACTTGTACGTGTTGTTAAAATCAAGTATATGAGTCTTTTTTTTTTTAGTCTCTCGGGGCAGTTAAGTAAAAAAAAATTGTACATTTTTCACTCCCTAGTATGAAAAGAACTACGACATGTGCAGGTGGTTTTTAGAGTCGATCGGTCTGCTGCTGAAATCTCGACTCGCATTTTCGGCAACGAGCAAGAAAAAGTTCTGCTGCAAACACTAAAAAGCTTCATTCTCAAGCAAAACTAGTAAAAGCTAAATGCCAAGGCGGTATTGTTACTCCGGTATTTTTGCCTACATGTTTCTAAATCAGCTTTGACAAACAAAACTCGGTCTAGTTTGATTCCCTCTAAACACTCACAGAGGAAACGATGCTCACAGGTTTACTTAATGCCCGTTGATTCAGTTTGAAGTCGCCCTGTGTAGTCTGATGAGAGTATTGTGCACCTCTGAAAGCCAGTGTCAATAATGTAGCTTCAGTGCTGCATATATAAAGTGCTCTAAGAGGAATCCCAGGAACACTGATTGAAAGCTGCGGTGGCCCCACACTCCTACACTTACAGTACAAACACAGTTACTGTCGGCTCTCTGTGGTTCAAAGTGGTTCCACAATATTTTTAAGGGTAATTTTGACCCAAACGAACGTTTCTATTTCACTGTTGATGAATAACAACAGCGTGTGATAAACGGGTCAGAACATACAGACTAAATCCCAGTAACAAACTGGATCAATTCAATCTATTCCACCAGACATTCATCTTCAAAAAAAAAAAAAATCAGTCCAGTAAAACACTCGGTGGCTGTGAGTTTTTACATCCACATTCACTAATTTTCTGCTCAAAACAGTTAAAATTGTTATATTCAGGATAATATTTTAAATTAATAAACACATTAGAAAACGTCGTCGAGCCAAACGGAGGCGTGGAATATTCGCTTTCCTGTAAAAACATTAAAATCACACAACTAGTCGAAATCTGCTTGTGTTTTGATCACTGATGAAGACGTGTATTATTTGACTTCCTGCTAATAATAAGAAATACGACATTGTACAAAATCTCATTTTCACAAGCGTTCTGTTTTGTTAAGATTCACTTCAACCCAAACTCCCGCGTATGTTTTTCTCTTTTACTTTAAAAGCTACGAGGTTGAAGTGGGATCTAATTCATCAGCTATAGCCGGTAATATTAGCATCAGCCATGCTCGTGCAGATTCCCAATCGTTTTTTTAGACCCAGAGGTCAGAAGTTCAAGCTAAAAAAAAAAAAAAAGCAGAAAATGAATAATATTGTGAAATCCAAACCACAAAGACCTACATTAATAATTCAACCACAAAGGTCATTTTTGAAGCCTTTAGAAAAAACCATTAGCACCGAATATTAGAAGTAGAGTCTTTGAGAATTACACAGGGCGTAATGCTCGGTGTTAGTGGTGTGAAACTGACCACGAGCTCTTAAAAAATAAAAAGGAAACACCATCGTGAAACCAGTTTGTGTCTCAACATGGAGGCAGAATTACCAAACACGAGCCAGGACTGAGCCAGGCTGTTTTTAGTGAGTTTTAACACACACACATCATTATCTAACAGTCCGTTTTAATTCTCCAGCTCTTGTAAGCTGATAAAATAAAACACTGCTGCTTAAACAACACGTCACCTCTCCACAACGTAACCTGCCTGGTGAAATACTGACAACGGCTGCTTTAGTTTGGAATTAACCGACCACTTTGGTTTCCCAGTCTGGTCCCGACGCAGATTTTTCAGGGAGCCGCTTCGTCCTCGCGGCTCTCTCGCGGGGCCCGGACGTCTCTGCTCTGACATCAGCTTGTGTTTGCTTCAAGCTTCGTAGCCAAACCTCTAAGAGAGAGAGTTTAACTTCAGGCTATGTAGCTTCAAGCTCCACACAGCTAGACTTCAGCGCTGACACAGCGCGGGCTCGACGTTTACCTCTGAAGTTCATGGCCTGCACGAGCGTCAACCGTCACAGCCAGTGTTCTGACGTTAGTTTGAGGAGAGACGGTTAGCTAGTGTTAGCTTCTCAGAGCTGGGCTGGTGTTTTTGTCCGTCTCTTTATTTCCATCCTTCAATGCAGAAAACACCTGAAAGAAAACGCAGGAAACATTTAAAGTGGAGTCCAGTGCTGTGTCTCAAATCACATACTTCTGTTAGTACACTGTGTACTTACTGGTGTAGTGCGCGAATTTCTACAAGGTAGTGTCGTCTCAAATTAAACACAGCCGTTGTGCACTTACTGGAAATGACGATCGCAAATTAGCATTAGCTAGCGTTAGCATCCGCGTTATCGTTCGCGCTACCAAATCATTACAGACTGCTGATTAACCCAAAAAACATACTGATGGCTTATATCCGACGACAGTATAGTAGTGCTTAGTGCTAAAAAACACATGTATAACTTACATTTGTATAATGTGGTGATGTTCACCGTAGTTACAATGTACTCGGCCGCCATTTCTAGTTTGAAAAGTGGTCCCTCCCCTTCCACTATGTAGCCAAGATGGCGACCATTGGGGGCGAGAAGCGCCCTTAGTTCCACACTCAACTTTTTGACCGTTTTGAGTGCATTTTTCCATACTTCTCAGTGTGAACGCACTTATGCACTCAAAATGTTAAGTGTAAGTACAGAAGTATGTGATTTGAGACGCAGCACAGGTTTTCAATATCTGAAAACTATTTGCATGAATAGATACAACTACAGCTAAATGAAATGTTTATTTGTAATTGTGGTGAACCCACAGTTTACAAGCTGTTTTTCTCAGGCGCTAACTGAGCGTTTGTTGGCGAAACAGATAAAATCGAAGGCAAGAATTACTAAGTTGAGAGCACAAATTAGTTTTATTTTCTTTGTGGCCCCTCCGTAGGCTACACAGCTGTGATCTTCTACTTAAAACATCTGCCAGCATGTAAACAGACTGACCTGAGCCCAGCGGCGGTTCCTGCTGACCATGTGCGTGTTGGCCATGGCGTTGAAGAGTGTGTGTGACTGCAGGTCTTCCGGCAGGCGGGTGAGGAACTGAGCGATGTGGATGAAGTCCATCTGGAGGAGGACGTCCTCGTACAGACGCAGGATACCCAGCCCCGTCCGAAACAAACTCTCCTCCCCGTCCCGACAGAAGACGTCCCACACCCGACACGCCACGTCCAGAGGGAGGGACTTACTGTAGAGCGTGAAGATCCTGGAAGAGGACGCACAAAAACAGACTTTACTTTGCAAAACCTATAAAAACAAAGTCAAAGGTTTACGTTCAAGGTGAGTTTTTGCTTTGTTTCATTCGTGTTTATTTAAATATCTTCAACTAGAGCGACAACGAAACGTTGATTGATAGAAAATTAATCAACCATTGTGATACTTGATTAATGATAAATCGCCAAAGATTCACTGATTCCAGCTTCTCAGATGTGAAGATTTGCTGCTTTTCTTTGTCATAATTGACACTAAACTGCTGGTGGGACATAACAAGATATTTTAATACATTTCCTTGACTTGTGGGAAATTATAGCAGTGAATTTCCACTATTTTCTGACACTTAGACTACACAATTAATGGATAATTAATCTCTATTTGCACTGCCAAAACTGAATCTTTGTTTGTTTGCCTCCAATTAATTATTTTCCTTTGACTTCATGCCATCTTCTAAGTTTTAACTTGTATTTTTAAAATACCTTTTCAGTTCCTTCCTGGAATCAGATTTATAAAGGATCATTTCAGGTAATTAAAATTTGGTTCTGTACCCTTTGGTGCAATACGATGTTTAAATCAGCCATAAGAAAGCTGTACATGTGTATTGTCCCTTTGTGTAATAATAGTATTTAAATTAAAAAAAAATGTTTCTTGCTTTGCTGACTTCATTTTAGCGAAGTCACCATGTTGTAATTTGGTGGGTTCGATGTTATCACGGACAGGAACGATGGACAAACCAACAAAAATGAGATCCAGTTTGTAATAAACCAGAATTATCCTTTAACTCTCACAGACTTACGCTTATTTTCTTTTTCAATATATGCAAAATTGAGGGGAACAACTCACCAGTCGATCAGATAGAGGTCAGGGGTCAGGTTGTTGGTCTGGAAGTGGCTGAAGAGACGAGGCAGATTCTCCTCGAAGAAGACCTCAAAGACTGCAAAATACTTCAACATCTGACAGAGAGAGAGGAGAAGATGATGAAGAAGTCACAGGACAGAGGAAATCAGACGGGATCGTTTCCCAGAGTTAACAGAACAACTTATAATTGAGTAAAATGAATAAGAGGTATTGTGTGTGTGTGTGTACCAGTTCATGGTCCACTCTGAAGAACGCCATCTGACAGGGTTTATTGAGCAGGTTGGCGAAGGTGATGAAGGCTTCGGCCTCCTCCAGGTTGAGGATGAGCACAGCAGCGATGAAGGACATGCCCTGGACCTGAAACACAGATCCCAGATCAGCACAGAAGACACACAGCTCTGCATAAATATACACCAGTGTTAGGAGGAGGTTTTTGATTTGTTTTGGGACCAAAACATTTTAGCTTGAATCAAAGATTTAACACGACAACTATAATACATCTATAATACATCTGTAGCTGATTAGAGACCAAATGTATCTTCACATCTAACGGCTGTTTGCTTCTGCAGAGTACAACTCCTCTTCCTTTTATATTTTATAAAATCTTCTTTTTAAGATTTAACAGAACACATGGGACCAGATGTGCAACTGATGTGCACAAGCAAAAAAACATGCATTTCCCATCAATAATTTATAAAAACAGAAAGTGTGCACCTCACACAGACTTCAGACCAGGCGTAACGAGTTTTTCTAGTAATTCCAGGTGATGTGATGAAGTGGAGATCAGTCTACACATTGATTTGTAAAATGCCAGTCATTTATAAACTTAAAGATCCCTCCAGACATGTTTTAAGACATAAAAATATTCTGGTTTGAATAATAATGTTTTTGGTTTTTCCACAAAAATGTTCAAATACTTCCTTAAAAACCCTTAAAACTACAAATCCTCCGTCTCCTTTAAGTAAACATCCAGAATCTCTGATATATCTTATTCCTCCATTGTTGTCCAAAAACTATTAAACAGACGTCAACAAGCTCCACCGCTGCACTGGGTGACATGTTCCTTCATTATGAAGAGTTTGGTCTTGTTAGTTTGTTTAGAAACTATATCATAACTACATTTATCTGGCTTTGTGGCATCTACACAGAGTAGTTGTACATCTTTACAAGAAAGCAATAAAAAAAGCAAACTTACATATCCAATGTCAGGTCTGTAACAGGTGTAAGCTCCCAGTACACTGTGGAGGAGGTCGTGGTAGGGACCGCCCTGCAGGACGGACAGAGAGAGTTAGGATTAATAGATCTGATGTGGAGGTATATCTAGAGGAGAGGAGGTAAAAGGAAACACCAGAGGAAACGATAAAAAGAAGAGAAGTGGGTCAGGAAAGATGAGCCTAAAACCAAGTCTGGTTTTTGGGTCATCTGAGCAGAACAGACATGATGTTCTTCACTCCAGAGGTTCAAAACTCTCAGTGAATCACATCACATTTTTTATTTACCTTTTGGAAGATGAACAGAGAGGGGAAGGTTCTGGAAATGTCCAGTTTGATGAGGTCCAGACTGGATTCTCTGTCAGCCAGAGACGCTCCTCCATCTGACAAAAACACCCGAGACAAAAGTTTCAACACTTCAGTTTGGATGTTTTTAACATTTCATTAACGTGTGAGCTTGTTTGCTGTGTCGTACCGCTCTCGCTGTCGTTGACTGAGCTGGTTTCACTGTAGCTCCTCCACTTCTCTTTGGCTCTGGACAGGAAGATCTCGTACAGCTCTGCACAAAGACGAAGATTAGAAACAGAAAGGAAAACAAAGTGAGTCATTCAGCTTCGCTCTCTCACTGCTAAACAACAAGTCAGGTTTTAACTTTGAAATTATACTGTTCCTGTAATAATACTTCTGCCTGGCTGTCAAACAGCTCCTGGTGAGAACTAGTGAGTACCTGGTGTGTGTGTGTGTGTGTGTGTATTAGTGAGTACCTGGTGTGTGTGTGTGTGTGTGTGTGTGTGTGTGTGTGTGTGTGTGTGTGTGTGTTAGTGAGTACCTGGTGTGTGTGTGTGTGTGTGTGTGTGTGTGTGTGTGTGTGTGTGTGTGTGTGTGTGTGTTAGTGAGTACCTGGTGTGTGTGTGTGTGTGTGTGTGTGTGTGTGTGTGTGTGTGTGTGTGTGTGTGTGTGTGTGTGTGTGTGTGTTAGTGAGTACTAGTGAGTACCTGGTGTGTGTGTGTGTGTGTGTGTGTGTGTGTGTGTGTGTTAGTGTGTATTAGTGAGTACTAGTGAGTACCTGGTGTGTGTGTGTGTGTGTGTGTGTGTGTGTGTGTGTGTGTGTGTGTGTGTGTTAGTGAGTACTAGTGAGTACCCGGTGTGTGTGTGTGTGTGTGGTGTGTGTGTGTTAGTGTGTATTAGTGAGTACTAGTGAGTACCTGGTGTGTGTGTGTGTGTGTGTGTGTGTGTGTGTGTGTGTGTGTGTGTGTGTGTTAGTGTGTATTAGTGAGTACTAGTGAGTACCTGGTGTGTGTGTGTGTGTGTGTGTGTGTGTGTGTGTGTGTGTGTGTGTTAGTGTGTATAGTGAGTACCTGGTGTGTATGTTAGTGTTTATTAGTGAGTACCTGGTGTGTATGTTAGTGTGTATTAGTGAGTACTAGTGAGTACCTGGTGTGTGTGTGTGTGTGTGTGTGTGTGTGTGTGTGTGTGTGTGTGTTAGTGTGTATTAGTGAGTACTAGTGAGTACCTGGTGTGTGTGTGTGTGTGTGTGTGTGTGTGTGTGTGTGTGTGTGTGTGTGTTAGTGTGTATAGTGAGTACCTGGTGTGTGTGTGTGTGTGTGTGTGTGTGTGTGTGTGTGTGTGTGTGTGTGTTAGTGAGTACTAGTGAGTACCTGGTGTGTGTGTGTGTGTGTGTGTGTGTTAGTGTGTATTAGTGAGTACTAGTGAGTACCTGGTGTGTGTGTGTGTGTGTGTGTGTGTGTGTGTGTGTGTTAGTGTGTATTAGTGAGTACCTGGTGTGTATGTTAGTGTGTATTAGTGAGTACCTGGTGTGTGTGTTACTGTGTATTAGTGAGTACCTGGTGTGTGTGTTAGTGTGTATTAGTGAGTACCTGGTGTGTGTGTTAGTGTGTATTAGTGAGTACCTGGTGTGTATGTTAGTGTGTATTAGTGAGTACCTGGTGTGTGTGTTACTGTGTATTAGTGAGTACGTGGTGTGTGTGTCAGTGTGTATTAGTGAGTACCTGGTGTGTGTGTTAGTGTGTATTAGTGAGTACCTGGTGTGTGTGTTAGTGTGTATTAGTGAGTACCTGGTGTGTGTGTTAGTGTGTATTAGTGAGTACCTGGTGTGTGTGTTAGTGTGTATTAGTGAGTACCTGGTGTGTGTGTTAGTGTGTAGTAGTGTGTACTTGGTGTGTATGTTTGTGTGTATTAGTGTGTACCTGGTGTGTATGTTAGTGTGTATAGTGAGTACCTGGTGTGATGTTGAGCTCGTTGCCAATGGCGAGGCTCCACACTCTTCCTCTGACACTGGGAGGAAGTCCCTGCCACCAGAGCTCCCTGACCCTCCTGGTTCCCTTCCTACACACACACACACACACACAAGATAAATAAATATGATGAGCTGCTTAAACCAGCTCACACACATACTGTATATCCGACACACACACACAGAGCCGTGGAGACGTACATGGAGTCCCAGTGCGGCAGGATCTCGGTGTTCCAGATCACCATGGCGTTGGAGATGCTGTCCTCCTGTCTGTGTCGCTCCTTCATCTGACGCTTCTTCTTCTGGGCTTCTTTCAGCTCTGACGGACACAAAGAGACACAGAGAGAAGGAGGATTATTTCACTGTTCTGCTTACATTTAGTGTTTGGTGTTTTCCTGTTGACTGAGGCCCCAAACATGCTCCACCGAAGTACACGAAAGCGATGTTGCGTTCTGGAGTGTGCAAGCGTGAGCTCCAGCGTGGATCACAACAGCATCAAACCACAAGAGACAGACGACCCCTTTTGTTTGGGTTCACTTCAAAACAATCACGCTGAATGGTTCATCAAGCTCCAGCTGAAGTTTGTCTCCAGGAATCCTCCGTCCTTCCTTCCTCTGTCAGTGATTCAAAAGTTGCACATCATCACTTCCTGTTTTTTCTTTCTCTCTTTCTTCTGTGCAGTAAGTACAGCAGTGCATATTCCTCCATAGACGCCATGTTTGTTTACTTCTGTAGTCATGGAAACGCTCTGATTAGCTTTATATTGCCTCTGTGAAGACTGAGATTTATCACCGACACCAGTAAGAGAGTAAAAGCTGCGGTTGAGCCAGATGTTGCAGTTTGTTTACTTGAATGGCGTCTGCTTGGGGCCTGACGTTCTGAACCAATCAAATCAAAGCAAAACAATGCACCTGTATTCTTGCCAAAAAAACATCTGCTGGTTTCTTGGTGAGTGAGATTAAGAGATCATTTGGAAACCGGTTACAATTACAGCTGCAACTAATGAACATCATTGTTTAATCTGCTGATTATTTTCTCAATTTACTGATTAGTTTTTTTTTTAATAAAATGTAAGAAAACAGACAAAAATGCATGTTGTAATTTCCCACAGCTCAAGGAGATGTATACTAATATCTTGTTTTTGTTTACTATCAAATATGACTTAAAAAAATTGTTTTGTTAGACTCACATTTCTAGATGTAGTTTGCCATTTTTCAAACCGATTAATTGATGAATCGTTGCAGCTCTGATAACAACTTCAGATTTGTAGTGTGCGTGCGTGCGTGTGTGAGTGTGTGTGCGTGCGTGCGTGTGTGTGTGTGTGTGTGTGTGTGTGTGTGTGTGTGTGTACCTCTCCTCTTGGCTCCAGCCACCATCTCCTCGTACTCCATTTTGTGTCTCTGAGTTTCCTCCAGAGATTTGGCGGGAAGGTTCCTGAAAAACAGAGAGAATCAGTCAGATGGGTACACCTGTGTGTGTGTGTGTGTGTGTGTGTGTGTGTGTGTGTGTGTGTGTGTGTGTGTGACAGTTTGATCTCCAGCAGCTCACTGTTGTAAACCTGCAGCACACACAACGGCTTCATATCAGGATTTACATCTGAGAGCAGCGGCTGGTTTGCTCGGATCAGTCGAGCAGCTTTCTGATAGTTTAGTGTCCAAGATGAGAGAAAACAACAAACTTATACCATCCTAAATGTAACATGTTAGTTAGCAACACACAGCTGTACTTCGATTAATCTGTCAATTATTTTCTCAATAAATTGTCTATTTGTTTGGTCTATAAAGCGTCTAATAGTCCCAGGTGACATCTTCAAAAGTCTTATTAAGTCTTATTAAGTCTTATTAAGTCTTATACATGAGACAAAGAAAAGCAGGAAATTCTCACAATTGATGAGCTGGAACCAGAGAATGTTTGGCCTTTTTTGCTAGAAAAGTGACTAAAATGCTTTATCGATCATCAGACTTGTTGTCAATATTGATTAATCATGTAATAGTTTCAGCTCTAAAAGCCTGACGGTCCACCTTAAACTGACAAAAGAAAACAAATGTCACTGTCAGACAATAAACTCCTTTGATTTAGGTAACAACATGACCTTTCTTCCGACCAGATCATCCAACGTTTTAGGTTTATGAGCAGTGCAGCTTTGTGTGTCTATAAACCTGTTTCACTGTAAGCAGGGTGTAAAAATACATAAAAATTCTCATAAACCATCATGAGACACTGAAACGCTCAAATAAAACCCAGCATAATGCTGACAATGACATTAACAACAACAACAACAATAATAATAATAATATTATAAGGATGCATATTTGTGTATGTTAGTTTGAATCTGAATTATCTCATCAGTTCAGGTTCATGCAGCAGTTATTTAATAAAGTATCATGAACACAGTGCATTTCCTCAGACTGGACCAGTAGAAGAGGATATTTTAGCTAAAGCTGCAACGATTAATCGATTAATCGATTAGTTGCCAACTATCAAATTAATCCCAACTATTTTGATGAATCATTTAATTGTTTTGAGTCATTTTTTTAAAGAAAAAAAACAATCCAAAGTCTTTGATTCCAGCTTCTCAAATAAGAATATTTTCTGAGTTATTTAGTCCTTTATGACAGTAAACTGAATATTTTTGGGTTGTGGACAAAACAAGACATTTGAAGACGTCATCTTGGGCTTCAGGAAACACTGATCGATACGTTTCTGACATTTTACATTTACGTTTTTCATTTAGCAGACGCTTTTATCCAAAGCGACGCACATATGAGACTGATACAACACAAGCAGGGATCTAGTCAGGAGACAACAACACCAGTAAGTGCCATAAAGCTTGTTTTTTTGGTTTTTTTCTCTCCCTACAGTTCATCAAGTGCAGAGGTGTTCGCGAAAGAGCTTTTCTTAAAGATTGAGAGGGACTCTGCAGATTGAACAGAGTTTGGTAACTCGTTCCACCACCAGGAGAAGAGTCTAGCTGGTGACTCAGGGTCCTGTTGTGGTACCAGACGCCTTTCATTGGCAGAGCGTTCTGGATCATCTGCAGAGGTTTAAGCGTACATGCAGGGAGGCCAGTAAGGAGTTGCAGTAGTGGATGCCTGATATAACGAGAGCCTGAACCAGGAGTTGTGCTGCATGCTCAGACAGGAAGGGTCTGATCTTCCTGATGTTGTACAGGGCGAATCGACATGATCGAGCGACTGAGGCCACGTGAACCTTAAAGGTTAGTTGGTCATCGATCATGACACCCAGATTTCGGGCAGACTTTGTGGGATGCTGATGTTTTGTTGTATGGAAGGACTGGCTGGCATGACAAGGAGCTCGGTCTTAGAGAGGTTAAGCTGAAGGTGGCGTTCTTTCATCCATGCTGATATATCGGCAAGGCATGAAGAGATCCTAGCGGAGACTGAGTGGTCTTCCGGTGGGAATGACAGGAAGAGCTGGGTGTCGTCAGCATAGCAGCATAAACCAAACGACTAATCGATAATGAAAATAATCATTAGTTTCCGCTCTAATCTTATGTCTAAACGTCTGTCCGTCTGGTACTCACGATGGCCGGTCCTCCAGAATAAGAGCGGTGGTGGAAAGAGGCTCAAACTCCAGGTTCTTCCTCCTCCCTGCAGCCAGGGGGCGCTGAGGACCCGAGGACACGCCCGAGTCCTCCGTCACGTTCTCCTCCTGTGGAGACAAAACAAAGACAGACATTAGTTATTAATGAGAGCTGAAGTTCTGCCCCGTTACACAAGCTTCTGTCACTCTATGTCTTTTCTGAAAAGCTGAAACATGTTCTGTGTATATTCTTAGATCAGTGGTTCCCAACCCCCACACCTTCAAAAAAAACACAAAACAAAACATTTCGTGAAAAATCTCACTTGAAATAATGGTGGTGTAATGGTGTAATTATTACACCATCATTACATTTTTAATCTTGCACACTCCCTAGAGGCAGTCACGCTTCAGGAATCCCTGTCTTAGATAAATAAGGACAGTCGGCCACTTTATTAGGAACACCTGATGTAATCCAAAACAGCAGCTCTGTCATAACTTCTACTGTTGCAAAACTTTTACATTTTCATTTCTCGTTGATGTCAGAAAGGTGATAATTCTACTTTATGTTTATTATTGAGGTGGCAGTAGTGGGTGGTGGTGATGGTGCACTGGAGTGGAGCCTCTCTCATGTATGTTAATGGAGTGAACAAAATATTATACGTTACAGACACAAGAACTGCCAGCAGGACGTCAGGCTGCACACAGGTTCATAAATAGAAACAATAGAGATGTTCTATCAAACCATAACATGCAAACAGCTGTGTAACAGGGCCACACACACACACACACACACACACACACACACACACAGACAAAGAAAGCAATTGTTCACGAAGCTTAGAGAGAAGAATCACTGAGTCTGAATAAATCTCCATCTGTTGGTGACTGTGTGTGTGTGTGTGTGTGTGTGTGTGTGCGCTCCAGTGGTGGAACAAGTACTAATACAGCAGTGTAAAAATACTCCATTACAAGTAAAAGTCCTGCATGAAAAGCCATACTACAGTAAAAGTACATAAGTATTATGAGCTTGATGTAGTTAAAGTATTGCAGTAAAAGTACATAAGTATTATGAGCTTGATGTAGTTAAAGTATTGCAGTAAAAGTAGTGGTTTGGTCCCTCTGACTGATATATTATTATATATGACATCATTAGATTATTAATAGTGAAGCATCAGTGTTAGAGCAGCATGTTACTGTTGTAGCTGCTGGAGGTGGAGCTAGTTTACACTACTTTATATACAGTTAGCTAGTTTAGTCCAGTGGTTCCCAACCTAGGGGTCGGGCCCCTCCAAAGGGTCAGCAGATAAATCTGAGGGGTGGTGAGATGATTAATGGGAGAGGAAAGAAGAAAAAACAAAGTTCTGATACACAAATCTGTTTTCAGTTTTTGGACTTTTTCTCTAATCTTTGATTTTTGCTGAAATATTGGATCATTTGAACATTTATTGAAATGAAAGCATACAACCAAAGTACAATATTTCCCTCTGAAATGTAGTGGAGTGGAAGTATAAAGTAGCATCACATGGAAATACGAGTACTTGTGTAAATGTACTTGGTTTCTTTCTGACCTGCAGCATGTACGTGATGTGAACTCTGCTTCTGTGGACTCTATACGCTGCCTGATGAATATCAATGTTTGTGTCCATGTGTGAGTGTGTACTTGTATATGTGAGGTCTGTGTGTGTGTGTGTGACTGCACAATAAACAGTTCATTCACAGGAGCAGGACATCTGTGGGTCAGTAGGACAACAAGCCTTTTATAATCTAGTGTCTGACTGTCACCAGCAGAGGGAGACAGAGTTCCTGCTCTCACTCTCAAACTGGAAAATCCAACCGCTGCTGCTGCTGCTGCTGCTGCTGCTCGGTCATCAGTTTTACTCTCAAGTGAAAGTCATATGTATGAAATCATGTGACTGACCCAGTGATTTCCAACTTAACTGCACCAGGAGAGTTTGCTCAGTGCAGCATTTAAAAAAAAAAAACACTGAATCTTTACCTCATGAATTTGATATATTACTAAAAATATTCTAAACGTTCTGTAAAGAGTTTATGATGATGGATGAATGTTTCTGTCTTCATGTGTTCCAGCTTCCAGAAATGTGTCGTCACGTCTAAACTACAACAGACACGACACGGCAGTGACACCGTTTGTCCTCTGTGAGTAAACTGGTGAGGACTTTTTAAACTTGAGCAACAATGGAGAGCACATATTGGGACAAGCAGCAGCGCCGCCCGCTCCCGCTGTCGCCTTTTTAATGATTTACAGTTGATCTTTCACAGCTTGTAAAACACAGTGGAAAAGCAAGGAAGAAGCTCTACACGGGTTCAGGAAGCTCAATGTCCCAGTAAAACACCACGTCTGAGTCTGGTTGGGTTAAAAAACATTTTGAGTATCCTGGATCTGTTGGATCACATCTCACTTGTACAATTTGGGCAGATTTCTCAAGGGTGTAGATTTACTGTGTGGATAAATGAAACCTTAATATTTCCATTTTGAGATTTTCAGGGGGTCTGAGGTGTTAGTCCCAGATCCCCCGAGACCGCCTGTATATCACACACAGGACAGGATTGATAGCAGATGTTAGCCAAGGAGTCACAAACACAAAACTGTTTTCTTCTCCTCAAATCATGGAGATTGAAATGACAGATTCCTGCAGAGTAATGAGGATGATCATCCTGCCGGTAATCCCTGGTTGTCTCTCCGAGCAGACGAGCTAATTGTGGCACAGACTGTATTCAGAGGAAACAGTTCAACTGAGCTCCTCCCCCTCTTTTTCTCCCTCCTCCTCCTCCTCCTTCTTCTTCCTCCTCCACAGTTTGACGTGTCAACCAACTGCAGCCAAACCACATCTGGCCAGCTCCTTTCCTGATGAATCATCTGACTCCGGCTGCCATCATGTGAGCACAGAGAGCCGCCGGCCGTCAGACGGTTACCGGTGTCAGCTCTCGGTCTGTGTCCTCAGAGGTCACACCGACGGCAGATCGTACAAAAGAGAGCAGGGGTCCGACGTCTTGCTCGAAGGAACTTCAGCAGGATGCTGACAGGAAGTAAAGGTTTCCAGCTGAGGGACGATGAACTTCTTCAGTGTGACGCAGCTGCTGCCTGACAGCTTTCAGTGTTTGATGTGAAAATCAGAACTCATCTGATTAAATTTAACCAGAGAGTTGGAAGCTGCTGCTGCAACGTGTGTGTGTGTGTGTGTGTGTGTGTGTGTGTGTGTGTGTGTGTGTGTGTGTAGATACCACCTGCTCTAGATGGCAGGAAAGGAACAGCTGTGTGTGTTATTCAAAGCAGCATCAAGTGGGGGATAGAGAGGAGGATTGAGTGTGTGTGTGAGTGAGTGAAGAGGGGTAATTATCTGTGTCCTCAGCTGCAGGCAGTGTGTGTGTGGAAGTTGCCTAGCGACCACACACACACACACACACACACAGTAAATCCATTTTACAGTCTCGTTCCAGCCACCATGTTGTATGTAAACAGATGCAGGCTAACAGCATTAGCCTCTGGAGCATCATCGTCAGATCAACCAATCAAACAAACAGATCTCACAGAAACACGATGCAGCATCTGGACTTCATATTCTACTGCTTATAAAAAACCACACAAACATAAATACCAAACATACTCGACATGGACTTTGATATGATTTATTCTACAGCTGCAACTAATGTTTATTTTCCACTATTGCTGAGTATTTTTCCAATTAATCGGTTGATGTTTTGGTCTTTAAAGGACGTGATTTTCTAGATTTTTCTTATTGTCAACAAATCTCACGTCATCCAAAGTCTGATATATGGTTTTCCTCTGTGCTGTAGACCTCCGTCCAAAACTAACTTTCATCACTGGAGCTGAGAGCGTCTGAGCAGGAGACAGTCGCTCTGCGTCGTGTTGTCCTCTGTTTCCATCACAGTTTTGTATTTTAGGTCATTTAGAGACAAGAATCTGTAAAAGTTTACAGTCTGTCATGTTGTCATGTTGAGAGAGTCGACTCAGGAGTTCCTCGACTGATGCATCTAACCCGCAACGTTTCCATAATCCACACTGATATCTTTAAATATCTTGTTTTATCCGAACAACAGACCAAAACCCAAAGATATTTGATTAACAGTTACATAAAAGAGAGAACAGCAGAACATCCTCACATTGGAGAAGCTGAATCCAGAGAATTCAAAACGGTTCAATTCAGCACTTATTTTACTCACTGTGTTCACATTAAAGCTGCAACTAACAAGTATTTTTGATTAAACATTTGGTTTATAAAATGCCAGAGAGCTGGTTTACACTTTACTATCACATCAGACGGAGAACAGCAGCAAATCCTCACAAATGACAAATAGTTGCTGATTATTTCACTAATGCACTACTTTAACGCATTACTTCCTTCATGGACTAATCGTCGCAGCTCTCGTTACATAAGAAATCAGGTTAACAAAGACAACCAGAGAACACTTTAATGTGCTCTGCAGTGACCTGGTTACTGCGAAACCTGACTGATTCTTATCTGATGTGTTTCCATTATTAGAAGATAAAGGAAACTCCTCCCTGCATGGACAGAAAACACAGCTGCAGCTGGTAATAATAATGATCCTTTTTCAGCCTTTTACACAGAACATTTCCATCTCAAAGTTGTCTTTTAATAATATTCTCAATGTTCAAAGTCTCCTGGAAAACTCAACAATACTGCAGGTTTTAATATCACCATCAGCTTTAATATCTCCAACTTTCTTTTTTTATGAGAAATCATGTTTTTGCTGACTGACAGCTCTAAATACTACAATACCCATGAGCCTCAGCGGCTGGTGCGACGGTTAATAAGCCAATCAGAGGTGTGTGAAACACTTTGTTGCTGCAACTGGAAATAAAACAAGGTGCCGTAGTTTTATCTAATTAAACTGTTGAGTGATTGGATGTTTGTTACTGAAATGCATCATGGGAGTCGTAGTTGACTTCTCTCCTTTGTTGTTCATCTTTTATCCTGATGACTCAACCAGGAGAGTTTCATGTCGATCCGAGACTGATGATGCGAGCCTACCTGCTGCGTGGACGAGGAGGATGAGGAGGGGTCTTTCGCCGCATCGTCCTCTCTGGCTGCTGTCTTGCCGAACAGTCGCCACCCCGTTGCATTATGGGACGGCGCCTTTGGCTCTTTGGATTTCCTAGAAAACAGGCTCCTGAGAGCGAGACAGAGAGAACAGTTATTATTATTATTACTGTTTGTCTGCTCACGTTAAACCTTTATGTTCATTAGAGCTGAAACGATCAATTAATCGTCAGTTAATGAATCAGCTCAAGATTAATCGATAATGTAAAAACCTGTCTGATCAGCTTTAAATCACAAACGTGTGCAGCAGTGTCCCGTCCACACTGAGAAGCTGCACGTTGTCCGTGTTTGTCCAAATTAAATTCTGGTGTCGATGATACGATCGCTGCAGGAAATCGTCTCCACACAGGAAGCCGCAAATCGAAACATAAAAGCAAAAAAATCCAAACGTGTCTTTTCAACAGCGGCCAGCGGAAAACTTTCCACATGCTGCAGGAAAGACTGAGACTGAGACATCTGTCCTGCATCACCTGGCTGCACTTCTCCACTGCTGTGTTACTAAACAGAACATTCATCTGGAACATTATTTGCTTCTTTCTGTTCTTCTTAACTGAGTTTTTACATCACTGTTAAAATCTGATTCATTTTACCAGAAACTGATATGGAACTATAATCACTTAAAGAAGCATTATAAAGTATAATCTGGTCGTATTTATGAGGAAAATGGACACTAAATACAATTAGTACCTTTAGAACAGAAGCTTAAAATTCAACAAATATGATGTTCGCAAAAAAAACCCAAAAAACAAATCTTGACTTAAGGTCCAGTCACTGGCTTTTGGCAGAGTTTCCAACTACAGCTGCAATTTTCATATCAATTAATATGACGATTGTTTTCTCGATTAATCGTTCGGTCAATAAAATGTCAGAAAATAGTGAAAAATGACCATTTTTATGAGCCTGTGATGTTTTAAGACGTCTTATTTTGTCCCAACCAACAGTCCAAAACCTCAATATATTCAGTTTAATATCATGAATGATGAAGAAAAGCATCAAATCATCTTATTAAAGAAGCTGAAAATGCACATTTTTGCTTAAAAATGACTTTAACCTCAAGTCAACTCAACTTTAGGTCATGTGACGCCAACTGTTCTCTGCCGAGGAAGACCATGAGCAGTGGTGAAAGGCTTCAGAGTTTCTTCACAGTTTCCAACGAGGAACTAATGATTATTTATCTCCCAATTATCTTCTCCATTGATTGTTGGACTCATATAACAGTCAAAACTCAAATATACTCAATTTACTAATGTTGAGACACAGAAAAGCAAAAAGTTTTTACAATTCAGAAGCTTAAACAAGAGAATGTTTAGATTTTTACTTCATCGATGATCAAAATAGCTGCAGATAATGCAGATTCATTTTCTTATCAACCTATCCAGCCAGTAATATTAAGATTTTTGCAAAAACTGCAGAAAAAACATTTAAACTCCTCAAACAACCGAGGAGAGAAACGTTATCAACAGTGAAGACGTAACGCGGTGAATGAATCTTCATCATCATTCAGACCGCAGTCGTGCAGTCGCAGCAGTTTCTGAAGTGATGCTAGATGAAAAAAAAAAAAAAAAAAGCTGCCAGATCAACAGTTTTACATTCGTTTCGGTAGAAGAAAGCAGCTGGTCAGCTGCAGGGAAGAGAAAGAAGGAAGGAGGGAGAGGAACTGGATGAATTATAAAAAAAAGGAAGTGGAGAAAACACACACACACAAAAAACACTGAGCAGATAGAAAAGCAAATATTATTCCTCCTTTCTCTGCAGGATCAGGTTCCTTCTCTGAAGTGTTCGTGTGTCATTGAGTGTGTCTGAGCAGAACCTTTTCATCCACATATGTACCTGATTACATCATCTTAGTGAATTATTTTGTTGTTATGCAGATCCTTTCACCGGTTGGCTTTGTTTTTAGTTTTGTAAAAGAACACTCAAAACACCAAGTTAGCATTAACTACACTCACAATGGACAGTTGAAAGAACAAGTTATCATCAACACTCTTGAATAAGTTAACTGGTGACATTTTATAGACTAAAAGATTAATTGATTAAATCCAGTAAATAATCGGCAGATTCATTTATAACAAAATTAATCGTTTTGAGTCATTTTTTGAAGAAAAAATGTCCAAAGTCTCTGGTTCCAGCTTCTTGAATGTGAATATTCTGCTTTCTTTAGTCCTCTATGATGGTAAACTGAATATCTTTGGACAAACAGACTTCTCAACTATGAATATTTGCCAGTTTCCTTATTGTTAAACCATAAATCAATACGCTGTAACAGAACTTTGTTTATCTTCTTTCTCACTGGTTGCTGTCGCTCTGCTGAAACTCCAGAAATAGAAAAGAGGAAGTGATATTCAAAACTTACTGCCTGTTTGGTTTGGTTTCTCTTTAACCTACAGTAGTTATTCTCTACGTGACGTCAGACTTTTTAGTGTAATTGTGGGTAACAAAAGCTTGGAAATCACAGAGGATCGAACCCTGAACCTCCGACAGCAGCAGCTTCGACAACGCCCTGATCCCTCCGAAAGAAAAGCCGGTATTATAAACAACTGACAGGCTTAAATACAATAAAAAGATGTTTCAGCCTGTTGGACAGAAAGAAAAGAGCTGCCAGCGCTGTCTGTAGGTCAGATGCAACAGGTAATGTTGTCACTATTTATACTCCAGCATGAGAAAGATTAAAAAACACCATGTTTCCGCTTTGTGTCGGTTACATCTAAACGTTCCTCAGATCAGAAGCAGCTTTGTTCTCCCAGACACCTGAACAGCACACCTGTAGCTGCAGATTAAAGCCACATGACATCCACACTGCTGTTTTTATTTAACAGAGCAGGAAAGAAGCAACAAATGAAATGTAATAGATGTGAGCGTGTAAGTGAGTGTGTGTGTGTGTGTGTGTTTGGGTACATGTGATAGGATCTAACCTAATTCCCAAAGTGTGCTGAGCAGGAAGTGTGTGTGTAAATAATTAACCAGAGAGGTGATCGGAGCCAATTTGATTCTCAAGCATTGATTGTGTTTAAGCTAATGGACGTTAACCGTTTTGAGTCTCTGATTCCAGCTTCTTAAAGCTCTAATATGTAATTATTCCACATTAAATGTCTAAAAACAACTAGACTTGTGTTATATATGTTGTTGAGTTGTGTATTTCATTTGGTCGCCTGTCGATGGCGTCATACCTCCTCTACCAAAGAGTAAACACGCACCAGATGCATACGGCGGCGCTGTGTTTGTCCGCTACAATGGCGTCTACCAAAGAGTAACTTACACACATACAAGATAATACATCGGCGTTGTGGTTGTTCCACACAAACTGTTATAAATGGACTTTTATTCAGTTTTAAGACACATTTTCATGATAAATTTAGGTGGTTTTTAACTATATCTTTTAGCCGGAAGAAGGATTTTAGTCATTGGATGTCTGGATCTTAAGTTATCAGAGAAATAAACTGGACAAACGTTAGCAGCAGCTCGGCTAACAGCCCGTACCGGACGTGCGGTGGTCACCAAACATCGTCGGGGAAACACTGATTTTTTTAGGTGAAACAGCTTTATTCAGTGTTTTTACCTGTAATCTCCGGGTCCGTTTGTAAAAACATCCTGAATGATGAACACTGGAGTAATCTTATCCCGGTGAAGCTGCTTATTTAACAATGAAGACAACAACTCCCATGATCCCTTGCTGCTTCACACCGTCATCACACTCCGTCTGTTGTTATTGTTTTGATTGAGACGCCTAGCAGCTGAAATTACATATTGTGCGTTTAAATGTGAACATTTTCAGGTTTCTTTATTCCTTTAAGTCAGTAAACTGAATATCTTTGAGTTGTGGATATTTGAGGGAACGAAACAACCAATCAATTAACTGAGAAAATAATCTTCAGATTAATTGATAATGAAAATAATCGTTAGTTGCAGCCCTAAACCAAAAACACCACAGCTGATGACTCCAAACGTTAGCAAATCACACCGAAGCTTTCTGCGTGGATAAATCTCTGGTAATAGTTCTGACAGTTTCAAATTTGTATTGAAGGCAAAAATCTGACTGAGTGAAAAACGTTGCTGTTCTGTAATGTTGTTCCAGATCAGCAACAACAACATTTGAATTAGGAACGAATACCAACTACGCCACAGATTACAGCTGATACTGGTGCGCATTCTGTAATAATCTCAAACTGGTTTTAAAGAAATCCTTCCATTGTTTTAGTTTATTGTGTTGCTTATTTATCCGTTGTATGGAGGAAGATTATGATGGGATGGATATTCCACCATTTTACAGATGAAGAAATTGAACCTTGAAGCCTGGAAACAGTCACACAACAACAGCCAAATGCTAGTACGGAGGATTTTGCATGTTTTGTTTTGTAAAATTGTTACATTTATCCGTTTGGTGATTAATTTATATCAATGTAATTTGAGTAACTTTGGATTTTGGACTTGTGGTCGGACAAAACAAGACATTTGATGACATCACCTCGGGCTTTAGGAAACTATAACGGTCATTTATTAAAAAGCTTTCTGACATTTTATAAAACAGATGTTTAATCAGGAGAATAATCAGCAGAGTGTTGCTTTTTAGGATCCCTTTAGCTCATGTAAAACGTCTTTGACTACCTTGAAAAACACTCTATAAATAAAATGTATTATTATTAATCAATAGGGAAAATAATTGTTAGCAGCAGCTCTAATGGAAAAACTGTGTAAAATAAGCTGATTCGAGCTATTCTGATAATTGATTAATCGTTAAGACGTCTATCAAACAGAACAATTAAATATCTTTGGGTTTTAGATTGTTTTCCAGACAAAACAAGATATTTAAAGATATTATACTGGACCACGATTGGCTCCAAACTAGTTGTGATGTCATACATCCTGCAGGTGCGTCCAGGTGTTAAACTGAGATTTAAGCTGAAAACAGAGAAACTTTCCTCCTTCAGAAGATCAACGTGAAAACAAACACATACATCATTCTGCACAGAGAAGAAGAAGAAGAAGAACATCAAACTGCAGGAACAAGAAGGAGAACATGTTTAAAAGTGGAAGGGTGACTTCAAATAAATCAGCATTCCTGGTTTTATTTGTGTTCTGTGTGGATTGGAGCTGAACGTCTCTGCCCTGCTCTCGCTGTGAACCAAACAGCTTGTGTGGAGGTTTTCCAGCAGTGCTGTTTTCTCCCTGGCGTTCCTCCCCCGTCTGTCTGGATTTCCTCTGAGCCATTTTCGGGCCAGCTGCTGAGGCCCGCGTCCAAACCAAAAGCCAGGCGGAGATTTAACAAACAGACATTTTCCTGCACCTGCCGGTCAGACAAGATTTTATTGCTTCTGTAATGACAGAAAAAATATGCCCCTCTGGCTCTGAACTGCGCTGGTATTTCATTGAATTCTTCAATAGTTTTCTCTTCCCAGTTTCTTCTTTCACTTCCTGGTGCGTCTTTCACAGGAATGTTGTCAGGGTGCTACAGCTCTGACACTTCCACTCACTTTTCACTGCCTGTAACGTCGCTGTTCAACTTATTACATCTTTATTCTGATATTGGAGTCACTAGGAGTCACACTGGATGACATTATTTATGTTGGAATCATTTATTAAGAACCTGAGGAATCATCCAACTCAGCAGCAAACAACAAATGTGTCCTGTTTGGTTCAAATTTATTAAGAGATATGTCAAATCATGGCTTTTTATGTTCTTTAGGTCAAATTATATTAGAGCTGCAACGATTAGTCGATTCATCTATTAGTCGATCAACAGAAAAATGATTCAATAATTGTTTTTGTCATCAAAAACGCCCAAAATTTGCTGTTTCCAACTTGTCAAATGTGAGGATTGAATATTTTTGGGTTGTGGACTGTTGGTCGGACAAAACAAGACATCTGAAGACGTCACCTTGGGCTGTGGGAATTTATAAACAGGCATTTTCTGACATTATATGGACCAAACAACTAATCAGGAGCAGTTCTCCTTAATACATCCATAATACCGGCTAAAGAAACCATGGATGTGTTATAAGAGCTGGATCCCGGACTAAAAATGGCGCCCATTCAGTCCTATAGGAACTGCTCGCCTGGCGCATACGCCAAAAAGTTTCTAGCTTTCGGGTTTGCTTCCGCGTTGTGCGGCCCACTGAATATGCGCAGTAGCATTTCCCCCGCTGGCCCCGCCCATAGACTTTACATTGTGATGATGTCACGGATTTTTTAAATCGCTTTTCTCGGTTCGTGGAAAGTTTTACAAACATAAAACCTCCATGAATCAAAAGTTCATAATAGAAAGAGTCATAAATGATGTTTGCAGTTCGAGGCGTCTTGTCAACAGTTTTACAGGCGTCTCCTTTACAGTGGTGGTCTATGGGGGGAAAATCCTTTTTGGGCCGTAGGGGGATTTTTCGCTGCAGTACCGCGAGTGGCCACTGGGAAAAACTGGCCGCAAGGCAGAGCGGCGGCGCCCTATCCAGCTCTTATTACACATCCATGAAAGAAACTCACACGGACTCCATGGCAACATTACTTCCTGCCTTTATCCCCCAAAGCCTTATGGGAACAGTAGTTCCAAAACTTCAAACCAGATTATCCAGAATAAAAGGACAAAGAACGACAAAATCCATTGACATGATCTTTTTTTCTATTTGCACCATAATAATAAATAAATAATAATAAAACAATAAAGACTCAGAATGTTTTAGATATTTTCCCTGTGTTGAAAATTAAAACTATTTTAAATTGCACAAAACTATTTTTTCCATAAAAACATATATAGTACAACTAACACGCAAATCGATCTAAAAGCCTGTATATAAAGGGCCTGAAAGTCTACTGCAGGGTTCAAAGGGTTAACTTTTCAACATGTCCTGGAGCTTATGACTAGCTTGTAAATATGCATTTTGTTTGTCTGCAGGCTGTTGTGTTGTGTTTCTGGATGTAGCAGAGATGAAAGCTGCCGTGGCTGTAAAAGCAGCTTCTGAGGTTTGAACCAACGGCCCCGTCGGTGACCAGCCGACCTGTCGACCTCCGGGCCGTCGCCGCTGTCGCTTTGATCTACTCAACCAACCTGCTCGACTCCTGACCAGGCTGCGTGTGCTTACTGGTGTCCGTCTGAGCCACACAGACATTCAACCACACATAAACCTTGTTTCTGGTCTCCACTATGAGCCACAAGCCTGACACCACACTCTGTAACAGCAGTCTGAAGTATTTTTGGCCTCCAAGAGCACAAATCTAGTGGAAAACAAGGTCAGATGAAAAAAAAAGTTACAATCACAGGGCAAGCCAAACTGGCAGTGCGGGTAGTTAATTTTAGAAGGGGCATTACGGCCAGCGCTCCGGGGCCGTTTGGCCGTGGTATAATTCCTGCCCTGCAATCATGTACTCATAAGAAAGGTGAAGGTCTTATAAATAGTAGCAGGAGAACTAGCGGCATTAAAATACGTTAGTTTCAGTTGTTATGATGATGTGCAGTAATGTCCTTAAAGCTGCAGCGATTAGTCGACAAAAAGTCAACGATTGTGATGATCAATGAATCGTTTCAGTCATTGTTCAACTTAAAATACCAAACATTTGCTTTTTCAAATGTGAGATTTTGATGCTTGTGTGTCGTATATGATGGTAAACTGGATATCTTTGGGTTTTCAGTTAGCGGATAAACAGAACAATTATTTTGATAAATCGTTTTGAATCATTTTTTAGAAGAAAAAATGTCCAAATTCTGATTCCAGCTTCTTAAATGTGAATATTTTCTGGTTTCTTTAGTCCTCTGTGACAGTAAACTGCAGATCTTTGGGTTGTGGACAAAACAAGACATTTGACAACGTTATCGTGGACTTTGGGAGACACTGATCGACCATTTTCTGATGTTTTAAAGACCAAACAACTAATCAATTCATCAGAAAAGTAATCAACAATAATGAAAACAGTCATTAGTTGTAGCCCTGCAACAACATTTCATTGTTTTGTTCATATTTTAAACTGACTGTGAATCCTTTCTTTACTTTCTTTACTTACTATTTGTTTTAGGAAAGTTTATTATTTGAGGAAACAGAAATATAAAACAATGTGTTAAAAAAAAAATCAATACTTCTCTGTTTACATGTTTCTTTTCAACGTTAAATGCTGCATCGTAAGAGACACAGTGAAAAACACCTTATGTCCAACCTCAGACGTCAAACTGTCAAACTGATCAGAACATCTTTGTCTGACAACCTGTGAATGTGGCTCAAACTCGATCCGTCTCTAAAATGTAAACTTTTCAGGAAGTGAGACGGTCACAACATCTCTGCTGCATCACGGCAGCCGTGCAGAGGTGAAACTGTGTTTGAATCGGCTTCAGAAATAGAAAGCAGAAGAGCGGAGGGAGCGGTGAATGTGAGCTATAAGCCCCCCGAGGAAACAGGCTACACCGAGTCGATGCTCACCGAGCCCTGCTGTATCACTTTACTGCACGTATACGTAACTGGGGCACGATTAACATGCAGGCTGTTACTGAGCTATAGGTCCCAGACTGCAGCTCTGTGTTGCTATGAAAAGATGCAGATGTATGTCAAAACGGTCAGTTCAGTCAGCTGACGTCCTCCTTAATCCCTCTGTAATAACAGAAACTGATCTTAAATATGGAGTTAACACACAGCGTCTCTGTCCCTCCACTGTTGAAGAAAAAGACGTGTTGTTGTGGAAGCAAAGTTTGGAGGTTTGTATCAACATGTTTGTGACAAAATGCTACAGGTGCATGTAGTAATCTGATTATACACAGTTTTGGATATAAAAAACTTGTTTCCATTGTTAGATTTTAGTTTGACAGTCTGGAGAAACCTTACTAGCTGGAAAATGTCAGACAACATGCACCCACTTGCCAGTTTATGAGGTGTAGTTAAATAAAACTAATGCAGAAGTCCTGCAGTAAATCCTTCCTTAATTAAGATCATAATGTTCAGTTTATCTCATTTTATGATTCCATGCATCAGTCGAGAAGGTCTACGTGCATTCAGTCAGTCGAATCGTTGCCTTTTTTTTAGCAACGTCATCACACACAGAGTAACACAGCCTGACAGACTGTAAACTTAAATACATAACTGTAATGGAAACATAGAGGACAGCACAACGCCCGCAGCTCCGTTAGCAAAATCGGCTAAACTACTTCTAGTTTACTTCTAGCTAAACTACCGGGGCGGCTGTGGCACTAATCAGAAGATCGGCGGTTCGATTCCTGGCTCCTCCAGTCTGCATGTCGATGTGTCTTTGGGCAACATACTGAACCCCAAACTGTGTGAATTTCTGTGAATGATTAGATTTCCTCTGATGGGCAGGTTGGGACCTTGCATGGCTCCTGTACCCATTCAGCGTATGAATGTGTGTGAATGTGATTCGTAGTGTAAAAGTGCTTTGAGTGGTCGGAAGATTAGAAAGGCGCTACACAAGTACAGTCCATTTACAACTACAACCTCCTCTACCGTCCAACGTGATGGATTCTTCAGCAGACAGCGGGAGCCCATCAGGAGAGACCCTCCGTGGTCCGCTTGGGTTTTATAAATGAGCTAAAACCAGGACGCAAACTTTTTATTTCTGAAATCTGATGTTTTTACATCACAGGTGATGAACAACAAGTCTTACAGGTAAAACATGAGGCTCATGTAAGCTGCACTGTAACTGGGCATGAAAACCATCTCATAATGGTTGGGAGGCTGTGTTGAACATTAGCAGTAATGTTGAGTATTTATAAGAACAATGTGTGTATGTACATGTATTTAAATATTTACACTCAGCGAGCACTTTATTGGGAACACTAATGCAATCCAATACAACAGCTCTGCCATAAATTCTACTTTATGTTTACTGGAGTGCATTATATTGAAAAGTGTTCCTAATATTTTGTCCACTCCATTAACATACATGATGGGGGGAAATGTAGAAGCTTTGTGAAAGTCGTATTTATGGCAGAGCTGTTGTGTTGGATTGCATCAGATTTCACAGGTGTTCCTAATAAAGTGCTCAGTAAGTGTATATTTGTTTGTTATTTATTTCTGGTTTACTTCTTCTAACTTTCATCAGAGTAAAGTACAAACAAACAGCACACAGCCATTGTTCACATGATTACATACGACGATGTGTGCCACTGTGTTTCTGTCCGGCAGGCTCTCTTTTCAGTACGCAGCTGCCTTTAAATGGAACAGGAAATTCCCAGTGCTTTTTAAATTCTCACTCACTCCTTCCAAACCAGCCAAAACCTCTCTCCATCTTCTCTCTCTCTCTCTCTCTCTCCTCTGAGTAATCACAGTTTAGCAAGAAAAGCAGGGATGTGCTGCAGTCACACAGACCATCTATCAACCAGAAGGTCACAGGTTCAATTCATATTTGTGCTTAAAAGCTTGTCTATTCATCAGTTAGTCAACAGACGATGTCATTTATCAAGCAAACATATAAAACGTCGTCTGGTCTCAGACGGCTTCTCCAGTTTGAGGATTTGCTGCTTGTGTCTGTTCTGTATCATTGGACTCTGGACTGTTGGTTGGACAAAACAAGACATTTGAAGACATCTGGGAAACTGTGATTGGGCATTTTTCACTATTTTTAATAATTCTGTAGACTAAATAAAGCAATATATCAGAAAAATTATGTTTAACCAAACTCACTGTGTGTACCTCTGAGGTCAAGTTGAATGTATTTCCTTCTTCATAAAACATCTAGAAAGCTGATTTTTTTTACAATCTTCTTCTTCACTGCATTTCTCTATACAATGCTGCATTTCTTGTTGCATTACAGGCACCTGTAGATCAGTGTGAAACATCTGGCTGGGCTGTGTATGGTGTCACTCGTGGGCATGTGTGTACTCAAGAAAAACTGCTCCATAAAGGTCAGACGCTCCACAGGGTGCCTTAAATAATTAAAAGAATAATTAGTTGCGGCTCTATTTGTGCCACAGTGGATGTGAAGAACCTGAACCCCGGCTTACGAACGACCTCCTAACCCGACCATCACTAATTCATGATTAAATTCATCTCTCGTCCAACCACAAATATCTCCAAATGAAATCGATTTGTCGCGTTTGCAAAGGCTGTCCGGCTGCTCTTCAACACAGCAGCACGATGAACAGATGCCAGATTCTCACTCCCATTAGAGGTGTGTTCATTTAATGACATCCGGAGCAGATGGAGGAAGGTTACGAGCTGAGGTGGGAGATGGAAACGCGCGGCCAAAAGGACTCGACCGATCCCGGGACTCTGTTGACCAGCTGGAGGCGAGGTGACTTGTAGGGCAAAGAACAAGAGGACTGGCTTGGGCTCGAGGAAACGGTACAAACATTCAGACCCGCTGAAGCCCGTCCAACAGACATTTTATTAATATGGAGAGTCCGATGTCAAGCTAGTTTTACGGCGGTGGGATTGACCTGTCCTGCAAAGTAATGATAGTTTACATCCTTGTTTATGGTGTAGGAGGGAGGCTGCATGGTGGCAGTAAGAGCGAGGCAAGAATATGAGGTCACAACTACTTCTACTTTTGAGTCATTTTTCCAAGAAGAATTCAACTCTCGATTCAACCCTCCTTGGATAAGAGCAGTTGTTTATGTTTTAGCAGTGTTGCTCTTGAATAGTATGTTGATGTTTTGATTAATACTTAAACATGATGTTTTGTTTTTTTAATGTTGTCTGCTGTAAAAGAGTACTCCTCCTCAGTGTGTTCTTTACAACTGTAAATAAAGGTGTGTATATATAAGATTAGCCTGTTTGTCTCCGTCATTATGAAACTCATCATTTGTGTATTTCTGTTTGTATTTTTGCTGCTGGTCAGATGGTCATTTCATTTTAAATGATGATGGAAATAATTGTGACTTGCAGCTCCAGTATGTGGTGTGCAAGTGTTTTATATTTTCAGACTGAAAGCTTCCAAATAAATCCCACACTGTAGATGTTTTGGCCGGCCAATCTGACTGAGAATGCCGGAAAAAAAAATATATATATATAGACATGAGGATCTCATATTTTTATGTGGTAAATTCTTAATACACTTGAGCAGTCACAAAAAAATCAGGTCCTTTGAGTATGTTTGGGTTCATGTTGGTGGTTGTTTGGTTTGCTGACAGCTTTGGGCTTTTTTATATTTACCACATCACTGATTGTGTATTGACATGTTCTGCTCCTGCATGTGTGTGTTTGTGTGTCTCAGAGAGAGAGAGAGAGAGAGAGAGAGAGAGAGAGAGATCGTTTCATAACACCCCAAAATAATTTACCTGGTGAAGAAATCTGCGATGCCGAACCTCTTTGGCATCAGCTTGGAGTCCGAGCTGTCTGTCTGCCCGGTCAGGTCTGGCAGTTTGTCCGGGGCGCTCTGCCTGCGACCCGCGTCCAAAACGCTCCGAAGGTCCTCCTCGTACCCCTCGTCTCCAAAATAAAATCCCCCCTCCTCGTCGGGGGACAGCGGGGTGGCATCGCAGCTGAGGGACACGGCGAGGTTGGGGGTAGTCCTCAAACTGTGCGGCCTAACCGGTAAACTGAGGTCACTGAAACCCTCCTCCTCATCCCTGGTAATGGGCTCAGAGAGCGGGCTGTCACCGCTCAGGTTGGAGGAGGGAGACGGGCAGGGAGAGGGGAGTTTGGCACTTGATCCCGGGGTGGGGGAGTCCTCGGAGGGGGCGAGGGAGTGAGGGAGCTCTGCCGCAGCAGGCGCATCCTGCCACGGGCACTGAGAGGCCAAACTCCCGCTACAGTTTTCTTGCCTTGCCCCCAGGTCGAAATGAATGTTTTCGGGGGAATAGTCCGACTCAGGCCGGTCACATGTTGCTCTGGTGGTGCTGACAATGTGTAAACCACCGTTGGCTATTTTCACTTCCTCGCCGTCCACGTCGCATAAACCGAGTCTGTGGCCCAGCACAGGGCTAGAAAACACCCCAGTCTGTTTACAGTAAGCGATATCCGCTTCGAGACCTCCGTGCCGCGGCCTGTCAACACCCCCGTTGAGCATGTTTACGTCTGGAGCCGCGGCTGCGGTGCAAGCGCAGTTTTGCTGGTGTTTCCCCGTGCTGGATAGCCGGCCAACGGGAAGAGAAGTGCGGATACAGCCGGTAACTGCGCCACCGTCCGTCGCCTCTTCTCCCGGGGTTTCCCCTTCGCTCTCCCTGATAACCGGATCCACGACGATCCCCGGCTCCTCCCGGCCGACGATCCCCGGCTCCTCCGGCTCCTCCTGGCCGACCATCCCCGGCTGCTCCTCACCGAGTGCCTCAGTGAATCCGTTCAGGCCGCGATGCTCGCCGCTGTCAGCCAACCGTGCGGGGAGGAACTTCTCCGCCGACACCAGATCCAACACGATCTCTCTCTGTTGTACCGGGCCGTCTCTGTTTACATTCCTCCCGTTAACATTACCGCTCACGTAAACACGACCCTTCCCCGCCTCCTGACCCCCGCTGACACCGGCCAGCAGCGCTCTGCCGCGGTCTTTAAGTGCGGTGTAAGATGTGTGACCAGCTCCTCTTCCTCCTCCTCCTCCTCCTTCTTCTTCCTCGTTCTCGTTTAAGTCGACGGCAAACGACCCTCCGTTCTCCCCCGTCGT
Source organism: Thunnus thynnus (assembly GCF_963924715.1). Classification (NCBI taxonomy): domain Eukaryota; kingdom Metazoa; phylum Chordata; class Actinopteri; order Scombriformes; family Scombridae; genus Thunnus; species Thunnus thynnus. The sequence continues at coordinate 30,774,561 of NC_089530.1, forward strand.
CTCCATGACACCTCAATCCACCAGACGAGACTCGGCCCCGGGCGTAACCTCCTCCGTCGGCCGAGCTCCGCAGCAGGTCTCGTTGTTCTCGGAGGAAGGGGCTACCATTTTAGCCAGGGACACTCCAGCGTTACCTGACACTCGCCGAATGTAACATTTCCTCTTCTGGTTTCTGGAGTAAAGATATTTTTCCTCTGTGTCTTGCAGAGTTAACGTCTCCGCGCCTGAGAGAAGATTAATTAAATCCGTTAATGTTTAGCTGGCTGCTGCAGCGGCACTCCGGCCACGGTCCAGCGCCATCTTGAAAATACCCCAACAATGACGTCACCCCCCAACTCGCTGTGTTTTGATTCGCTTAAAAATAAGAACAAAAAAACAAAACAAAAATATCAATAGATACAAGAAAAAAACAATAAAAAACATAAAAACAAACAAAATACAGATAAGCGAATGAATAAATGAATATAACAATAATAATAATAAATAAATAAAATGTTTTGATTGGCTGAACGGTTTACAGCGACACCCGCAGGCCGCGCCGTGTAACTGCACCAGGGAGTCCTGACCCCGTTGAACCCTTAAATAAACTAAGCTGCGGTGGAAAAGACATTTTATAAAAGGACTGTCCTTAAAGGACGGTTCACAGTTTTTCCAGGTCTGTCTTAAAATAACAATCAGGAGCTCAAATTAACACTGAAACAGGTTTTTCTTGCATGTTCATACTGTAACTGTACATATAGTATATCCTGTTAATACACACATAGTTTATTTACACTCAAATTTATATCTATATCTACATTGGTATTTATGCCTCTATTTATATTCAGCTTTTTTGCACACACATAGCTTTTATCATGTCAATATGTGAGCACATAGTCCCCCCCACTACACAGAATGTTTGTAAATTACTGTCCCTCTCTTTCTTACACTGTTATTGTTTAATGTTCATGTTTATTGCTTTTTCTGTTGACGTGTAGCCCACATTGAGTTCCTTGTACTTGCTACCTTGCAAATAAATGTGATAAATAAAAAATACTGAGTATTAGAAGATCCCTTCATAATGCACTTACAATGTAGGAGGTGGGGGAAAAATCCATAGTCCTGCTTCTGCGCAAAAATGTATTAAAAAGTTTATCTGAAGCTAATATGAAGCTTCAGCGTCCAAATGAGTCAAATCAAGTAGATATCTTTCAACGTTACAGTCTTTTTAGTGCCAAAGTTCCTCTTTTTGTTACTATACTTCCACCTGCAGCTCAACAGGGAAACACTGTCCGAGGAAACACAAAGAGGGAATTTGATGCTAAAAAGACTGTAAATGTGTCAGATATCCACTTGATATGACTAACTCAGACTGATGAAGCTGAATAGAAGCTTCACACAGACTTTTAAATGACTGTGTGGACACACTGTGGATTTTGGCCTCCATCACTTCCATTGAAAGCACATTTGAAGGATCTTTTAATATCCAGTATGAACAGGAGGAATGATTACAGCGAGGAAAACCTCTTTCACTCTTCATATGGACACCTGACTGCTGGTTTAACACAGACAAAAAATTGTGAACCTGTCCACTACAGTTTTGAGGTACTTGTACTTTACTTGAGTATTTCCATGTGATGCTACTTTCTACATCTCAGAGGGAAATATTGTACTTTCTACTCCACTACATTTATTTGACAGCTTTAGTTACTTTTCAGATGAAGATTTGACACAATGGATAATATAACAAGCTTTTAAAATACAACACATTGTTAAAGATGAAACCAGTGGTTTCCAACCTTTTTGTCTTTTGACGTCTTACAAAAAGCAGTGTGTAGTCGGGGTCACATTTCACATGTCTATGAGTTGTTAACAGCTCCACCAAATAGTGATTTTTCCCTCTAAACTTCTCACATGCTTTCATTTCAATAAATGTTCAAATGATCCAATATTTCAGCAAAAATCAAAGATTAGAGAAAAAGTCCAAAAACTGAAAACAGATTTGTGTATCAGAACTTTGTTTTTTCTTCTTTCCTCTCCCATTAATCATCTCACCACCCCTCAGATTTATCTGCTGACCCTTTGGAGGGGCCCCACCCCTAGGTTGGGAACCACTGGACTAAACTAGCTAACTGTATATAAAGTAGTGTAAACTAGCTCCACCTCCAGCAGCTACAACAGTAACATGCTGCTCTAACACTGATGCTTCACTATTAATAATCTAATGATGTCATATATAATAATATATCAGTCAGAGGGACCAAACCACTACTTTTACTGCAATACTTTAACTACATCAAGCTCATAATACTTATGTACTTTTACTGCAATACTTTAACTACATCAAGCTCATAATACTTATGTACTTTTACTGCAATACTTTAACTACATCAAGCTCATAATACTTATGTACTTTTACTGCAATACTTTAACTACATCAAGCTCATAATACTTATGTACTTTTACTGCAATACTTTAACTACATCAAGCTCATAATACTTATGTACTTTTACTGCAATACTTTAACTACATCAAGCTCATAATACTTATGTACTTTTACTGCAATACTTTAACTACATCAAGCTCATAATACTTATGTACTTTTACTGTAGTGGGATGTTAAATGCAGGACTGGTAGTGAAGGAAGTATTCAGTTGTTTTACATTGTAAAACTATTTTACTGCAAGTCAAAGTCCTGCATTGAAAATCTAACTTTAGTGGTCGAAATACAGAAGTTTTATCAGCAAAATCTACTTGAAGTAAAAGTCAATCAATCAAATTTTAATTTGTATAGCACCTTTCATACAGGTTAGTGCAATTCAAAGTGCTTTACAGATGACTGACTATAAGATGGGAGTTAGTTAGTTTAATCTATGAATCATATCTTGGAGGCTCATTATATATGCTTTCAATGTACAAACATAATCTGCAAAGTAACTAAAGTTTACTCAAACTTCAGTATATTTGCTATTATGTAGTATACAAATTAAGTATAAATACAGTATAAAGTAGTATTGAAGTGGAAGAAAAGTTTGTCAGAACTGCTGCAGCCTAACTACAATACATCAGTAAGCACTTGGTTACTTTCCACCACAAACATGTATTTCTGGATTCATAACAACTTCTCCAATCAATCAACTTTGATTTTTTTAAAGATTTTCTAGACTTCTATATTAGCTGCTGTGTCTTCTTTGTGTGAGGCATGTGAGTCATCTGCTTTAGAGAGCGCCTGCATTAAAGCTGAATTATTCAACTAGTCAGTGAGTAAAACAGTGAACAGTGTCTTCTGTATGGATGTATAGGCATTGGTACACACAAGACAACATGATGGCGTATAAAACATCACAGGAAACATTTGATTCATTTTCTAATGTCTGATATCCTGTCAGTTTCTTCAATATCAGCTATCGATTAAAGGCAAAAATGCCCAAAACCAGAATAACCTTGTTGATGATGATAATCCAGACTGATCCAGATTAATGTTTGTTTGAAGACTGAACTCTGTTTGATAGATGGTTGAAACAAACAAACAAAAAAATACACAAATTATTATTCAAAGCAGAGTATTTTCTTTTTATTCAATATTTTGCAAATAAGTATTTTATTAATGTTAGAAATATTCATGCCATATTATAAGGTTCCATGCCTGTTCTGACAGTTAAAATATAAAATATATCAAAAACAAAAATAAATGCTTAAAAAAACCCCAAAAACATCCAAACTCAAAACAAAATTTCCATTAGATTCATCATGAAAACAGTCATTTCTATGATCCTTTTATACTTTTCTTTTACAGGCTCACTTTGATCAATTGTGTCACAAATAAAGAAAGAAAAAAATGACATAATATTGATGGAAATGTGGAAAACTGATCTGAAATGTGGTGAAGAAGAAGTGTCAAGTAGCAGAAAATATACATACAGATATACAACGCTGTTCTAAAAAGCAATAAAAAAGAGAGAAATCTTGTTTTCATGTTTAACTGCTAAACACAACACATTGCCTCTCCCTGACTGGAGTACTGACATGCTTTAATCTTCATCAGGAAATGAAGGTGATCACCCACTTCAAGCTCCATTATCATCATCATCATCATTATCATCATCATCACCTCTTCTGATTAGACATGGACAGATCCGAAGTCTGCAGGTGGAGGCTCTATTTTGAAGAAAGGGTTGGGTTCGGGGTCACTTTCTTCCTCACTGATTGAGTTCTTCATCCGGCAGGAGAACGTTTTAACTCTTTGTGTTGTCTCATCGTTGGTGATGCTCCTGTCCTTTTCCCCATCCTTCCACTCTTCTCCTCCCATCTTCCAGCTGTAGGTGACAGGTTCAGCCTCCTCGGTATTTCCATCACAGGTCAGGGTGCACTGTTCCAATTCAGGGTTACATGTTGGTGGCTCCACCAACACAGCAGGCTGTGGCACTGCCTTGATCAGTGTTACATTATAGCGCTCAGGCTGGACCTTGTAGTTGATTTCCACTGAATACACCCCGCTGTCAGCGCGACTCATGTGTGTGATCTTCAAACTTCCAGTGGTTGTGTTCAGAGTTGTTCGGCCTTTAAACATACCGTAATACAGCAGATCAACTTCTCCTTTCACCCATTCTGCCACCAGATTGATGTTGTGTTTCCACAGGATGCTGGTGATATCTCCGGAGACAGGAGGCCTCAACAGCAGCGTAACACTATCACCCTCCCTGAAAAACCTCTCTTCGGCTAAAACAGAGCTCAGCACCGCCAGCAGCAGCACCGACAGAAAACACCCCGTCAGTTTCTCCATGTCCACAGGTCAACACAGAACAGGAGGGATATCAAGCCTTAAGTCAACAACAAAATAAAACTTTTTGTTCGCGAGTCGTTGCACTTCATAAAGCGTTCACGCCCTTAATTCCTTCTTCTACAATGTTTTTTTTTTTCTTGATAGTTTTTTTGTTTTTAACTTTATTTAGAACAATACAGTTTATTACAGTTTCTAGCAGAAATATTAGTTTTGCATTAATCAAAACAATAGAAACAGATTCGGAAACAGCGAGGCTATAGCTTATGGACAAATAAAAATAGATAAATCAAAATAAAAATTAAACTAATACATATACATAATGAAAAAAAATGTCATTAAGGCAGGGCTTCTTCTGGGGCAGGGCTTCTAGCAGTCAATATAACAGTCCTAAACTAGATTTCTCTATATATCCAAACATACTATTATAACTCAAATCATCACCCTATTGACAAATCACATAGACGACCCATTGGTGGCAGATCCGATTAAACGAATCAATAGTACAAAACCAAAACCATTCCGTCTTGGTTATAAAACACCAAATGTTTTGTATTGGCTAGTGTGTATCAGCTTATATTAGAAGAGAAGAAAAATAATTCTTTAATTCAGTTCTAAAAAAAAAACTTAGTGAGGGTTTCTGATTTTTCCATTTACATGAATGAATGTGATATTTACCCATAATTATGATGATATTGACCATATCAGATATTTCTTTGACGAGGTTATCCTTGTATATTAGAATTTGGTGTGCGTCAAAAGAGGTGACATTTTCCATTTTAATAGGTAGTCAATTATTCATGTTCTGTCAAAATTCTGACAAAATGTCACGGGACATGAATAGAAGAGATGTTCAATAGTTTCAGGTTCTTCACGACAGACAGGGGTCAACCTCAAATCCAAATCTTCTTCTTAGTGTTTCTGCTGCCGAATAATATTTATTAATAAATTTGTACTGCAATTCTTTTGCCTTTGAAGAAATTGGCCATTTAATATATTTTGAATATTTATCTGTGAATTTCAAATTATTGTCACTTATTCTGATATTTGTGTCTCTTGTATAATCATGAAAAAAAAAAATACACTTCCTATCACTGATATGCATTTGGCTAATTTATAAATCTGGTATGACTGACATCTGTTCATTTTGATGAAGTGTTTTGAATCAGTTGCACCGGGGGAGTGGTATGGTTTTTATATTCAGCTGAATTCCCTGTAAGAACATTGTAAATCAAATTTTTCTTTTAAGTTATTAAATTGAAAGAAGAAGCCCCAGTCATCCATCAGGTCAGTGACAAAAATTATTTTTTTGTCATACTAATTTTGATTGAATAAGGTTTTCCTATTGATTGTAACTGTTCTGTTGTTCCACAAGGTGGAGCCACGTGGAGTAAAATTATGGGTAAATATCCTCCAATAGCACAGTATTTGTCCATTAAATTCTGAAACTTCAAAGGCAATTTTGCAATTTCAAAATCACATTTCAACAAAAATTCCAACCTTTTAATTTCTTTGAATCTGTTTCTGGGGATGTGAAACCATATTGACTCAGTCTGTAACATAAAGATATTTATCCAATTTAATTTGAACACTACCATTGATTCAAAGTCAAGTGTTTTTATTATATTCTTTGACCAGTTATGATTTTTTAATATAATGTTTTTTGTTGTATATTACCAAGTTGGCCCTTTTGATGCTCAGCTTTGGACAATACGTTTTGACCGAAAATGGAAAGGTCTCTCATAAGCCAATGACTTAAACAATATTCATGAAAAGACAGTGAATATGAAAAAATCCCTGTTTCCCTTTTATTTACATCTCTTATTAAGTTAATGCCTATGTATTTCCTTTCAAGTTTAACAGGAATGGACATTATATGAACATCTGTACAAGGATAGAGTGGTGGTAGTTCACATTTGTTCAGGATACCCCGACAATGACGTCATGCACACCCATGCACACCCATGCACACACACACACACCAACTCCCTGAGGTTGTTGAACCCAGTGGCTCTTTAAAGCAACATTTAGTTTTTTAGTTTATGGTTCTTTATCATCTGTACGTAAAACCACTAGAAAACTGAAGCAACGCATCAACGAACACAACAGTGCGATACGCAGAAATGAGCCTGATTATCTTGTTGCTTTGCGCTTTAATGATACAAAGCATGACATCTCTTCCTCATGATTTTATGGTATAGAGAAGGTAAAGGTGCCACCTAGAGGTGGTGACTACGACCTGTTACTGAATAGACGTGAAGCTTTTTGGATCTTCACATTACAGACATTGTCCCCCAAAGGTCTTAATGATGAGTTGCTACTAAATGTGATGCTGTGAATATTAGTTTGACTGGGATCAGCCAGGACAGATTATTATTTGATTGTTACTACACTGTAAAAAAAAAAAAAAAAAAATGGTAAAAATGGTAAAAAGTCTGGAAGCAAAAGTTGCCAAACACTTACCGTCAAATAACAGTAAAAAACCTTTAGTTATTCTACAGAGATTTATTTTAAAAATAAGGATATTTACTTTGGACATTGTCTACATTTTTACAGTCCAACCATTATAAAATAAAAAGAAAATGTTATTATAAAACATTGCTAGAATGTTAAACAAATGTATAAATCTGCACAAAAAGTGAAAAAGATTGCAGAACTACCTTAAAATTAGACTCTTGTTTTCATTCAGTAATCTTTGGTAAATTCATAGGATTATCCAATCCATCCACAAGAACTCCCCATCAAAGTATAGATTTCTGGATGTAAAACAGAAAAAATATGTAAAATTACATTAAAATTACCCTCCTTTAACACCCATTAATGATATCTTGAGAGCTTTAAGCTTTTATTTTATGTGATTATCCAATCTATTTACAGTAGATCCCTGGTAAATGTTGGTTTTACATACATTTCCCCATTAATGTATGAGGTTAACTTTATATACAAGCAGCTCTCCGATATATTTTCCCATAAATGTATGGAGTATACATTATATAAACATTTTTGACAGTAATTAAAATCAACTCTCCAATATATTTACAGGCTTCTCCCATTAATGTATAGGGTTTACTTTATATAAACATTGTGACAGTAATTGCAAGCAACTCCCCAATATATCTACAGACATTTCACATTAATATATGGAGTTCTGAATGTACAAAAACTAGAAAGTCTATGTAAAAGTACCTTTATATCAACTTTGACACTGAATAAATATGTACATTTTTCTACTGACATTTTACAATATTGTGCAATCCATTCAATACAGATCCCCATTTGAGATGTATGAGATTTCAAGATGATATCATAAAATTACCTATTACTGCTTGCTTTACAAAGTAATTCTGTAGACATCGCCAAAGCCTAGTATACAGGTACATTTTATGTTTCAGATATGAAAGTTTACTATAGAATAAAGCTTATTTTGGTATTACAAATTACTACAAAATTAGTTTCACATTCATTGTATATGAAGCAGCTCCAGACTTATTCAGGATGGCATCACAAATTTGAGTCTTACGTCTCTGGTTTGTGGCTTTGGGAGAAAGTAGTTCATGTTCACAAATATCAGAAGTGGGAGTAAGTTACACATGTGCAAGTCACAAGCAAGTCTCAAGTCTTAACCTTAAAGGCTCAAGCAAGTCTTAAATCACTGTGACTCTCACTGTGACTTAGACTCAAGTAAGCCACGTCAAGTCAATGCTAAACATCAAGCAAGAAAAGTCAATTAAGTCACAAGTCAGTCACCATGAAAGAAGCACTTAAAACACGAGAGAAAAGGTTACAATGGCAAGCCATGTCATGAGAGAACTGCACATTAGTTAGTCGCTACAACTAGCAACTAGGGATGGCTATGGTTAGGATTCATTAATACAACTATTTATGGTTGTTGTTGTTGTTTTTTTTGGGGGGGGAGTTACATCAACTACAATTTGGAATGTCAACATAAAATTAAAGAACATCATGCAGGTTGATTAACTTTATGAATTAACTTCACATTAATTAACTATTTGAACAAAAATAAATAATCTGATCTAACATGTTTTCCAGGATCTAGGGTTCATAATTTTGTATTTTATGCAGTATTAATGTGTGTGGATATGTTGTATGACTTCTGCCATTCTGCCACCAGGTTGTGTCTTTGAGTAAGGTGAGAGTTTTGAAGCAGAAGTAGTAGAAGAAGAGGAACTTCCTCCAGTTGCAGTAGTTAGCACAAAGCTAGTGGGTTTTAACAGCAGCAAAAATATGCTGCTGGACTGTAAGCCACACATACTGCTTTGTTGTGGTTTTTAAGTGCGCAGATAAAAAAAAAAAACTGCAAGTTACACTACAGCCTGAGTCTCTGTCTGCAACACATGACTACTTTGGTATATTTACTCACCAAATGGAAAATCTCCCTGCATTTGGTGCTTGCACAACGAAACATAGTATTCTATCTGATGATTGCTATTTTCTGCTGTGGATTGTGTAGACTAATACATCCATTAATTTAGAACACTGAAATTGTTCAAACATCAAGCATCATCAAGGAAAAATACCATCTTGTTTGCCTGATCTTGAAGGATTGCATTTGTCACACAACTGATTAAAGAGAAAGAGACCATTCTGCTGTGGTTGAGTTACATTGACTTTGAGCTAGTGAGGAACAGAACAGTGAAGCTCTGTCATGAAAAGCTGTCAATTCATAAGCTGTCTTGTCTGAATCAGAAATGGTCTGGTAATATTAAGCTTGAGAGAAAATCAGCGCTGGTATGGGAAAATGCTTTCAACAAGCTTTGAGCTCAATCCTGTCTTGCATCATTTTCTAGGTCCTGTTAGACACTGTCTTTAAAGCCTGGGTTGCACACACTTCACTAGAAGCCATCCTTTCATGTCTCAAAACGTTAACTGTTAATGCTCAATATCTACAAAAATGCAAATAGGCCATTCAGCTAAATAAAAACCGCGGCAAGCTGTCCTTTAAATGTGATCAACAAATTCTTAAAACCATTTGTAAAACTGACTGGTATCCTGTGTTGGGATGTTTAATTTGGAGTGATGTAGTAGTCTCTACATTTGGAACCAGTTAAAACTCTGGTGCAGTATTTTGCACAAGCTTTAGGCAAGAGAGTGATTTTCAGTTTTTGACTTGCAATATAATGTTTTTTTTTTATTTTAAACTGTATATTCTGCATAATTCAAACAACAAATATACGCATTTTATATAAAATAACGTGATTAAATTACTATCATGTAATGCACATGTCAATATGTATGGTAACAAAAAACACTGTCTTGGCAGCATCTCAAAAAAAAAACAAATGAAGTCGTCAGCCCTCACAAATAAGTGTATATCACTTTTTTAATGATGCACAGCAACAAAAAAGGGTTTCAGCCCTAGGCTTTCCTCAGCATTAGGATAGAACATAGGACACAACAAACATACATTTTTATCACCATTTGATTTGATATGTAGCCCCAACACCAATATGTTGTGCATCAAGACCTAAATACAATAGCTCTCTTTAGCCTCAAGCACCCTATAAGTGGCAGGTTCTGAAGAATGACGGCAGTGTACACACAATATATAAGAAATATCCCTCTGACGAAGAGTGTGAGACGGATATGTTGGATAGTTGCTTGTAATTATTGTCAGCTGCTATTTATATACAGTAAATCTCATACATTTATTGGAAAAGTCTGTAGACAGTTGCTTGTAATTACTTTCAAATAATGTTTATATGAAGTAATGATTATTGAAATTATGTTTTCATATGCCATTTTCACATGATCCTATTTTTTGTACAGTATAAAACCAGTATTTACCAGGAATTGACTGTAAATAGATGAGATCACATACAATAAAAGTCTAATGCTCTCAAGATACCTTTAATGGGTGTTCAAGGAGGATACTTTGAATATAATTTTACGTAATTTTTTTGTGTTTTACATCTGGAAATCTGTGCTTTGATTGGGCGGCCTTCAGGATAAACTGGATAATTCTATGAATTTACAAAAGAATACTGTGTAAAACAAGCCTTTATTTAAATTAGGTAATTTTAAAGTATTTCTTCAATGTTCTTCTTTTTTTTCATTTTATAGCATAAGGCTCGAAGGGGCCACGGACAGGGACCCGACTTCTTCTTCTTGTTCTTGTTGTTCTCCTTCTCCCTCTCACTGTTGCTGTTGCTGTTGCTGCTTCAGCCATCTGTAGACTTACATGCAAGTGATTTGACTCTCAAGGGTATTTAGTAGCTGTTGTTAATTGAAACTCACCGTAGTCCTCACTGTTAGTAGTCAGTTACACAATAGTGTGTTGAGTAGTATGTCATCCATTTTGCAGTTTACAATAAAAATCTGTAAATATGCCACTTGTGAAAATTCTGCTAAAAGCAGTGTAAATTAACAGTAACTTGTGTATTACTGTTAATTTGAACTTTTCACAAGTGGCATACTTACAGATTTGTACCATAAAGAGCAAAATGTACAACTCAACACGCAATTGTGTAACTGACTACTAACAGTGAGGACTACAGTGAGTTTCAATTAACAACAACTACTGAATACTCTCTAAAGTCAAATCACTTGCATGTAAATCTACAGTCTACTGGCAGAAACAAATGTTTGTGTGGTACCTGTGTTAGTGAGGAGCTTGGCTGCTGGGTAGGTTTTGGTCACTTCGTAATTAGTTGATCTAGTTTTATATTAAGTGTTTAAGTACTATTTGGATTCCGGTTTCGGTCTTGTAACTGATAGTATTTATTTTTTTGTATTTATTTTCTGTTTATTTTTTAGGACACATCTTCAGCAGTGGACCTAAGGATCATTGGATGTTTCGGCCATTATCACTAGACATCCTCACCCGAGGGAGGCCCTGCTGAGGTTGGTCGAGCCCCACAGTGTGTCCCTTAGTCAATTGATTGGAGTTGTAACTGTAGTTCTTCTGGTAAGTAGGTTCAGGTAAGTATAAGGAGTTGCTAAGATCGGTCGGTATTTAAGTTAGGTATTATGAAGATAGGTATTAGTTGTTGATGTGCTAATTGTTCCTACAGTAAGTATTTAAGGTAAGTAGGTATCTTTTAGGTGGTATTTCTATCGCGGTAAGTATTGAGGTAAGCATTAGGATAATGGTAAATAGGGTAGCTATTATGGTCAGTATTGGAGGTAAGTGTTTGCACAGCAGTAAGTCTTAGAATAAGGTAAGTAAGGTAGGTATTACTGTAGGCCAAGGTAGGTCCCAGACTAACTTAAATTATTAAGGTAAATATTAGGGTTAAGTATTAAGGTAGGAGGGAGGTAAATGTTAAGTTGGGGTTGGTTAGATAGCTAATCAAGCAATTCTGGGGCTAATTGTATAGGGAAATTTTGAGCTGAGGCCTTAGAGCGAGAGTAGGTAGGTCTAAAGGTAAGTTAAAGGTTTCTTAGGTATTTTGGAAGTCTAAGAGATTAGATCCTTCCAAGCTGTGGTTGACTCGTCCTCCAGAGTTTCTTCAGCTTCTATGGCCAGTAGGGTTGTCCTAGGTCCTGCTGCATCCGCGGCCTAGCCGCCTAAGCTGGACTAGGGGATGGAGAATTTAGGGGTTGTGAGAAAATTTGAAGGAGACCGATTGTTTGGGGGCCAAGGTCAGATTCGTCGTGTGTGGTGCGTTGTGGGCTGTTATATGAGTGAGGCTAACCCTCATAGAAGACTGGGCCACGTTCAAGGTCCTGCCGCCCTGGACCACCACACCCTGCATGCTGCCCTATAGTCGGGACACAGGGGGGCCACATACTTACCACCTGACCGCCGCAGGCTATTTGTTAACACCGCTAGGTTGCCCTAGCCTGGCCAGTCAGGTCTGAAGATCCTAGGTCTCGTGATTTTTAAAACCTGGTTGTGGAGCCCTGTGTTCCATACACCGCATGACCCCGGGAATTGCTGTTTTTAAGCTAAAACTAAGCAAAAGTAATGGTTTTTAAGGCAAGTTCCTGTGCCCCGTACACCGCACGACCCCAGGAAATGCATGCTATCTGAGAGAGCCTAATTTGTAGATTAAGATTTTGTAGAAAACTAGTTGTTAAAAAGGCAAGATTCTGTGTTCCATACACCGCACAACCCCAGAATTTGCCACTCTAGACCTATGTAAAGAACTATAAAATGAACAAGATACTGTTTTTAAGTGCAATTTCCTGTGCCCCGTACGACCCCAGGATATGCCATTATACTTACCGTTATACTGCAGGAACGGAAATCAGTGTCATGCTGAAGATAATAAATAGAGCATAAAACTGTTATTTTCTACTTTTACAGCAAAATACTGTTACAAGCAGTGTAACAAGTGGCATACTTACAGATTTTTACCGTAAACAGCAAAATGTACGACATACTACTCAACACACTATTGTGTAACTGACTACTAACAGTGAGGACTAGAGTGAGTTACAACTAACAAAAACAACATCTGAATACTCAACAACTTGACAAATCACTTGCATGTAAGTGCACAGTCTATTGGCAGAAACAAACACATTACTGTTCTTGGTTTCATTACATAATGTTTGTGTGGTACCTGTGTTAGTGAGGAGCTTGCTGGCCTCCAGTACCTTCTCTGTGTAGACTCCAGGTTCATAATCATCCATTTCAGAAGTGACTGGGTGAAAAACTCTGGCAGCACGGCCTCAAATAGCCCCAGCAGTGCAATCAAAACCGTCAACATCTTTCTCCTGCAGAGCGATGACACTTATTCACGTCCTCTAGCATGTGGTTCTCTGGGACATAAAACAATGATACAGTTAGTTGTATATATGTTTTTAGTCAACCACCTCGTTGCAAACAAGCCACGTGCCTGCCTGAATACAAAGGTTAGAAGGTAGTGCAGGAATATATTCATTTTTTAAGAGATATTACAGCACTGTAATGTACAGCTGCCTGTTCCCTTTTAATCAGCATCTACTGATCACTGTCTGTCTCTCACCCCTCCTCTCCCTTTCCCTCCCTCATTTTTTGACCCACTAGTAATCTGTTTATTTTCTTATATGAATAGATAATGGGCAAAAAGCAAATCTCTTCATTTGCATGTAATATAATTTAAAAGTTAAATTAAATCCTAAAGGATTTTGGATCAAAAAGACAATTGACAAGATAGGAAACAAGAAAAATGAAACGTTTCTGCAACCCTCTCTGGCTTTGTACAATCATTTGCTGTTTTACTGTGAAATAAAGTTTTACCTGTGAGGAAGCTTTGGAAGGAAGGTGATAAGGGACAGACTCAGAGGCTACCAAATGAAAACAAGCAAAATCAAACTTACCTTCACACAGCTACGCTGATATCCTCTTTGGTTTCTGCACTCTCCCAAACTAACATCTCTCACTTTAAATAGGCCCTGAAATCTGTCTAGGCAGGACCATATCAGGGGTGTCCTTTCCCTTAGACCAACAACTGGTGAATGACAATGTCACTTGTATCAGTTACATTGTTTACACACACATCAACAACAGCATTGTTCCTTATTGTACACCAAAATAAGTACAAATAACATAAATACAAAACCAAATATTTAACTAAATAAAATAAATTCCCAGACACTTGGTCTAACCCATGACATCACTGGTGATGTCAGCAAGATCTTAAAATCAGGAAATGGTTCAGTGCCTCCATTTTGTCTCCTGGCCGCATGGTGGGTGAGTATGGTAGGTTAGAACCTAAGCTAATCTATAACTCAAGAAACAATAAATAATAAACTTAAATACTTTTCTGTCTTGATTGAACCTTAAATGACAGCAATTTGACTGGCTAAACAAACAAATGACAAGTATGACAGGAAATACAAAGTTTAATGGAGACAAAATGGAGGTCTCACCCACTTTTTCACAGCGTCTAGAGACTATTCAGATAAAACAATCTTAGGACTACTTTCCTCCTCTGATCTTAAGATTTGATATATCTGATACTGACATAGTCAAAACTCTTTTTTTAACCAGGAAAAATTAAGCTAAATAATTTGGGTTTGGATATAAATAGCTTGACTCAACCAGTGAATACTGAACTGTGTTACTATTGAACATACTGTATGTTTGTATGCTAAGTCCTTCATATATTTTAAGTTAACATCCGGTGTCATTTATCTTTCTTCGTAGGCTCAAGTGAAACATGCGTGCTGAGGTTCCTTGAGCTTCAAAGAAATCTCGGTATGATGTATGCTGAAATACTGTTGGTATCGCTCGTTACTTTTGCATTTGTTTCTTTCATAAAGTATGTTTATATTGGCGTGCTGTATTTGCCGCAGATCTGGGCTGATGTTGATCCTCTCTGCTGACCTGCTGCTGTGGCTGAATGCGGTAACAGAGGACTCCATCCATGAGGAGATCGAGTTAGAAAGAGAAGACAGCAACACGAGCTTACCTAAAGCAGACATGTCTGATTTAGCAAGTAAATAATATGACAAACATAAATCTTTGTGCAACGAAGAAAAACTTCATCTGTATTTTGATAATCAATGAATCATTTTCAATCAATCAATTGATCGTTTAATGACCACACGACAGAGTTCGGTGGAATTTGCTTTTAGTACAGCATGTATGGAAGCTCATATCACTGTGTAGACATATTACAGATAACAGTTTAACAAAGGACTGGCACAACAAACAATATACGTGAATTTGCATAACAATATTTACAGACAGCATATACACTGACATGACATTTAAAGTGCAGGTGCATCAGGTAGGGATTATTGCAAAGATTATTGCAGGGTGTTCAGGCTCTTTATGGCAGTGGGGAAGAAGCTGTGTTTGAAACGGGATGTTTTAGTGGACAGTGATCTATAGCGACTCCTGTGGGGCATCAGTTGGAACAGGTGGTGAGTAGGGTGAGAAGGGTCAGAGATTATTTTATTTGCCCTTTTGATAGTGCGTTTGATATATAGTGATTCAACTGATGGGAGAGGTTTGCAAATGATCTTGGATGCTTTTTTAACTATGCGCTGCAGTTTTTTTCTTGATTGACTGTCCAGGCTGCTGTACCAGACTGTTATAGATGAGATGAGCATGTTTTCAATGATGGCAGTGTAAAACTGAAGAAGGAGGGATTGTTTGATTATTATTATTATTGCCTGAAGTCTGTGTTTTTGAAGTGTTGAGCTGGAGGTTGTTGTCAGTGGACCAAGTGACTGCTTGGGCAACCTGCTGGTGGTATTTGTCCTCGTTATTCTTGGTTTATGAGTCTGATTATGGTTGTGTCATCTGCATATTTGAGAATGGTGACTGAGCTGTGGTGGGATGTAAGGTGGTTTGTGTCAAGGGAGAAGAGCCAGGGTGAGAGCTTGCAACCCTGGGGGGCGCCTGTGCTGAGGGTCAGGGGTCGAGATGAAAGGCTGTCCATCTTAACCCTCCGTTTTCTTCCCCACAGAAAGATTCTTATCCAGTGGCATATGCAAGGGTCAATGTTCATGTCCATCAGTTTGTTGAAAACATTGACCAGGTTTATTGTATTGAAGGCTGAGCTGAAGTCAATGAATAGTATGCGGGCGTATGTGCTGGGTGACTCCAGGTGATGTAGTGTGTGATGGAGGGCTAGGTTGACAGCATCCTCAACTGACCTGTTGGCACGATAGGCGAACTGGTGACTGTCCATCAGAGGGGTGGTGAATAGTTTCAGGTAGGAGAGAATGATGCGCTCAAACGACTTCATGACCACGGATGTTAGGGCAATTGGTCTGAAGTCGTTGAGGCAGGAGATCTTATTTGATTTTGGCACTGGAATTATAATTGAGTCCTTAAAGCACTGTGGAACTGTACACTGGTGGAGGGAGATGTTGAAGATGTTCGGGAATGTGGGGGCCAGCTGAACTGCACAGTGGTTCAGAACAGCTGAACTGATCTTGTCTGAGCCTGCTGCTTTGAGTCATTTTTAAAGAAAGAATGCTAAAATTCTCTGAATTCTCTTAAATGTGAATATTTTCTTGTTTCTTTAGTCCTCTATGATAGTAGACTGAATATCTTTGGGTTGTGGACTGTGATTGACGTTTTTCACCATTTTATAGACCAAATGACTAATTGATTCATTGAGAAAAGATGTGCTTCTCCTGGTTGCGGCAGCCATAGGCCAGCTCGCCCTCTCCTACTTCTCTCTGGTGGCAGCCCTAGCTGTGGGGACCCAATGGCCTCTGGGGGAGTTAGACCTGTCCTACTCCCTCCTCAGCCTCATGGAGCTCATCCTGCAGAACATCTTCATCATTAAAGGCCTCCACAGGCACCCAAAGCTCCTCGCCAAGAAGAAGGAGCGGAGCAGCATATTCAAGGTACCTGCATTTCATTTGAATGTTTTGTAAACTTGCATGAATCAGTCATTAAAAGGTTTTGTTTAAATGATCAACTAATCTGCCCCACAGCCAAAGAAAAAGGTCGTTGTGCCAGTAGAAGATAAGGGGAAGACTGATATTTCAGTGCTGGATGCATCAGCACCCCCTGTTGTTCAAGCGCATGCTGAGAAAAAGTCCTGGACCAAAAGAGTGGTACAAGAAATCTGTGCTTTCCTCATCCTATCTAATACCATGGTAATGTCATATTTATCAGCTGATTTAAAAAGAAACATTTGCATTTTCAAAAATGTCTGTAACACATCAACGTTCCCTCCTCTTCCAGCTGTGGGTCATCCCTGCGTTTGGAGTCCACCCTCAGTTTGAGAATGGTGTGGGGAAACAGTTTTCACTGACTATATGACTGTAAAAGTAGATAAAACAACATGATGCACATCTCTAAATGATTATATGGCCAAAAGGCTTAGGAAAGGCACCTTAGTTCCAATGAAGGAGAATCTAAATGTTATAGCACACAATCATATTTCAGATATGATGTGTTTGTTTCCAATGAAATGGCAAGAGTTTGTGTTTGTCTTTTTCCTGTTTCAATATGACAGTGCACAAATCCAGCTCCATAAAGAAATGGTTTTCCCAGTCTTGTGTGGAAATCATGCAGACAAGAGATGTGGTTTGAAATCCATCATATTATGTGCAGACTACACGGTAAATGGTTTGACTGTTTGCTTGATTTGGGTTCCTGCCCATTAAGGTGTGGACGGTAATGAGGATGTAGACATACTGGCAAAACAATCACTTAGTAAATCACAAAGCAATTTAGTAAAGCTGAGGCCAATAAATGTGGCAATAATACTGGGATATCAATCACACATGAAGACATCTTAAACACCTTTAATTAAACACTTCAAAATAAAACTCAACTGGATCATGCACACACTGTAATCTGCCTGAATCGGTTCAACATGTGCTACTGAAGTGTGTGTCTAAAAGGAGGATAGCAGCATTAAAAGCATCACATGAGTGAACCTCCTTGGAGAAGCATCATGGGAAATATATCGTCACCTAATCGAATACCTACAATATAGTAAAGGAAACATGATAAGTGGAAGAATTTAGGTGTTTTCTTTCTTTCTTTTTGCACTGCCAATAAATTCAAATGAAGAAGAAGTTTGTTGTGGAAGAACTTGACTGGCCTGCAGAGTCCTGATTCAACCCCATTCAAAATTTTCAAGATGAACTGGAACACTGACTGTCAACCAGAAATTACGCAAACATCACTAAAATCTGTTGGAAAGTCTTCCCAGAAGATTGGAGGCTTATTGAGGATCAGATAAATGTCCGTGGTACTGGAATAAGTTGTTCAACGATCACTTGTGGGTTTTATGTTCACATGTCTACATACTTTTGGCCATATGATGCCATTTTCGCATGATCCTATTTTTTTGTACAGTATCAAACCAATATTTTTACCAGGAATTTACTGTAAATAGATGAGATAATCACATACAATTAAAGCCTAAAGCTCTCAAGATACCATTAATGGGTGTTAAAGGAGGATAATTTGAATATAATTTTACATATTTTTTTTATGTTTTACATCCAGAAATTTGTGCTTTGATGGGGCAGTCTTAAGGATAAATTGGATAATTCTATGAATTTACAAAAGAATACTGTATAAAACAAGCCATTATTTAAATTAGGTAATTTCAAGGTATTTCTGCAATGTTTTTCATTTTTGTGCACATTTATACATTTATTTAGCATTCTAGCAATATTTTTTTTGGTTTTTTTTGTTTTTATTTTACAACAGTTGGACTGTAAAAATGCAGATAACATCTACAATAAATATTTGTATTTTTAAAAAAATTCTTTGTAGAATAACTAAAGGTTTTTTTTTTACCGTTATTTGATGGTAAGTGTTTTTTACTTCTTTTTTTTTACGTTAAATTTAAAGTAAAAAAAAAAACAGAAAGTTGCCTTAACATATTACATTCAGTAATAGTAAAAATCCTGTTAAAAAAAAAACTATAATATTCCATCAAGATGTTTTCTGGCAAAAATGAGCCTTAATGTTCTTTTTGCTCAGCAGTGGTTTTCGTCTTGGAACTCTGCCATGCAGGCCATTTTTGCCCAGTCTCTTTCTTATGGTGGAGTCATGAACACTGAGCTCAACTGAGGCAAGTGAGACCTGCAGTTCTTTGGATGTTGTTGTGGGGTCTTTTGGTCGGCTGGCCACTCCTGGGAAGGTTCACCACTGTTCACCATTTGTGGATAACGGCTCTCCCTGTGGTTCGCTGGAGTCCCAAAGCTTTAGAAATGGCTTCTCAATTAATTTCTCCTGAATTTCTTTGGAAACTTTCTCTCTGCATGATGTCTAGCTTTTGAGGATCTTTTGGTCTACTTCACTTTGTCAGGCAGGCCAGGCTATTTAAGTGATTTCTTGATTGATTGAGAACAGGTGTGGCAGTAATCAGGCCTGGGTGTGGCTAGAGATATTTAACTCAGGTGTGATAAACCACAGTTATGTTTTAACAAGTGGGGACTGTTTTTTCACTGTATTTTGTGTTTACTTGTGTTATCTTTTAACATTTGTGACAAACATGCTAATATATACATATACACACACTCCGAATAATAACTATTAACTACTGTGAGAGACTGGACTTCACAAAATTTTTTGCAGTCTTTATAACATAAAACTTATATTGTTATTGTGCGGAGAACAGATGAATTGAGGAAAATGGCTCATTTACACGAATGGTTTCAAGTTCTACTTCATGCTTGGGTTGAGACATGGCAAGATTCTTATGAAGACTTACGAAATACTAGACATGACAATCATACATATCACATTATATCCTCTGGATTCAGATCTCACTTAACAGCACACTGAGTTTGGTTAAGCAACAGGATAGAAGATAGATGTATTAAAGAATTCTTCAGGCTGTTGCGTTTAGATTGAGGGACTCTAAATCGTCCATTAGAGGGCAGCAGTTGGTATTCTCCGTTTATAACATGCGAGGAGTCAGAAGAGATACTTTTAGCAAGTCTGCGCATGCTCTTGTTGTGAGCTACTTGAAAGGATGTGTGTTACAGGCTGGCCAATAATCTTTGCACAAATTTGGATTTGATTATATAGTTTAGTTTTAAGTTTCACAGATAGGCTGCTGAGCCAGGCCTGTTTTATTAGTATGTAGTACAGCATACAAATAAAATTATTAATGTTATTATCATTACCCCACTCTGGTATCCGTGATAGTGTGTTGAAGCACGAAACAAAGTCAAACAGTCAGAAAATTTGGATTGTGGAAATACCACTTAAAATGGCCAGTCTAGTACAGATGGACAGGCAAGACATGTTTTCACTATGTTTAATGCAATTTAAAAAATGTTTTGTCAAATATATTAGCAGTACATGTTACAGTGTCTTCTGGGGACAGTGCGGAATTTGTCCTGTGTTGATTAGGAGGAAGCTGGATAAACAGAGTGACCAGACTGAAAAACATCCTTTTACTTCAAGGAAAAGGCATCACCCTGTTCATCAAAGGTATGGATTTAAAACTGAGATTGAAAGCAATGTTAAATTGTTTGATTTTATTAGACTGAGATTAAATATTTTTAAACCTTTACTGAGTCAGATGATGTTCTCTGAGCACCGCACTTTTTCATCAGTACTCTAACTCACAAAGTCAAACTCATTCACACAAGGAGCTGCCCAGTACAACCAGTATGATCCAACTACACACTAGCTCTAGTTACCTTCCTCCAGGGCACTTCAGCAGTGTACAGTGAGGGAGGGAGAACTTTATGGAGGGTTGGTGAGAGCTGTTGGGACTAAACCAAACTGACTGATGAAACAAAACACTGAGCTGAAAGCTACAAACTGTTGATTCTCAGTTGGATCAGTAGGACTAGTAAAGCTTTACCACTACAGGGAGTCATCTTATTTTCTGTGCACATCCAGATATCACGTGATGGACCTTTAGCTTGTGATATTCTCTGTGTGGACAGACATAACGTGAGCTCATTCTTCATGATTCCTCCACAGAGTGGACCGGGAGAGCTCAGAGGTTCCCAGTGGTCAGTCTGCCCAGCAGCATCAAACACACCTGGACTCCATATTTATGGTCTGTACATGTACAACAACTATTTTCCCATCTTTTCTGTTCAAAATCATCTCCATGCCGCACTTTGTAGACCAGTCGATTGTCAGTCTGTCCAACATGGATCTGATGTTTGCTTCATGATTTCAGTTTGATTGTGTCATTCATATAGTTTTCTGTTCCAGCTGCTGGAGGAGAATATCGTCACATTT
This sequence comes from Thunnus thynnus, assembly GCF_963924715.1. Lineage (NCBI taxonomy): Eukaryota > Metazoa > Chordata > Actinopteri > Scombriformes > Scombridae > Thunnus > Thunnus thynnus. The sequence continues at coordinate 30,795,911 of NC_089530.1, forward strand.
GTGAAGAATGAGCTTAAGAAGATGCAGAAAATTCTGAGTTCAGATTACCCAGAATGCTTAGAGAGCCAAAGTGAGGATGAGGAGGTGTTGGACGGTGAGGAGGAAGAGCAGAGAAAGAGCAGCAGAGAGGCATTTCTGAAGATCACACTGCACTTCCTGAAGAGAATGAAGCAGGAGGAGCTGGCTGACCGTCTGAAGTAAGAGGATTTCTATAAAGATTTAACATGCTGGATAAATAAGACATTTACTGATGTCCGAAGAGATGAAGATGGAGGAAAATATATCTGACATTAAATTAAATGTTGAAATATTTACTTTATACTTAATTTATTGATCTTATTTCTTGTGTGTTCATTCAGGGACTCCTGCTGGCAGGTGCCAACTTAAACTCAAGTCTAACCTGAAAAAGACGTTCCAGTGTGTGTTTGAGGGGATTGTTAAAGCAGGAAACCCAACCTTTCTGAATCAGATCTACACAGAGCTCTACGTCACAGAAGGAGGGACTGCAGATGTCAATGATGAACATGAGGTCATACAGATTGAAACAGCATCCAGGAAGCCAGACAAACCAGAAACAACAATCAGACCAGAAGACATCTTTAAAGCCTCACCTGGAAGAGATGAACCAATAAGAACAGTGATGACAAAGGGAGTGGCTGGCATTGGGAAAACAGTCTTAACGCAGGAGTTCACTCTGAACTGGGCTGAAGACAAAGTCAACCAGGACATACAGTTCACATTTCCATTCACTTTCAGAGAGCTGAATGTGCTGAAAGAGAAAAAGTACAGCTTGGTGGAACTTGTTCATCACTTCTTTACTGAAACCAAAGAAGCAGGAATCTGCAGGTTTGGAGAGTTCCAGGTTGTGTTCATCTTTGACGGTCTGGATGAGTGTCGACTTCCTCTGGACTTCCACAACAATGAGATCCTGACTGATGTTACAGAATCCACCTCAGTGGATGTGTTGCTGACAAAGCTCATCAGGGGGAAAATGCTTCCTTCTGCCCGCCTCTGGATAACCACACGACCTGCAGCAGCCAATCAGATCCCACCTGAGTGTGTCGGCATAGTGACAGAGGAGGAGAGGACATAAGGAGGAGTACTTCAGGAAGAGATTTAGAGATGAGGAGCAGGTCAAGCCTCCACATCATGTGCCACATCCCAGTTTTCTGCTTGATCACTGCTACAGTTCTGGAGGATGTGTTGAAAAGCAGAGTGGGAGGAGAGCTGCCCAAGACCCTGACTAAGATGTACATCCACTTCCTGGTGGTTCATTCCAAACTGAAGAACATCAAGTATGATGGAGGAGCTGAGACGGATCCACACTGGAATCCAGAGAGCAGAAGGACGGTTGAGTCTCTGGGAAAACTAGCTTTTGAGCAGCTGCAGGTGGGCAACCTGATCTTCTATGAATCAGACCTGACAGAGTGTGGCATCGATATCATAGCAGCCTCAGTGTATTCAGGAGTGTTCACACAGGTCTTTAAAGAGGAGAGAGGGCTGTACCAGGACAAGGTGTTCTGCTTCATCCATCTGAGTGTTCAGGAATTTCTGTCTGCTCTTCATGTCCATCTGACATTCATCAAGTCTGGAGTCAATCTGTTGGCAGAAGAACAAACAACATCCAAGAAGTCTGAAACAAGAAAAGCCAAATCTGCACATTTCTACCAGTGTGCTGTGGATGAGGCCTTACAGAGTCAAAATGGACACCTGGACTTGTTCCTCCACTTCCTCCATGGTCTTTCTCTGCAGACCAATCAGACTCTCCTACAACTCCTCCTGACACAGACAGGAAGTAGCTCACAGACCAATCAGGAAACAGTCAAGTACATCAAGGAGAACTTAAGTGAGAATCTGTCTCCAGAGAGAAGCATCAATATCTTTCACTGTCTGAATGAACTGAATGATCATTCTCTAGTGGAGGAGATCCAACGTTACCCGAGTTCAGGAAGTCTTTCCACAGATGAACTATCTCCTACTCAGTGGTCAGCTCTGGTCTTCTTCTTACTGTCATCAGAAAAAGATCTGGATGTGTTTGACCTGAAGAAATACTCTGCTTCAGAGGAGGCTCTTCTGAGGCTTTTGCAAGTGGTCAGAGCCTCCAACAAAGCTTTGTAAGTACACAGATAGTTGGATGTATTGAAAAGATTTTAAGAGATGTTTTACAGAGGATAGACAATTAAATTATTGATCCACATTAATTAGTCCACACTGTACATTGAAAACTCTCAGGTCAGATCATGTTTGTCTCAACTGATTAAGATATTACTCTAAACTATAAACCCCACACAGTTTAACCCTTAGGAGTCTTGGGCTATTTTGGCCGTTTTTGCATACTTTTGAATTTGCCTCTGTATGCCACTTTAATGTTGCTGCTGTGTTTAACAGCACAAGATAACCTATATGACCTGACAATTATTTTTTCAGTTTGACATGTTTTATCATCATATTGGACCCCAAAAAACACACAAAACAAATAAAATCCCATTTGGAAAATTGTAGTATTTTTACTATAAGAAACACAAACATGTTCAACAAAGCATCTTAAAGGTTGCAAATGTAAACACAGGTTGCAAATGTGAACATATAATGGTAACACTGAGATAAAATCTAAACTTTCTAAACTCAATTAAACAAAAAGTAAGGAAATTTGTGTTTGGTAGATTATTTCGTTGTTCTAACAATGCTTCTTGGCAATAAATCTGATACCGTTGGAAAGCCTGTTTATTTGTAAGGAACATGTATTTGTGGGATGAGCAGCAGAGCTGAGTATGTGGGTTGCACCCATGAAAAATGTGCCAAATTTTCTCTGCCAATGCCAAACAGCTTATTCTGCCATTGACTCGTTTGGTGTTTGGTGGATTGGATGATTGAAACATATGAGAGGCCGACAGCATGTCTTGTGTTTTCTTCCAAGTAACTTTATATACCCCAAAACCCTAATACAGGACACTTCTAGTCTCTGACCAATAGGTGGCAGAGATGTACACTGAACCTGAAGAACTGAAACCAGACCTGCCAGTCCTCACTGAGACCACGGTGTCCTCGCCTCCTGTTTTTAGTCATATATATACAGTATATGTGTATATTAGAGCTGCAAGTAACCATTATTTTTATTATCTACGAGTCTGTTGATTATTTTCTGGATTAATAGATGACTCGTTTGGTCTATAAAATGTCAGAAAATGGTGAAAAATGTTTCCCAAAGTCCAAGATGACGTCCTCAAATGTCTTGTTTTGTCCACAACACAAAGATATTCAGTTTACTGTCATAGAGACTAAAGAAACCAGAAAATCTTCACATTTAAGAAGCTGGAACCAGAAAATCTTAGTATTATTTCTTATACATTGACTCAAAAAGATTAATCAATTATCAAAATAGTCGGTGATAAATTTTCTGTTGATTGACTCAATTAATCATCTAATTGTTGCTCTGGTGTGTTGAGTTAACTTTATTGCCTTATTTGCCTCAGTGAGCTGACTGTGTAACAGGACAGACAGGACAATATTCAACACAACATGCTACTAATAAAACATATACATGTATGTATGTATGGACATTTTAAAATACGCAAAGTACCATAAATATAAAAGATAAGCTAAAAACTATAAACTTTAAAGTCAGAGGTTTGTAATGCAGAGGTTAAATAACCCAAACATGTTAAAATAGCATAAATAATTATAAAGAAGCATAAACTAAAAAAACAAGATGTACCTTTAAAGATCCACAGGGAGTGTGTGTGTGTCTGTGTCTGTCAGCAGCTCACTGACCTGCTGACCTTCACTCCTCCTCCTCTTCCTCCTCTTTGATCAGAGCGTCTCCTCTTCATCATCTCAGATCTGTTTAGCAGACTGAAGCCATCACTCTGTATCTGTGTTACTGTTGTTCATTCAGTGATGGAGGAAGAACTCAGACCCTTTACTTAAAGGACCAGTTCACAATATTTCCAGTGTGTTAAACCAGAACTCAGGTGTCCATATGAACAGTGAAAGAGGTTTTCCTCGCTGTAATCATTCCTCCTGTTCAGGGACGGAGCTAGACTGTCAGCACAGAGGGGGCCAAGTATTCTCAAGGGGCCCTTCTAATAAAGTCATTTTAAAATTCACAGCTGTAAAATAGCTGATATGTCCTATCCATAATCACAAATTGTTATTGACCCAAGCAAGCCTATGTCTATGAAAACATACAGTGAAGCCACAAGCTTGTTCTGAAGAACAAAAAAGAAAATAGGTTGCCAGCTGGTTCAAATGTTTCAGCACTGAGGACAGCAGGCGGCGCTCTACATACATCTATTGATGAACGGTTCAACACCATCAATAGACAGAAACAAGCCAGATGCGCTGTCTCAGCACCATGTCTGTCTTACATGATAATAACATAAACATAAAGTAGAGACGGCAGTCTACAACACTACAAGATCTATTCAAATACAAAGTGGACAGTTTACAACACCACAGGCAGTGACACAGACAGGAGCTGAGATGCGGTAAACGAGGAGTTAAACAACAGATAAATCTAATATTCTGACTGATTTCTTCATAACCAAAATTTAAGGTAATAAAGACTAATTATGGATGTTTCACTCACCAGTTGTTGTCCCTGCTCAGCCTGCTGTAGTTTAGTATAACGTTAGTCCATTTGTCAGTATGATCAACAAAAGAACCATAAACAACTTTCTTCATTTATTAGAAAGATTTCTTTTTCATGACGTTATTTCCTCCATTAAACTGTTTCTTGCTGACAGACAGACTCTTCCTGACTTTAATTTTATCCATAATAACAGTTAAACACATTTATATTTTACATCATTTATCGTCATTTCCATTCACATGTGAGGCTGAAAATTCCTGAGCGTCGGGTTTAATATGAGTTACATCATTTCCATTTGCCCTGAAACATTTAGCCAAATACATATTTTCCAGTGTTCAGAAGAAATGATCATATTCTGGGTTATTGAATGATGAATTCACTATCAAGATTATCAAAAAATACAGATGCAAATAATCAATAAATAGTATAAACACATTCTGCGAGTAGAAATGGTTCCTGTGCCTCTGAGCAGGACACAGTATAAATGCAGAATGCAGGTTTTTATTTAGGTGTTTGTTAAACAGGTAACAGGCTGCAGAGAGGAAACAGCTGCTGCAGTGATAACTGTGAACCTTTATTAGTATTAACACAGTGCACATGTGTACAGACACAAACTCCATCAGAAGTTTCTACAGCTGTTAAAGCCGACTGACAGCTGATCCAGCTGTGAGCAGCTGTCGCCGTCATCAAAAACGGACGTCGCTTCACATGACGCTTCAGAGGAGAGGACGTCTCAAGTCTCTTAAAACAAATTTCCTCGTTTCCTCTCCTCGCTCGGTTTCCTTGCGTCTCTCCTGCATCCACGTTGGAGGGACTAAAACGCAAGGAAAACACGCCAGTGAGGGAAACGTGGATGCAATCGAAGAGATTTGGGATGCACCCATGGATGTATTATAAGAGTTCTTATACATCCATGGATGCACCCAGCAGCAGGCAGCTTGCTAACGTCATCGGTGTGCTGCGTGCGTCGGGTTGGCGTTAGACAGTGAACCCGGAAGAGCGGGATAATTTGAGCTACTGACCAGAGAAGTTGAGAAAGCAGAGTCTCCGTAGAGTTGGAAAAGTTTGGCATCATTATTGTTTCGCTGGAACGAGATGTCCGTGTCTCTGAGAGCACTCTGGAGGTGAGTGAGCATCTAGTTGCAGATGTTAATGACGGAAAACGAGCCGCGTCGGAATCGAGAATCGGAAATAGAGTTGAAAGATGAAGGAGTCCAGGTGATGTCAATCTGCTTAATGAGCTGAGCTGAACTGCTTTTTTGTCAATTTCATGCAATTGACAGACTAAACACCAAAATCTGACCTGGCATTGCTGTGTGACATGTTAGTTCAATGCATAGCATGTCTGTCTTATGAACATGAGGGTGTAGGTTCAATTCCACCCATTGCTGATTTTAATCTTGCAAGATTTTTCAATAGCTAGTATTCAGCTTCCAGTTATGCAATCTAAATTTGCTTTCAGCAATCACACGCAATTTCTACAGAAATTGCACTTTCTAGTTTATTATTATTATTATTATTATTATTATAATTATTATTATTATTGTTCCGTACGTTTTTTGCAAGCTTTCAACTCCTCCATACTTTGAGCGACAGAAACCATACAAATATCAAAATGTTCAGCTCTTTAAGGACATTCAGGCTATCTATCAGCCAGCTTTCTACCTTAATCCAGTGATTTTATATATTTTTTTTAAATATTAAAATTTATAATGGAAAGTCTATGGGAGGAATGTTTGAAAGCTAATATCTCAAAAACTAAAAGTGCTAAACTGCTCATATTTGATATACAGGTGTCCCATCTGGAAAGGCTTAACAGATCAAAACATGGTATCAATAGCGCCACCATGTGGTCAGTAATTAAATATTTTGCGTTTTGGCTAATAACTCATGAAGGATAAGACCTATCAAAAAATATTTGGTGAGCATGTTCCTTGCATTATGCTGAGTAGACTAATATAGACCACGCCCATTTGCGCCTATAAAGTTCTTCCGCCATTTTGTTTTTTTTAATAAACACATGTTTTGCTTCTGTTGGCACATATTTCATTCAAACTTGGTACATACCATGTTTAGAGGACCCCGAACAAAACCTATTCACTTGTTTTCAGATATGTCTTACGGTTTGTCTGTTATTGGTAAGCAAAGTTTTGAAGGTGTGGCCTAATGCACTTAATGGTCAATAACTCCTCAATAGTGAATTGGATTGTGACCAAATTTGGGAATGTTGTACACAAGGTGACCTTACAGAAGTGTGTAACATTTCATAAAATTCTGCCCAAAAGGGCCCTAATAACATGTTATTTCAGCAATTCTGTTGTCTTTAATGAAATGAAACTTGGTACACAGGTTTTCCATGAGAATCTGCACCACATACTGGATCATGGCACCAATAGTCCCACCTTGTGGTCATGAATGAAACTCTGTCATGCTACTTATTAACTACCAAATCTCTTAAATGTAACATGCCGTGGTAATCACATTGTATTTGTACAGATGGGTATCCTGAACAAGTGTTTAGTATTTTAAGCTATGCTTTTCGATTTCTTCCAGTTTTCAGCATTCACACGCATTTTCCGCAGGAAATGCATTTCTAGTTTTGTTTGTTCTTTGTTCTTTTCGTGGTTTCTGCATCCTCACAGTGATGTAACGTGACTCACTGCTGCAGTTAAAATAGAGAGAAGTCACAGTTAAGAACCACACAGATGTTTATCTGAAGTCTGTTTGTTGGATTTAAACCAGAGTCAAAGTTTATCTTTGTGACATGGTTGTAGTTAAAGTCATGTAAACTAATAAGAAGCTACTAAGTTGAGAGGAAGGACTGGGTTTATTATACTGTGTATGTGTGTGTGTCTCCAGTGTTACTGGTTTACCTCTCACACTCCAGAAGATGAGGACGGAGCAGAGTCTCTGATATCTGACTGGTCTAAAGTTGATCCTCCAGACTTCAGTAATGAACCTGGACCCTCAGACACAAAGTAAGAGACTGTTTCTACTGTAAACTGACCTGAAGATGATTCAGTGTTGAAATGTAATTTAAAAACAAATCCACACTCTACTACAACCATCTCCATCAGTTATCAGTGAGAGTCTGAAGATCTTTTGCAGCAGGTTTAGTCATCTAAATATAAAGTGGCAGCTGATGTGTTTAACAAAGCTGCAGCTCATAAAATGTCTGTAAATGATACAAACTACATGCAGGCATCAGACTCTACAAACACATCGTGAGTTTACAGGAGATAAATGTTCAGGATGTGTCTCATATTCATTCACAGAGTTTACACATGTAGAAGTTCAAATCTCTTTGCTCTCACATGTTTTCAGCTGTAGATAAAAAGAAGCACAGACCACATATTCATAGTGTGTACATTGTTTTTTTTGTATTTAAACACTTGTTTGTGAAAATACTGTAAAGGTTTGATGTCCCCTGAAATGATGAAGGCTTTAAGGTGGTTCAGCATTAACAGTTAGAAACAAAAGGTCCAGTTCTGACACAAACACCTAACGGTGTTGGGGAGTAGTTAACTACATGTAGTTCAATTACTAGTTTAACTACAGTCTGCAGTACTTGGGTGGTAGTTTAACTTTTTCAGCAGTTAACTACTATGGTTCATGTAGTTTAGGTAGTTAATTACAAACCACATATTCATAGTATTCTCATGATGTTTTTTGCTGTACAATATGGCACAAAGCCACAGCTCATTGGACACAGTCTGTCATAGCAATCACCTGCTATTTGATTAAAATCACCCGTAGTTTGTGACCAAGATGTCTGTGATTGAATAGTATGAAATTCCTTGGAAATTTAGCATTTTCCTGATTCCACCTCAACAATTGCTCCCAATCGTCTCCTTAAAACACATCCTCAGGCTGCCTAAGTGAGGATTGGCCTGCCCTGGTCCCTAAATCAAACACACCTACACTTTACTCAGTGTCAGTTCAGTTATACCTCTGTGTAACAATATGAGATTACAGACTCAGATTGTGATCATTTCCTGTGATGTAGTTTGGATATAGTTGAACTACTTTTTGAAAGTAGTTTTAGTTTGACAAGCTGAGTGTTTCTGACAGTAGTTAAGATGTAGTTGAACTATTTTCATTGTGCAGTATTAGTTTGGTAAACTAGAGATTTAAAGTAGTTTCCCCAACACTGACACCTAAACTGTGTTTCTAAATTTTAACACGTACATTTCCATGACAACTGAGAAAACGCAATCCGATAGAAAGCTCCAGAACAGCTACTGAGTAAACTTGTGGTGAGACGTTTTTACTGAAGATCCTCTTGAGTCTTTCTGACACTTAAACGACTGCAGCCAAACTGGCCTTTTTGTCGAACCAGTCAGATCCAGTAACACAGAATGAGTTTCTACTAGCAGACAGACAGAAACACAACTGTTCTCTTATCAGTGTTCTCTGATTTTACCAGAGAGCCAAGATGACGGAGATGGACCTTCTCAACATTCTGGAGGATTTAAATGATGAAGAATTTAAGAAGTTCAAGTGGTCCCTGAAGTATGAAAAGGTGGGCGACATCCCACCCATCAAAGAGAGCCAGCTGTCGAAGGCAGATATGCCAGACACAGTGGATCTGATGGTGCAGAATTATAAACTTTCTGAAGCTGTGGAAGTGATCAAGAATATTTTAAAGAAGATCAGGAGGAACGATCTGGTGGAGAAGTTGCCAAACATCAGCTCAGGAGCAGAAGGTCAGTCACAGGAAGAGACAAACATGACATCACATCCAGACAGCAGATCTGTGAGGAGAAACAACCTGTTTCTTTATATTTTTCATAATTTTAGAAACAGTCCAGACAGTATTTGGACAGTTTGTTTTAGTTCTTCAGGCTCAGTGCTTCAGCACATTCAATATAAAAGAGAAAGAGAGAGAGAGAGGTTTCGTTTGGCAGTAAATACATTTAGAGGCTAAATGACTGAGCAGCAAGATGGACGGTGGAAAAAGAGGAAGGGTGGAGCAGAGAGGGAAAGAGAGAAAAAGAAAGGGGCTTGCAGGTGATGCAGCTAAATGCCGCCATGTTAGTCAGTAAATAAACAAGCTACCTAGCTAACATTTGCTAGCTAGCTAAAGTAGTTAATGTTACCGATGCATCATCATGGTCTCCTGTCAATGTTAAAGCTGCCAAGAAACTGGACAATCAATAATAAAAGTGGTTGTTCCCTTTATAATTTCCTCAAAACATTGATGGCATAATTGGCATAACTAGTCTAGTTAATGTGGTCGATATTATTTGAAAATTTATGCATTTTGGTGAAAATCAGTCAGTGAGTTCATACTTTGAGCTCACAACGTCTTCTGTCACTATTCAGGCTGCTGTAATTAGTTGAAACTTAAAGATCTGTGTTATTTAATGTTTGTGTTGGTTAAAGGGCTTTTTTAACCTATGATGGGTAACTGTTAGTGTATATCAGTAAACTGAGGATGGTATTGTGCAGTTGTTAACTGTATTATATTGGTACATTAAAGATATGCTGTGCTGTGTTTTTGCCTTTTTCTTTTTGAAGGTGGAGGGAGTAGCACTGGTGCCACAGTAGTACAGAAGCCCACTACTTCAGAGCAACCTGCAGGTACAAGACATTTTCTATTTGTTAGTGTATTAGTTGTTTATTTAGTTATTTACTATTTAATAATCATTGGTCAAAAGTTAGTCCTTGTGTCGTCTCCCTCCTTATTGATATGCAGCTTTGGTTTTATTTGAGGTTCATAACAGTACATTATACTAAGAAGATGTTGGCTCATTAGTTTGTTATTCACATGCACTAAAATTCACCAGAATGCAGGAAATCAAGTATTTGTAACTAAAATATTTCTAGTGGGGACCCTTAGACCCCCCGCTTAAAAAGTGTCCTGACTGGGACTATATTTCACGCTGTATTTCCCAGCCCGAATGATTTTCCCAGTCCGGCCCTGTTAGTTTCTCTGCCATGTATGAACATAACATGAACTTAACAAAAGACTGTAGACAGGGAAAGTTAGTTTTACAGAGAGGAATTTTTCCTTATATTTAAAGTCCAACTAAAACTGGATCTAACACAAAGTAACCTCTAGAAGTGTAAATAAGTCGATTTCCACCACTTAACATTTTACTGTTTGTTGAGTTCAGACACATTCATGTTGTGAGAAAACGTTCTGACTCAGACACACAGAGCAAAACAGAACAAAAAGTCAGGACTAACAACGTCTTCTATCATTAATACAGATATAATAAGAAAGTCATGCTTTGATAATAAGATCAGTGTAGAGGAGAAATCTGATCACTGATTTATTGCTTGTTCACAGATTTGCAGTAACCAGGTTACTACTGTGCATGTTAACATGTTCCCTGATTACCCACGTAACCTGGTTTCTCTGAGTAACCTGGTTACGCAAGTGCATGTAAACAAACTGATAGATGTTCAGATCTATATTTTTCTTCTCTTTCAGCAGATGGTGATCTGCAGAAGGTTTTAAACACATATAAGATCAGTCTGAGATTGAGATGTCAACATGTGACTGAAGGAACTGATGAATCAGAGAGTGAAACCCTCCTCAGCAGTATCTACACTGAGCTCTACATCACAGAGGGAAAGAGTGAAGATGTTAATACCCAACATGAGGTGAGGCAGCTTGAAACAACTTCCAAGATGAAGACCCTACATGACACTCCAATCAAGTGTCACAACATCTTTAAACCCTTACCTGACCAACAGAAACTCATCAAAGTCGTTCTGACGAATGGCGTCGCTGGCGTTGGAAAAACCTTCTCAGTGCAGAAGTTCACTCTGGACTGGGCAGAGGGCTTGGAAAACCAAGATGTCAGTCTGGTGATTCTGCTTTCGTTCAGGGAGCTGAACTTGATCAAAGATGAGCAGTACAGTCTCCTCACGCTGATCCATGTTTTCCATCCAACATTACAGAAGATCACAGCAGAGAAGCTCGATGACTGGAAAGTTTTGTTCATCTTTGACGGCCTGGATGAAAACAGACTTTCACTGGATTTCAACAACATGAAGGAGGTTGTGTCTGATGTCACACAGACGTCATCAGTCAACGTGCTGTTGACAAACCTCTTCAAAGGGAATCTGCTTCCTTTGGCTCTCATCTGGATAACTTCTCGACCTGCAGCAGCCAATCAAATCCCTCGAACATGTGTAAACAGGGTAACAGAAGTACGAGGCTTCACTGATGCCCAGAAGGAGGAGTACTTCAGGAGGAGATTCAGTAATGAAGAGCTGTCCAGCAGAATCATCTCACACATCAAGACATCCAGGAGCCTCCACATCATGTGTCTCATCCCAGTCTTCTGCTGGATCACTGCTACAGTTCTGGAGCAGATGTGGACTACAGACCAGAGAGGAGAGCTGCCCAAGACCCTGACTAACCTGTACTCACTCTTTCTGCTGGTTCAGACAAAGAGGAAGAAGCACAAGTATGATGAAGGACATGAGACGAGTCCACAGGAGCTGACAGAGGCTGACAGGGAAGTTCTTCTGAAGCTGGGGAGGCTGGCATTTGAACAACTGGAGAAAGGAAACATCATGTTCTACCAAGAAGACCTGGAGCAGTGTGGTCTTGATGTCACAGAGGCCTCGGTGTTATCAGGATTTTGTACACAGATCTTCAAAAGAGAGAGACTGATCTTCAAGAAAACAGTCTACTGCTTTGTTCATCTGAGCGTTCAGGAGTTTCTGGCTGCAGTCTACATGTACCACTGTTACACCAACAGCAGCACAGAGGTACTGGAGGACTTCCTGGGAAAAAAACACAGTTACTCATCTCTGGATGTCTTCCTGATGGGCGCCATGGAGAAATCTCTCAGAAGTGAAAATGGCCACCTGGACCTCTTTGTTCGTTTCCTTCATGGCCTCTCTCTGGAGTCCAACCAGAGTCTCTTAGGAGGCCTGCTGGGTCAGACAGAGAACAGTCTAGAAATCGTCCAGAGAATCATCAACAACTTGAAGAAGATGAACACTGAGGACGAGGATGATGATGATGATGATGATGACGACGATGATGATGATGATGATGATGATGATGGTGATGATGGTGATGGTGATGACGGTGGTATCTCTCCTGACAGAAGCATCAACATCTTCCACTGTCTGATGGAGATGAACGACCGCTCAGTACATCAGGAGATCCAAGAGTTCCTGAAGTCAGAGAACAGATCAGAGAAGGAACTCTCTGAGATCCACTGCTCAGCTCTGGCCTACATGCTGCAGATGTCAGAGGAGGTTTTGGATGAGTTGGACCTCGACAAGTACAACACATCTGAGGAAGGACGACTGAGACTGATCCCAGCTGTGAGGAACTGCAGAAAGGCTCAGTAAGTCCATATCGGTAATTAAAGTTAATAATAATTCAGTTAAAACAGGAGCAAACAGTTGATTGACCTAGTTAAACACAACAGTTAACAGAAATGTTTTAAGTCTACTTTTAAAGAAACTAAGCTTTGGTGCATCTCTAATATCACTTGAAGGACGTTCCATCTGTATGGCGCATAATAGCTGAATGCAGCTTCTCCTGCTTTAGAGCACACAGGGGACAACAAGGAGACCACTGGCTGATGATCTGAGGCTTCTTGTTGGTTCATAAGGCACAAGCAGTTCCTTAATATAATTTGGAGCCATTCAGCACCTTGTAGACAAGTGGGAGGACTTTAAAATCAATCCCAGGTGTGATGTGTTCACTTTTGTTAGTCCTGGTAAAATATGTGCAGCAGCGTTCTGTATAAGCTGCAGTCACTTAACAGTTTTTCAGGGAGTTCAGAAAAGAGACCATTGCAATAGTTGAGTCTGCTTGTGACAAATGCATGTACTAGTTTTTCAGTGTCTGAACTTGAGAGAAAGCCTCTGATTTATGAGATATTTTTGAGGTGATAGAAGGCTGATCTTGTGACATTATTGATGAAAGTTAAGATTTTGTTTTCAAGGGTTCAATATTGTCAGTAAGATTTGGACGATGGCCGTGATTTCCTCCCGGTTGGTGGTGATAGCATATAAATAGCCTCCGCTGGCTAGTTAGCTCCAGTATTGTAGCTCGTCTTCACCCGGTTTCTGCAGGTCCCTTAGTATTAGTTAGCTCCCAAAACTAAAAACAAGCCGGTTGGGCTAGCCTCGGCAGACTGTCCGACTGGGAAATATAAAACAACCAAAGTTACCATATCAACAGCTAGTAAAGGTTGAAGGATTTGGGAGTTCTTTGCAGCGCAGAGGTTGGCAGTATTCACTTTTGTATAAAATTAAATAGACACTGTATTTTCAAAAGCATTTATTTACAAAGATAACAAAAGGGAGTAAAAACACACAATATGTAATTAACTAAAAGGTACTTTATACAGGTGTGTTTGTGTGTGCGTGTGTGTGTGTGTGTGTGTGTGTGTGTGTAGGAAACAGACAAAAGCAAAATGGTTGCTTGGATTCAAAATGGCGGTGGACAAAGGAAAACTACAAACAGTATGGCTGACAATGTGATGTGTTGTAATCACAGACTAACATACTATTCATACTAAGTATGACGTCAAATTGAGTATTTAGTGCGTTCCAACTGCATAGTTTGTGGACTTTGTGTACATGAGAAATACCCGGATGTAAACTACATTAGCAGGAATTTCTGAGTATGCGGCGTGAGCTTACTGGACGTACACAACTGCCCCACAATGCATTGCGTCTCTTCAGACTGCACAGTGGAGGAGATGAACCAGGCTAAAAGCTGCAATTTTCACTGTAGGACGGTTAATATGTCACTTTATTAAGTTCTAATATTTTTTCAGGCGAGAAAGTAACCATTTAGATTCCCAATATGTGATAATTTTATCCAAATAACGCCTGGTTGTAAATCTGTTGTGACGTTTTTGGAGATGTGAGGAGTCATCTATGAGAGCCGCTAGCCGGGACCAGCAGGTGATCTCAGCTGCTAGCAGCCCGACTCCTGAGATGATCGGCCAGTCAACATGTCGTCATGAGAACATGATCCATGAACTGATCTGCAGCTCTTTGCTGATTTACTGCTGGCTCTAATGTCTCTGCAGCATTTTGATATATGATGTAATTCCTTTTGGAAGATAAATGTTGGTCTCACAGATGAAATCTAACAATTGTAGCTGCAACATTAGTTTGAATGTAAAGCTTCATGTTTTTACTGGACAGAACAGCAGCGCTGCCTCTGGGGCTCTCCAGATTGTCACCATATTTTCACTGAAAAATATCACTTCGTTACCAGGTCAGAATTGAATTTAAAAAAGGAATACAGGCTACCAGCCACAAAACTGAAACGACATTATCACATTGAGAATGTTTGCTCACATTCACCCTCCTGAATTTCAATTATAGTATGAAAATAAATGTTAAACTTTGTTACAGAAAAGATTCACTTTCTAATTAAAGCTGCAAGCAGCATTGAACGGGCCCTCACGCCTTTGCGCACATCGTGCCGCGGTGCAGTCGAAGGTCTTCTCTCATGGGCATGTAGATGTCTTCAGACTAGGGGTGTTTTCAGACAGTGCAAGAAGGAGATAAACATCACTTCTTTTGTCCACTGTTTTGCCTGCTGTTGAGGCTACTTCGCTGAAATTTCGTAGTGGGAGCTATTCAGCCAGTTTGCATCACTGATGGAATGTTGTCATGTAGACGTGTTCAGGCCGGGACTCTTATCAAATCTCTGCCTTTTATTTCTCATGAATTCAACTTTTTATTTTAAAGAGGGAAGTTGTGTCACATAGTCTTGTTTTTAAGTTTTTCTTATATTCTGTTTGTTACAAAAAGAAACTTGTAGCGACTACTATCCATGAAAAAAGCTGCCAAGAGGCTAAGCAGGCTCATAACTGTGACACGTTCATACAAATCCATACTGAAGTCCAGATGTGTTTTATTCTGTTTATTAATGAAAACAAGAAAACACTGACAAGAGTTGTTGTACTGGAATGAATAAAGCAAGACTAAATTATACCTGATGTGATGTGATGGTCAACAGAAAATATGGGAGGCCTGCTAACCCTCTTTGTCTCTCTGTTCCTGCCGCCATACAGGTGAACAGGTAAATAATGTGAAACCAAACCCATGTGCCAATTACCTGGAAGTGACAGAACATGTGCAGCCTAAATAAATAATAAACAACACAGGCTAAATACACATTTTGTCTCCTACAAAACTACAAAGCAGAATGGTAGAATTCAGAGTGTTTAAAGAGATCTTATACACGTTAAAGGTCAATGTTATATTTTAATGCTGATACTCTGATAACATCTTTCTGAAGACATCATGTTGAAAATAATTCAACCTTATTGGTTTAATTGTGTTTGTGCTGAATCAGTTTTTAGATTCTCAGAAAATAATGACAACTAAACATCATGCAGTCATCTGTCATGCATATCTAAATATTTAATTACATTCATATTTAATTATGTACAGCTCTAATAATGTGAAGCCATTTGTTTCATTTCTGTTTGTCAACAGTCGCTAAATTTTGTTGCTTATGGATGTGAACCTGACAGCAGCAGGTAGCAAAGAGAGATGATCTTTTTCAACCGTAACTGTTCACTGAGCTGAACTGAGTAAAAATATCCTGGAGTCAAATTAAAAATAGTGGACAGTAAAAATATTTTTCCAATCAAGATGCCACCATGCTGACTTTGTGGAGACAGACATGTGATAAGATCACACAGACAGACTGTGCACATTATGGAAGCCTCAACGTAACTCCATTTTCTCTCCCCTTCATCTGCAATATTAAAGCAAAACAAAGATTAAAAGTCTGCAGGTATGAGAGAGAGTGATGAGAATTATTGTTTCATTTAAGCACAGTGAGATACGATTAGCTGAACTAGGAGTGCTCTGGTAGCCTACTGGTGAAGATACATGTCATATAACCACAATGTCATTTCCTGTCTCTCTCTCTCCTCTTGTTTCCTGTTATCACTCAACTGTGGCTTTCCATTAAAGAAATAAAATGCCCCAGAATTTTTTTTAATTAAAAAGAGATTAACTGAACCACTGATGTGAAGAGCAAATGTTATTCAAAATAGAGAAAGTCAAACTGTTTCATCATCAAATGTATGAAGTAAATATAAAGTGTCCTCTTTCATGGTAACATATGATGTCATATATGTGTTATTACAGACTTTCTGACTGTGAACTCTCAGAGACTCACTGTGAAGTTGTGGCCTCAGCTCTGAAGTCCAACCCCTCCCATCTGCGAGATCTGGATTTGAGTGGAAATGACCTGTCTGACTCAAAGATGAAGCCTCTGTGTGCTGGACTGGAGAGTCCAAACTGTAAACTGGAGACTCTGAGGTCAGTTCACTGGCTGTAGCTTTGGTAGTTTTTTTTTTATATATATATATTCAATTTGGGCTGGGCGATATGGCCAAAAAGTAAAATCTACGATTTTTTCACACCACACCCAATTTACGATTTAATTTAGTTTTTCTTAAAAACAAACTACAAAAGACAAAGGAATTATTCTTTTTTATTTTAACAATAAAAATTGATTATCAACAACATTGTATTGAGTTTGCTGATAACAATTTTTTATAGAATTTTTCAAATCTGCCTATGTAGAAATGAATGTGATATTGTTATGATTTTAGCTTCTTATCATT
The DNA here is from genome assembly GCF_963924715.1 of Thunnus thynnus. Lineage (NCBI taxonomy): Eukaryota > Metazoa > Chordata > Actinopteri > Scombriformes > Scombridae > Thunnus > Thunnus thynnus. The sequence goes on from NC_089530.1 coordinate 30,813,095, forward strand.
AAAATGCTGTAGTAAAGCAACATGGAAAATCACCACAGAGATACCTCGAGACTCGTACAAGAATATGCAGGGGTTTGCTGATAACACTGCTGCTAACGATTTGATTATTTTATGGAATATGAAGATTGGAATCTATAGCACTGAATGGGCAATTGGTTTTGCTTTGCTATGTGATTATTAAAAAATGTTGTAGTGAAAGAACAATAAAGTAATGACAGAGAAAGTAAGAAAAAAAAGAAATGTTCCCGTTTTAAACAACCTTCATGGCCATTTGAGTACAGATTTCATATTTACGAAGTGCACTTGAATGCACCATGAAGTCTGTCGGTGCCTGCACGCTTTACCGTACAAAGCAATGTAGACATGAAATAGACATAACAGCAGTTTTCCAGCCCTTCCTCTCATAGTTTGGGTAAATGATTCCTCTAATGTTTCCTGCTTTTTAGGAGGTGTGTTAGGGCTGCTGCTGTCTTAAGCATCGTCCTAAACCATAAATTCAAATTAATTGATAAAATGGATGTATCACCCAGCTCTATATTCAATTCAAATCCTTCACTGAAGTTTCAAATGTTTGGTTCATACATTTTCAGGATTTGCCTGAGCACAAATCTGTAGAATGTTTTCAGGAATTCAAAATCCACACATATCAAGTATCTTTGTGTTTCTTCAGTGTTTCCTTGCTGAGCTGCAGTGGAGGGATCGTAACTCAAAGAGGGACTTTTGTACTAAATAGTCTGTAACTTTGAGTCAGACAAATCAAGTGGGCGTCTACCAGACTGTCAAAGCCTCATATTAGCTTCAGCTGAACTAATGAACTCATTTCCTCCAGTGTAGCTGTGTTAGGAAGAGACCACTTCACAGTCAGTATGGACAGGAGGAATGATTACTGCCACCAATAACATGTTTTAATTACACATACCTACTAAACAGGGTAGGAATTTCATGGGGGCTATGAGGACCATGCCCCCTCAGTTTGGCCTCATGCACCTCAAATAAAACACACTGCCCCAGTTGATTTTGGTGTTTTCTCCTCTGCGTCTTTCCTGTCAATACGGTTTGTAGACATCAGTGTCTTTTGTTGAGATTCTGAATTCTTATTTGGAAAAATCAAGTGAAACACTGCACACATAACCAGTAGTGGGTTTGATTTTGATCCTGATATGAACCGCTGGAAAACTGGGCTATTTGTGACAATAGTTTGACACAAATCTTGCACCGGCCAATGAGGAGACTTAATCAAACTCATCCTGATGTGCTGCAAAGCTGTGACTGAGTTTTCTGGAGAGTCCACACTGTAGACTGGAGACTCTGGGGTCAGACACCATTTTTTACCTTTGTACTGAGATTAATATGATGTGACAGTTGTGGTGACATTAAACTGCAGACATAAAGCTGATATTATGCTGATCCACACTGAGGATCTTAATGGGAAAGTCTGTTTTCTTCTTCAGTGGTTTAGTCCATTGACTGTGTCAGAGCAATGTTGAGCTGCACATTTAAAACCTTCATATAATAAGAAAAATCTACACTGGATAATTCACTCTGAACCTCTGAAACAGTGTTTTTGTCTTTTATATTTGACAGTTTTTAACCTGCATCCTGTTGGGTTCAGGTGTTTGGAGTTTCCATCTTCTGAACTTTAGAGCTGGACAAAAAAATAGATTTTTACATTAATCGTGATTCTTATCTGAATGATCAATAATCGATTCTTTAAATCCAGAGATCGATCTTTGCATCTGTGCCTTTACTCAGTAAACATGTACATGTGCACTGTGTTGTGTGTTTGCAGTGGTTACTTGTAAATGGTTCAGTTAGAGCTGCATGATGTGTAAAATGTCGACTTTGTGGAAATCGAGTTATTACAACGTGCACAAAATCTTATTTTAAGTTTAAAAGTAACAAAGATGCTAGCTGCTATATTAGCTGTCTTGAGCAACAACAGTCCCATAAACTGTGACATGAATAGTTTGGCCCAATCCCAATGTCCACACAAGGGATTCATATTCCTCCTGAAAATGAGACATTTTCTATCCCGGGAACAGAAGCACACTATCCTGGAAAATCCTGGGAACTGGACTTGTTTTTAAGGTATAATCTCAGCTACAGTCAAAACGCACTGGTCATATTTCAAACAACACTAAATGCAGGAGGAATATGCATAAACCTATTGGTTCCCAGCCTGACCGCTTTAAGGCAAAAGAACGTCATTAATGTTAATCATCATTAGAATGAACATGATACAGGTTAAATGTGGCATGCAGCGTGAACTTTGCTATAGCTGCAAGGAATATGAAATGCCAAATTCATTGTCTGTGATCTGTCTGATCATCAAGTGATATCCAGCTTTTCATGGAAATATTTCAAAAGTTTGAACAATGAAGATGCAAAGTATCTGCTCTGTGAAAGAGTGATCAAATGTGTCAGAGGTTCAAGTGGTTTGCTGTGATGAAAAACCTTTGAATAGAAAAACAACTGAAAAATAAAAATATATATATACATATATGCTATTGCAAATAAATGTCAATAGACAACAATAAAAATATAAACATTGTAAATATTGCAAGAAACCATTAAGCATCAGTGCTGATTTCACTTCATTTATACATTTTCTCACATTAAATGTAAATAAAGCTAATGCTGACTGCTGTCATAACTCTTGGTTTATCAGGTAATGTATGTATTTATTGCATTTTAACATTTAGGGTTCTATCTTACGTCCGGTGCAAAGCGGCGCCAAGCGCAACTCAAGTGTCTTTATTAGTTTAAGACCGACACAGTTGTCATTTTCCTGTTTAGTGCCCACATTGTTTAAATAGTAAATGCACTTGCACCCATCAGAGCGTCCATGGGCGTGTTGGTCTTAAAATGAGGTGTGGTCAGGTGCATTGTTGGCGTAACAAAAACCTGGTCTGAAGTCAATGGTGCAGAGTTTCACTGTTATTTTAAGGACTAATTATCAAGACAGTAATATGCACCGACATAGACGGGTGCACAACACACACACACACACACACACCATGTTCAGATACAGTTCAAGCAGTGTAATGCTGCACTGTTCAGCTCTCCATCATCTGCTGCTGTCTGTCTTTCTCTCCATTGTTTCTACTAGGACATTTTTCGGGGAGGGGGGACTACTAGCTTTGTCGTGTGTCATGGATACGGATGTGCGATGTCGACAGTGTCGTGCAGTACAGCGGTTGTCTGTATCGCTGTATTTCTCTACACTGAGCTGAAATTAAACAAGTGCACATAAATTAGGTAAATAAATATTAACAATATTTATTGTTTTATTTATTGTCGTGTTGTAAATAATATTATTAATAATTTTTATTTACAACACATAAATGAACATAGGCCTTATGGATGATAGATGGACCAATCAGTCTATCTTAAAAACAAATCTGGATTCTCACAGCGTCTATATGGTCCTGAATATAGATTCATGTTTGTAATATAACAAAATAACAAAACTGACTTAAAGCCAAATCAAGACAGCAGTTTGACTTATCAATGAATCAGTCAGATGAATGATGAATCAGCATTTTGTTTCCTAATAACTGAAAATGTCTGTCAATCTTAGTGCTGTTTACAACAGTTACTGAGGTCAACGACCTTTTAACAGCTTAAGAAAACATCATGTTCATGTTGTGTAGTCTTAGTACCTGTATTAAAAGATCTCTAAGTCCTTTTCTAGCAGGTTTCAATCTTGTGCTTTGTTTTATTTGATGGGATGTCCTTTAGTTTACATTTGGATAACCGATTGTGCCTTTAAAACATCAGTAATTCATCTGCATACAGCTGGAAGTCAGACCTTACCGGTTTGTTGTGCCTCTTGTGTCACATCCTGCCAGGACTTTCTGTTGTGTTTGGACTCTTTGTGTTTTTGTACTTTTGGGTTCCTGTGTTCACTCTGTGTGTCTGTTTGTTCCAGTTCTTCTTTATGCTTGTTGAGCCTGTTGAGTTTTCTGTCAGTGTGGCTCTGTGTTCCTTGGTTGCTGTTCTCCTCCGTTCCACCAGAGGCCTCGGCCTTTCTCCCTGTTGTGTTGAGACTGGACTGTGTTGGAGAAGGCTGAGTTAAGTTGTATCTCTGAAGGACTGTCTTGCATTATCAGTTAGCTTGTAGTGTTGTGTACTTAAGTTTCTGTTATTCTGGGACGTTGTGATTAAGAGTATTGTGTTTTCTGTACTCTGTGTTTCCCTTGTTTGTTCCTTTACTCCTCCTGTGTTCATGTGCTCCTCCTCTCACCTGCCCTGCTCTGTGTCTTCCCTACACCTGTCCTGTATCAGTGTCGTCAGCCCTGCTCCCTGTGTTTCCCTCAGCCTATCAGCTCCCAGCCTGCCCTTGTGTCCAGTCACCTGCTCCCCATTTTCTCATTAGTTCAGTTTGTATTTTAGTTCTGGTTTTCTGTTCAGTCTCTGTTGGATCCTCTGTTTTGTTCTGTTCTGTCAGCTTTTGTTTTTGCTGCTCACTTCACATAGAGTTTTCTTCAAACCTGCTTCTCCTTCGGTCTCTGCGTTTGGGTTCATTTCTGCTACTTTCATGACATCCTGCTTTGAATGTGTTCATGTTTCTCCATCACCTGACGCCTGGGCTGCTTCTATATGTTTCTCTTTCCTCCTTAAACTTTTCCTTTCAATCTTGAATCAGCGTCTTCTTTTTGAATCAGTTCTTTACTTTTTCCTTGTTTTTCTTTCAACATTAACGTTACATCCTGTGATTTTTCCTCACTTCTGTCTCCTCGCTCCTGATTCCTTCACTCACTCTGAAAATGTAAAAAATCTTCCTTTTAAAAGTTGGACAGAGCAGGAAGCAGAACTTTAACTTGTATGCTGTTAATTACAGTAATTTTTGACAAACGACACACAGTGTGAATGCATCAGCAGTCAAGTTATCCAAACTATCAGCTACATTAACATTACTGTAATGTAAAGCAGCAGCACATAAACTGGACATTTAAACTATAATGTCAATTTAAGAGTTTTTGCTGCTACGTACTTTGTTGTATTGTCTAACAGATTAATTATTTAATGGAGCACATGTCAGTTAGTGTCATATATGATCCTCTGAACTCTGATTCCTTCGTCTGTCTCATGAAAGCGGCTCCAGTCCAGGCATGTGCGAAGGGGGGGCGGAGGGTGCTCGAGCACCTGCCCCTTTGCCCCTTGATGTCCAAAGTGCCCTTTTGTCCAGGCATATTTATTTTTATTTTTATTTATTTATTCAATCAATACTTTTTTGTGAAGGCTTGCATGGCTCTTCAAGAAGAACAATTAACAATTAATAATAATTTAGCTATAAATAAAATGACCGTCATGACCGCTGCCGTCAGTCACATGATGACCTTTCACCTGAGGTCAACTGTGACGTGCCTTAACAGTAGTAACTGAGTTGCTGCGGCAACCAGGGACGTTCAGCGGGAGAAATAACAATGATTTGGGATTTCATTTCGCTCTAAAAAGGGAGAACTTCAGCTTTCGGACAGCGGGGTTTGCAGCGGTGTTATGTGCGTGTTGTTTGGTGTATTTCACAAGACGAAGTGAAGTGAACGTGCACGTTTGTTGTACAGCCTGTTCAGTTAGCCGCCAGCTAACAACAGTCTGCTGCTTTTCATTACGCTGTGTATGTTATGTGTTCATTCATATGGTCAGCTGATCTGACAGGACAGTCGGCTGTTGTAGTAATACAGCAGATCAGCAAAACTACCTGTGGGACAGGAATCACGTCACCAACAGCAGCTGATCATATTTATTCATAAAATGAAAATGACTGAATCATGAATGAATCACAAAAAACACTCTTGTGACTTTCTTTTCTTTTCTCCATAAGATAAAAGGCTTCTCCTTTCTTCTTGTCCGTTTCAGTGCGTCTATAAAATCATCACGTCAGAGTTTCACAAACTAAATAAGCAACATTTAATTTAGACATATTCTGCAGGCTACAGCTGTTTAAATTGTTCCTTTATGTCGGTTCTGTTCGTTCAGTAATTAACGGGTTTAAATTGTCTATTTGTGTCTTATTCTGTGACAGCCAGACGCTGCTATAGATCTATAACCAAATGATAAAACATTGGAGCAGTTATGAGATGTTTTCCTTCTAGCTATCACTATGTATAAATTATTAAGTAACAGTGTAAAGTCTTAATTTATTGTATGAATGGATTTTCGGTTTAAACTTTAGAGTTTAAACTGTTACTTATTAAGTTCCACATATTTAAAGCTGACTTCTACATATTTGACAGTTGAGGTGCTGTGGGTCATGAGTAGTTGTGTCTCCTCAATATGATGCTGGAGTGAATCCAGCATCATATTGGTGAATCAAATTCTTCCGTCCTCGTGAAGAGACAGAAGTGAGGGAAGCGATATGCTAGCGTAATGAAAAGCAGCGTATGACGGCAGCAACCTCCCCAGCAACCCCCTCAACAGCAACTGTACTATGTTCCCCGTCAGGTAGAACATGTGTGCCTCAGGTCACACTGGTGATGCTCAACATACTATGAAGTGATGATTATGAGGTAGAAATGTATCACTGTGGTTTTTAGTACCATGGCTGATCTGCATAACAGCTACAGTTCATATGGCTGTAAGAAGTGATGGAGGTAAATAACACTGACAGCTCTGTCTGCTGTACAGTTTGATGTGTCATTACATTCAGTTTATGAATGTTTCTGTCCTTGTTTTTGTTTTGAAATGATGTAGACTTTTTTGTGAGAGATGTGCACAGATAAGTGAATGTTTGGATTGCTACGTGTGTAGTCATCTTGGTGTTTATTATTGCTGTTATAATGACAGGCAATAATTTCAAATATCATTTTCATGTTGGGGTTACACAGTCAGGAACACTTGAGATGCTATTTGATAGTTGAGATGAGACAGCTGAGTGTGATTTTTGCGCTGCTGAATAAAACTGCTGTGACTTTAAATTAATTCTAAAATGAAGTCTGTTTGTTAACTAAAAGAACAAGTTACTGCCAACAGAACACACACACAGACACAGTAGAGAGAGAATCATTGTCTCCCTCCGATATCATCAGGTGGGGACAATGATATAATATGATACGATTTGTTGTAAGATTCCATGTTATATTCTGTTTGAATAAGGGTTGCTATAATTCAACAGGTTATGCTGTAGGTGGTGTCAGTGTATGGTGTTTAAAAGTCTTCTTCCATGTGCCCCTTTTTAACTTTGAGCACCTGCCCCTCTAAAGGTCTCTGCACGGCCCTGCTCCAGTCTGCCTGCTGGCTTCAGCACGGAGGGTTTGCTTGTTCTGAAACCTACGTAGCACGAGTGGGCGGTGCTTTGTTGGTCCGTGTTAACAGTATTTTGTCGACCTGTAAATGGCAGCTTGAAACAGGCTCATGTTGCTAATGTTGGCTTTACCTTTGTAAAGCGTCTTTGAGTAACCTGAAAAGTGCTCTATAAGTTTATGTATTATTATCATTATTATTATTATTATTATCATTTGCCTACATGCTAATTTGATAGTATTAGCTGGTAGTCCACAGGGACTAGGAAACATTTCACAAGGTTATTGTTAGATATTGACCATGGGAAGATTATACTGTTAAAGTAGGGCTGTGAATGTAGGATAAAAGCTGAAGTATGTAGCAGAGTTAACGATAACGTTGGAGGAAATGTGATGCTACCAAGCGGACCAATCACAGTTGTTGTGGTCTGTGTCGCTGCGACGTGTCGTTACTTTTCTGGGGATGTCAGGGTACGGCGTAGGGAGTGCAGCTATGTCGTACGCCGAAGTATAAATCAAACTATATCCTACTGCAGATCACAATACTGTTAAACTTTTGACAGCATCTTCTCCTAGTCTTTGTTAGCACGGCGCTTGTTTACTTCTGGACTGCTCTCCTCTGTGACGCTGCGTGTTGCTTTTAAACGCTCCGGGCAGCACTTAAGCAGATTGTTCCCATCTGGTTTGCTTTCTGAATATTCTGTTTGTCAGAGGATTCTTGCCATCAGTTATGAAAAGGAGATCACATAGAATAGCCTAAATGTGTGTGATTTGGTTAAAGAGAGAGTTCAGAGATACAGTAGTTTTGGGGAATTTTACTGTTTTTCCCAATTTCCCAGAGTCAGAAACTAATAAAAGCCTTCAGACAGACCTTTATGTATTTGGTGTAGTCTGAAGTTTGTCAAACAGCAATATCAGGCTTTCTTGGATCAATTGTTGAGTGTCTATGGGATCAACTAAAGTAATCATGATCCCATAGGCATCCAGGAATTGAGCGCCTCTTTCCAAGCTTGTCTGAGGGGAGGCCAACAGTCTCAGACTGTTCTAGAAAATTCCAGTCTGACTCGACACTTTCTGTCAGTCCACATCGCTGCAGACTTTGCCTGAGGGAATTACCCACAGTTGTGATGTTAAATCAGCATTAAATACGGGGTTACCAGGGGAAGCCCTGAAGCATTCAAGAAAAAACTGTAAACAAAGTGGCACATGGGTGTTCAGCCTGGCATACTGGGTAAACTGGTACGCCTACATTTACAAAGAAACACGACACTAACAAGGACTCAGGTTGGTACATAAAAAACACATGAAATCAGAGGAATGCAAGCAGAGGTTTATTCATCAACCATTTTATTTAAGTTTTGCTTAATGATGCTGTTTTGACATAAATGAGTAAATTGATTATTATATATGACAGTCGCCTCTTGTCCACTCTGTAAGGAAAGAGCCTGGAAGACGTTCAGATCAGGCAGTTGGTCACTGACTTTACTGTCGTGCACATGATTATTTTATGGGTTGGATATTACCTGTGTGTTTGATACTTTATTTAATGTATTATGTGCTTTATGAGCAAGTTGTTTTAGTATTTCTGCCTTTTTCTGTTTTTGTTTCAGTGAGCTCACGAAGACAAATTCCAATCAATCATGTTGATATGGTGATAAAGTATTGAATCTTGAATTTTAAGTGCCTTGGCTGAGAAGGAAGTAAAAATTGTAAAATAAAAAGTCCCAAACCCACAACTGTATGTAACATATTTTGGTGTCATCAAGGTAACGTGATATGTCACAAAGTGCTGTCCCTTTCCTAAGTAAACCATGTTGAGTCTCTGCAGCCTCTCACACTCAAGCACTTACCAGGTGACGTCAGTTAAGTGCGTGAGGGTTCAGGGTTCAAGGTTTAGGGGGGACGTTGGGATTTGGGCCTTTGAGTCTGTGGACTTGCTACAGTTTACGGGACTGTCGTGACTCGGGATGGTCAGCTGACTCAGGCTGTCTCGTAGGCAGAGGATGTCCGTAAGGGCCTTCAGGACCTTCTCTGCAGGACCTACCATTTTTGAAAGGTGTAATTTTTAGTTCATAAAATATTAAAAATTAGTTATTATTAACATATAATTCATTATAATGTTATTGTTAAAATAATTTTAATAACTAATTGAATTAAATTATGTATGTGATTTTTAAAAATAATTTTGTTTGATTTCAGTTACTATCTTAAGCATAAACCCAGTATTTGGAGCTGGAACTGGATGTGTCTGCCTGTGCTTCTCCATACGTCTCTCAGGACCTGCTGGGTCCTTGGTTGCAGGATCGGCTCATAGAAAACATACATGGCATAAATATAATGACAACAATATTAACCAATCAAAATGTGATTTGTGGTGACTGGGACACCCCAAGGTGACGTCATGATATCAACCAGTAAGCGCAGGTATTCCTTCGTGCTGTGGGGCACGTGGGGCTCACGCGGGTAGCATACAGGAAGAAACGGTGGATGAATTTTGTTTTGAAGTGACTGGTGAGTCCTGCTGTATTAATTATCTATAGAGTTGATTAAGATTGTTGTTTACTGCTGTGAGAAATATGGCCTAATTTCTATCTTTCAGAAAATCTTTCCTTTATTGTTGGTTGGCAGTTTAGCTAATGCATGTGTGGGAGAAATAACGAGGTTAGCATAGTTTCAGCTTGTTGAGCCGGTGCTTTGAGTACATGAGTTAACAGGTGTCAGAAGGTGATTTTGTAATTGATTTATTTTTAATGACATAGTTTTTATATTGTTTAGATATTAGTGGTTGGTGATGAGTGCACTTCAGCCCCTTTTACACAGCCCGTTCAAAGCGGGAATACTGCGCCTGTAATCCGCCTCGCTGTTCTGTGTGACCATAGACTGTATATAAATATAATAATATAATAGATAATATATAATATAATCTTTATATACAATCTATGTGTGTGACAGCCTGACGGGACCGGGAGCTGACGCTGTTGTTTAGCCCGTATTACCACATCAGGCGGCTTACAGCTGCAGGGTTGAGGAGGTGTGTGGGGATGCAGGTGTATTTGTGCTTTGGAAAGTAACTAGCGCTCCCTCTCTCCATTCACTCTCTAGCTCACTCGACCACAGCTGCTCTCTCTCTCTCTCTCTCTCTCTCTCTCTCTCTCTCTCTCTCTCTCTCTCTCTCTCTCTCTCTCTCTCTCTCTCTCTCTCTCTCTCTCTCTCTCTCTCTCTGTCATCTTTTGTCTGGAAGCCGAAAGAAAAGTCTAACTTAACTTTTAACGTCGTCAAACGAAGAGAAATGTCCTCCGCTTGTCCTTGTAACGTCCTTGTATTTATGGCAGAGTTTCCTGCTCTGATCAGTCTGATCTCCGTCACGTCTCTGAATCCGGAACACCGGTATGCTGTGTGAAAGCACACGGAGGCGGCTTTATGCCGGCTTTGTGTGGTTCACTGTAAACAAGCAAAGGCGGATCCTCTTTATGGCTATAAAGCGGGTTCTCTGTATAAAAGGTGTGTGTGTGTGTGTGTGTGTGAGTGAGTGACCTCACGGTCCGCTACTGCTCGTAGGGGATCATCTAGAGATCACATCTACAAGAGGAACAGACTGACCAAAGACTCCACACTGATCTAAGCTCTCAGTGTGTGTGCAACGAGATATTATCTCTGACTACAAGATGTGAACAGTGTTCAGATTCTAGTGTATTCAGTCTGTCTCTACCTGCGGGGAGCTAACGCCAGCCAGCAGCTGTCTGCAGGTATCATACTGATGTCAACACAATTGCATTTTTACTTGTGTTTGGCTGCACAATATGAGTTTGTATAGATGGAGTCACTGGTGGAGCCATGTGGCCCTGAGCAATGGAGCAAGTGGTGCGAATGCATCCCCATTATTCATTTAGGGAATTAGAATGGATTTAGACTGGATCTGGACTGGGGGGCGCGGCAGCAGCAAGACGCCGCCGGGGAGTAGATGGAGAGCTCCGCTCTGCTGGCGCAGCCTCAGGCCTTGCTGCCTCAGCTGTCCGGGCTGGACACATGGCGGGAATACAGTGGCATAGTCAACCGGGAAAGTTAGTTTAAATGACTTCATCTCCATGAAAGAAAGAAGACGTCAGATAACGTGAGTCAGATACAGCTTCTCTCTCTCTGTCTCTTTGGTCTCTAATTTCATCTCTGATAGTTAAATGTCTCTGTGGCTGTTGTGTGAATTTATCTCCTTAACCAGAATGCAGCAGAGATCATATAATGTGTTGTAGGTAGTTTGCTTGTTGAAGTTAAAGTGAGCTGTCTGGACTCACTCATTCATGTGGAATTGATCTAGTTTTTAATTGAGTGGTTTTTCAGTCACCTGTTGATGTTGTGTGATTAGTGAATGAGTGTGCAGGAGGTCTGGCTGCTTGTTGTGACAATTTCTTAATCTGAGCCGTATATGAGTAATAAGTTTAAAGTAACTAGAATAACATGTTAACATGTCAGCACAAAAACAGACACACACACACACACACGGTCACACTCACGCACATATACACACACACACGAACAGACACACACACACTCTCTCTCTCACACACACACATACACACACTCACTCACTCACACACACTCTCACACAGACACACTCTCACACACACACACACACACACACACACACACACTCACTCACACATGCACACACACAAATACACACACTCACTCACTCACACACACTCTCACACAGACACTCTCTCACACACATACACACACATACAAACACTCACACACAGATACCGACACATACATACACACACACACACTCTCTCTCTCACACACACACACACTCACTCACTCATTCACACACACACTCTCTCACACACATACACAAACACACACTCACTCATTCTCTCTCACACACAGACACACACACTCTCACACACACACTCACTCTCTCACACACACACACACACTCTCTCTCACACACACACACTCACTCACTCACTCATTCACACACACACACTCTCTCTCACACACACACACTCACTCACTCACTCTCACACACACACACTCACAAACACACATACACACTCTCACACACACACTCACACACACACTCACTCACTCACTCACTCACTCACTCACTCACACACTCACACACACACACTCACTCAAAGGGACTCAGAGATCAATGCAGGTGTTTAAAGTATGAATATAGTATTTTTATGAATCAGCGTTGACATGAATAGGTGTCTGAATGTTGAGAACTCTTCTTCTTTTGTTTGTATTTGACAGTTTTTAACCTGCATCCTGTTGGGTTCAGCTGTTTGGAGTTTCCATTTTCTAAACTTCTACATTCTAAACCTTCTTCAGCTCTGAACAGATTATGAAACATTGAATGATTTCAAGCAGGAACTTTTTCTTCTAAAGTGACGTCATTTATTCTTTATTCAGATTGAGGCGCTGCAGTTTGTCAGAGACCAGCTGTGATTCTCTGCTCTCAGCTCTGAAGTCCAACCCCTCCCATCTGAGAGAGCTGGATTTGAGTCTCAAAAACCTGCCTTCAGGATTGAAGCTGCTGTGTGATTTTCTGGAGAGTCCACACTGTAGACTGGAGACTCTGAGGTCAGTTCACTGACTGTCTGTTACTATTGTTGATCTTAATGTTTAACAACTGAACCTAATTTATGTTCATAAATAACTTACATCCATCAAGTTAATTTTCTTTTTTCCACATTTTAATTTTTACTGTACAAAGTTTAATGTGTAGTTATAAAAGATGACTGATTCTTAAAGAAAGTGTAGAAAATGTCCACTGTTAGTTGTTAAAGTCAATTAATGTTTATAATTTTTGGTAAAGAGTCACATCTGTATACAGAAGATCCTCTCAACTAATATCTGTTTTAAACTGATCAAGTTTACTTGCTGAAGGAGAAATATTTCTTTATTATATTCTTTAATGTGTTTTAATGAATAATGTCTGATCACTGATATTGATCCTTCAGAACACACACACACACACACTCACTCACACACACACACACACACACAGACAAACACAAACAGACACACACGCACACACACACACACATACACACACACAGACAAACAGACACACACACACTCACACGCACACTCGCTCACTCACTCACACACACACACACACACATTCACACACACACACACTCACTCACACACACTCTCTCTCACACACACACACTCACACTCTCTCTCTCTCTCTCTCTCTCTCTCTATCTCTATCTCTATCTCTCTCTCACTCACACACACTCTCGCACACACACACACACACAAACATACTCTCTCACTCACTCACACACACATACACTTACACATACTCTCTCACTCACTCACACACACATACACTCACACATACTCACACACACACACACACACACACTCAAAGGGACTCAGAGATCAATGCAGGTGTTTATGAATATAGTGTTTTTATGAATCAGTGTTGACATGAATAGGTGTCTGAATGTTGAGAACTCTTCTTCTTTTGTTTGTATTTGACAGTTTTTAACCTGCATCCTGTCGGGTTCAGCTGTTTGGAGTTTCCATTTTCTAAACTTCTACATTCTAAACCTTCTTCAGCTCTGAACAGATTGTAAAACATTGAATGATTTCAAGCAGGAACTTTTTCTTCTAAAGTGATGTCATTTATTCTTTATTCAGATTGAGGGGCTGCAGTTTGTCAGAGATCAGCTGTGATTCTCTGGGCTCAGCTCTGAAGTCCAACCCCTCCCATCTGAGAGAGCTGGATCTAAGCTACAACAACCTGCCTTCAGGATTGAAGCTGCTGTGTGATTTTCTGGAGTGTCCACACTGTAGACTGGAGACTCTGATGTAAGTTCACTGACTGTCTGTTACTATTGTTGATCTTAATGTCTAACAACTGAACCTAATTTATGTTCATACATAACTTATATCCATCAAGTCAATTTTCTTTTTACCACATTTTAATTTTTACTGTACAAAGTTTAATGTGTAGTTATAAAAGATGACTGATTCTTAAAGAAAGTGTAGAAAATGTCCACTGTTAGTTGTTGAAGTCAATTAATGTTTATAATTTTTGGTAAAGAGTCACATCTGTATACAGAAGATCCTCTCAACTAATATCTGTTTTAAACTGATCAAGTTTACTTGCTGAAGGAGAAATATTTCTTTATTATATTCTTTAATGTGTTTTAATGAATAATGTCTGATCACTGATATTGATCCTTCAGAACACACACACACACACATTCACTCACTCACTGACACACACACTCACTCACACACACTCACACTCACTCATTCTCTCACTCACACGCACACTCGCACAGACACACACATACACACTCACTCACTCACTCACTCACTCTCTCACGCACACACACTCACTCACTCACTCACTCACTCACTCACACACACATATTCACTCACTCACTCACTCATACACACACTCACTCTCTCACACACACACTCAATCACTCACACACACACTCACACACACTCACTCACACACACACATATACACACACTCACTCTCTCACTCACTCACTCACACACACACTCACATACACACGCACTCATACACACACACACACACTCAAAGGGACTCAGGGATCAATGCGAGAGTTCAAAGTATGAATATAGTATTTTTATGAATCAGCGTTGACATGAATAGGTGTCTGAATCTTGTGAACTCTTCTTCTTTTGTTTGTATTTGACAGTTTTTAACCTGCATCCTGTTGGGTTCAGCTGTTTGGAGTTTCCATTTTCTAAACTTCTACTTTCTAAACCTTCTTCAGCTCTGAACAGATTATGAAACATTGAATGATTTCAAGCAGGAACTTTTTCTTCTAAAATGACGTCATTTATTCTTTATTCAGATTGAGTTGCTGCAGTTTGTCAGAGATCAGCTGTGATTCTCTGCTCTCAGCTCTGAAGTCCAACCCCTCCCATTTGAGAAAGCTGGATCTGAGTGGAAACAACCTGACTTCAGGATTGAAGCTGCTGTGTGATTTTCTGGAGAGTTCACACTGTAGACTGGAGACTCTGAAGTCAGTTCACTGACTGTCTGTTACTATTGTTGATCTTAATGTTTAACAACTGAACCTAATTTATGGTCATACATAACTTACATCCATCAAGTTAATTTTCTTTTTTCCACATTTTAATTTTTACTGTACAAAGTCTAATGTGTAGTTATAAAAGATGACTGATTCTTAAAGAAAGTGTAGAAAATGTCCACTGTTAGTTGTTAAAGTCAATTAATGTTTATAATTTTTGGTAAAGAGTCACATCTATATACAGAAGATCCTCTCAACTAATCTGTTTTAAACAGATCAAATTTACTTGCTGAAGGAGAAATATTTCTTTATTATATTCTTTAATGTGTTTTAATGAATAATGTCTGATCACTGATATTGATCCTTCAGAACACACACACACACAAACAAACACACACTCACACACACTCACACACACTCACACTCACTCACTCACTCACACACACACACACACACACACTCACTGACAGTCACACACACACTCATTGACACACACTCACACACACACACACACACACTCTCACTCACTGACACACAGACATACACACACACTCACTCTCTCACTCTCACACACACACTCTCTCACACACACACACACTCACACACACACATATGCGCCTTTATGTAATACAACAACATTTTTTTAAACCAGTTTCTTGCTGTATCAGATGGATGCCCCTTTTCACTTGCTCCACAAAGATGTGGTCAATATCTAAAAATCTATTTTGAGCAATACTACCAGAATCTCACATCAAAACTTGAATACACAAAAAGCAACTGAAAATATAACAACCTGACAACACGCATCCTTGTAAGGACATAGATAATTAGGTGCATAAGCCCCACCTATCACAAAGGAGAGTGGTTATACAAACACACAAACGAGTCACTGAAGTGACTTGAAGGGTCTAACATGACTTAATGGAACTTGGCTTCACACAAACACTGAAATGAAGGCAGTGTGCATTAAAAGGACACACCTAATATATGAGGACAAATTGTTTCACACAACAGCACTGAGAAATGGAAAGACATAACTGATTTGGGAGGACCATTTTACAACAAAGGGCTAATACTGGCATGTTACTAAAACACGTGATGCTTTTTATGTGAACTGGTTGTTATCTACATCAGGTAAAGCCTTGTAATAGATATTTGATAGATAAGTAAATTAAACCACATGCAAAAGTCAGTGAACAAGGACTTAAATTTAATTGTGTTTTTTTGTCAGAACATGACAATTCTATAATTCAGATATAAACCTTTAGTTTAACTATAAGGAGATCTTGAATAATATTAAAACATTTCTCCTTTGTTAAAGAAACTTCACAAATGAAAACAAAAATGGCAGCTGTTCAGTTGCCACTTTTCTTCTTTAAGGATAAGCCATGATTTCTGACAAAGTCTCTTATGTTTTGAACTGTGCGATTGGCTAGAGCAGGATGCTCAGCAGTCTTGCACTGCTGACACTCAATCACTGTCGCTAGTTTCCCATTGTTGATGAGACCTTTGAAATGTCTCATCACTGCTGCAACCTCAGATGGAGACCACTGCTGCTTTTGTTTTCTCCTGGGATCAAGCCCTTCATCAGCTTTTTTGAGAAATGCTATAAAAAAAAGAAACCAGATTGTAAATAGAAACCCAAACTGTGGGTCAAAAATTGATTTTCTCCACATTTATAATATGACTTATTACAACTTTGAAACCATGTTAAGTATGGCTGCACTGATCTGATGGTTTCCTCCGCTTGTACCTGCATCCCAACTCAAAATATTTGCAAGATTTGTAAAAGGTGTTTGTCGGTGTATGGCTCACAGATCACTCATTTATTTGCATATTTAACATTTTAGTTGAAAAAATGTATACATATAAATTTTAAGGGAATACCTTGCATATTACCACAGCATTTTGGGGGATTTAAAGTAGTTAGTGTGGGCCAATTAAAAAAGCTTTGTTATTGTTTATTGGCTTAAAGATTCCTTTAATACTGGCAGGAGGAAAATAATTATCCTATCTTTATCCTAACTATCCTTCCCTTACCAAGGCATTCGTGTGGTTTTGTTTTCTTCCTGGGCTTTTTGCACTTGTTCTGCCCTGCAAAAACAAAAGTTAACAAAAACAATGTCAGTGTCAACCAAACCTCTGATGTTAATATTTAACTGTTATGCCACTTGGAGCTTATAAATCAACAACTCCAAAGAAATGTAAATTAATTTTCAATAACTTCAGAAAATTCTACAGCAAGTGGCTATAAACTATCTGGAAAGGGAGATCAGAAAACTGATGGCAATTTCAAGTTGATGCATGTTTTAAGGACAATAATTTAACCAAATATCTATCTACTAAAGCAAGGAATCTCTATATGTCTGTATGTCCTTCACATATCTCTTAAACTGTTCATCCGATCAACTCCACCCTTGACGGACGTATTGCTGGGGAACAAAGGGAGTGCAGTGTCAAAATTGGTGCAATTTGGACACGCAATATGTTTAATATTAATACACTTTGAATAAACCAGCGCTCAATGCAAAACACAAATGTTTTAGAGCAAACATAGTGTGAGCAGCGTGTTTAGTACATCAGCTGCAACATGTTAACTGTTGTGTCTACACAGGAGGCGATCAGGTGCAGCGTTGACCATAGGTCACCTTCATTTTTGGAAGCGCTCAGAGCCCAATTCACTATGACTGTAGTTATGTGTGTAAAACATAGGACATAATTTCCATGAGAATTTCAAAACCAGTTTGTCTTATATGTTGCGAGACTATGGATATTGTGAAGCGCTGCTGCAGACAAAGCACAAATCTTTGGTGCAAATATACTCACTCAAATCCGAACTTAAGGCACAGAAAATAAAAACGATCTAAGAGCCCAATATGATCAATCCACCTGACTTTAGAAGGCACTGTTTTCTTTTGTAAATGCAGCCCCTATTTTAATTGAAATGAGAAAAGAACATGAATTTACTATTAAAGTATTTACTATTTATAACATCTATGTATAATAGAATGTTAGTTTTCTTCATGTTTTGGTGTTTATACTCATTCACACTTCACATCAACTGTATTAATTTTTCTATGTGTTGAAGTAGTGACTGGGCGCCAAGTTATCGGCCTGTTCAAAACTGGTACGTTTGAACAGGAACTGGACTAGTAAGCTGAAAATGGAAAAAGTCAAGTGGTTAAGCTGAGATGAGAGCACAGACTGATGGGTTTAGTTTGGGGGAAAACACGAGCAGATCTTTGACTCAGTATCAGGGCTTATATTTGAAGCAGTATTACTACTCTGGACATTGATTTTAGTTTTAAAACATTGTTGCTATTGACAAGCACAGAATAGCTTTAATAATGATATTCATAATCACACCTCTAGAAGTCCCTTCTAGGACGGAGTCACCTGTGAATGGAATATTAAAAACCAGTTGAAGGTATAATATGTAATTATTCCACATTAAATGTCTAAAAACAACTAGACCTATAATATATATTTTGTTGAGTTGTGTACTTACATTATCCCAAATCTTTCCAACAATTTTCAAACCCAGAGAAATCTGTAATTTAATCAAAGTAACGGACCGTTTCATTTGGTCGCCTGTCAATGGCGTCATACCTCCTCTACCAAAGAGTAAACACGCACAAGATGCATACGGCGGCGCTGTGTTTGTCTGCTACAATGGCGTCTACCAAAGAGTAACTTACACACATACAAGATAATACATCGGCATTGTGGTTGTTCCACACAAACTGTTATAAATTGGCTTTTATTTAGTTTTAAGCTACATTTTCATGATAAATTTAGGTGGTTTTTAACTATATTTTTTAGCCGGAAGAAGGATTTTAGTCATTGGACATCTGGATCTTAAGTTATCAGAGAAATAAACTGGGCAAACGTTAGCAGCAGCTCGGCTAACAGCCCCTCCAGGAAGTCCTGTGGTCGCCGGACATCGCCAGAAAAATATTGA
Organism: Thunnus thynnus; assembly: GCF_963924715.1. Taxonomy (NCBI): domain Eukaryota; kingdom Metazoa; phylum Chordata; class Actinopteri; order Scombriformes; family Scombridae; genus Thunnus; species Thunnus thynnus. Next base: position 30,832,336 of record NC_089530.1, read on the forward strand.
TTTTTTTTTTTTTAGGTGAAACAGCTTTAATTAGTATTTTTAACGACTTTAATCTGCGTGTACGTTTGTTCTGGAGAGGAGGAGACCTCTGCGGGTAATTCGGCTCCTGGGAGAAACCGACTGAACGTCTGGATCTAAAGTTATAAGAGAAATAAACCGAACAAGTGTTAGCAGCAGCTCGGCTAATAGCCCGTACCGGACGTCCGGTGGTCGCCGCACATGTTGGAGAAACACTGATTTTTCAGGTGAAACAGCTTTAATTAGTATTTTAACGATTTTAATCTGCATGTACGTTTGTTCTGGGAAGAGGAGACCTCTGCGGGTGATTCGGCTCCCGGTAAAAACATCCTGAATGATGAACACTGGAGTAATGCTATCCCGGTGAAGCTGGTTATTTAACAATGAAGACAACAACTCCCATGATCCCTTGCTACTTCACACCGTCATCACACTCCGTCCATTGTTATTGTTTTGATTGAGACCCCTAGCGGCTGAACTTACATATTGTGCGTTTAAGAATGAACCACAGCATTCAGTAGCATTGCTTGGCCAACATGCAGTGAATCAAACAATAAATGAGCATGCTGGTGGACTGGGATAGAGGGTCCTACCATCTGTGGCCCCTGGAGGCTCCTCAACAGGTTGCTCTGCTCTCTCTGTTCCTGTTAACAACAGACATTTTGACCTGTCATAATAGGAAGGCCACAGTTAACCTGACTTACACACACTCACTCACTCACTCACACACACACACACACACACATACACACACACACACACACACACACACTCACACACACTCACACACACTCACACACACTCAGACACACACTCACTCACTCACACACACACACACACACACACACACACACACACACACACTCATACACTCACTCACATACAGACCAGAACCTCTGCTGAAGTCCAGGAATCACAGCAGCTGTTTAGCTGAGAGCTCTGACTGATTGTCATGTGATGAATTAACAGCAGGAAAGATCTTCAAATCCCAGAGACTCTGTAGCTTTCAGCTTTTCTAACAGTTCACATGTATCAACAGTAAATCCATCAGTAAACTGATGAGTGAATGTCTCTGTTTCTGCAGTAATGATGTGTTCATGACTCTCAGCACTTTATTTTCTCTGTGTACTTGAGTGAAATCTGCAGAGTTAACAGACTTGATAGCAAAAGTCTGTGCAGGTGTGTGAGCTTGGAGCTCAGTGTGTTCACTCCAACACGTTAACATGAGAGCTAAAAGGAAGCAGGCTATGCTGCACAGCTGTTCCACTTCTGGTCTGAACAGGACTGAAGTCCCTGCTGCTCTTTATACTGGATGTGCTGCATCACTGACTGACAGCTGATGAAGTGAGTCTCACTAAACACTGATTTATGACCTTTGTTGTTTCTTCTTCTCCTCTCATCAGCTACTGGTGATCTCTGTCAGAGTGTGAGTGAACATCCAGGAGTGTGTGTTGAGAGAGGATCAGCTGTATCCTGATGATCCATCTGGACCAGAGTCTGGATCTGGATTTTGTTATCTTCACTTAAGTCTCTTAACTGACTCCAAACTGAACAGTTATCTCTGGATTTTGTTGAATCAGCACTTTACAGATGTGTTATACATGAGCTGTTTGATGCAGAAAAGATTAAAAACAGGTGTTATAAGTCAGACTCTGACCCTGGGCCCATATTGATCAAGTGTCTCAGAATCACACTGAGAGTTAACGAGGACTAAAACTAATTAATGAAGCAGAAGAGTATTTACTGTGACTGTCAGCAGGAGAAGGATTACTCCTGGGAGAGAGTGAGACACACACACTCTCACACACACACGCACGCTCACTCACTCACACACACACACACTCAGACACACACACACTCACACTCACACACACACACACACACACACACTCTCACGCACACACACACACACACACTCATACACTCACTCACACACACTCACACTCTCTCTCACTCACACACACTCTCATACAGACACACACACTCTCACACACACACACACACACACTCAAAGGGACTCAGAGATCAATGCAGGTGTTTAAAGTATGAATATAGTGTTTTATGAATCAGTGTTGACATGAATAGGTGTCTGAATGTTGAGAACTCTTCTTCTTTTGTTTGTATTTGACAGTTTTTAACCTGCATCCTGTTGGGTTCAGCTGTTTGGAGTTTCCATTTTCTAAACTTCTACATTCTAAACCTTCTTCAGCTCTGAACAGATTATGAAACATTGAATGATTTCAAGCAGGAACTTTTTCTTCTAAAATGACGTCATTTATTCTTTATTTAGATTGAGGCGCTGCAGGTTGTCAGAGATCAGCTGTGATTCTCTGCTCTCAGCTCTGAAGTCCAACCCCTCCCATCTGAGAGAGCTGGATATGAGTGACAACGACCTGCCTTCAGGATTGAAGCTGCTGTGTGATTTTCTGGAGAGTCCACACTGTAGACTGGAGACTCTGGGGTCAGTTCACTGACTGTCTGTTACTATTGTTGATCTTAATGTTTAACAACTGAACCTAATTTATGTTCATACATAACTTACATCCATCAAGTTAATTTTCTTTTTTCCACATTTTAATTTTTACTGTACAAAGTTTAATGTGTAGTTATAAAAGATGACTGATTCTTAAAGAAAGTGTAGAAAATGTCCACTGTTAGTTGTTAAAGTCAATTAATGTTTATAATATTTGGTAAAGAGTCACATCTGTATACAGAAGATCCTCTCAACTAATATCTGTTTTAAACTGATCAAGTTTACTTGCTGAAGGAGAAATATTTCTTTATTATATTCTTTAATGTGTTTTAATGAATAATGTCTGATCACTGACATTGATCCTTCAGAACACACACACTCACACACACACACTCAAAGGGACTCAGAGATCAATGCAGGTGTTTAAAGTATGAATGTAGTGTTTTTATGAATCAGCGTTGACATGAATAGGTGTCTGAATGTTGAGAACTCGTCTTCTTTTGTTTGTATTTGACAGTTTTTAACCTGCATCCTGTTGGGTTCAGCTGTTTGGAGTTTCCATTTTCTAAACTTCTACATTCTAAACCTTCTTCAGCTCTGAACAGATTATGAAACATTGAATGATTTCAAGCAGGAACTTTTTCTTCTAAAGTGACATCATTTATTCTTTATTCAGATTGAGTTACTGCAGTTTGTCAGAGATCAGCTGTGATTCTCTGCTCTCAGCCCTGAAGTCCAACCCCTCCCATCTGAGAGAGCTGAATCTGAGTGACAACAACCTGCCTTCAGGATTGAAGCTGCTGTGTGATTTTCTGGAGTGTCCACACTGTAGACTGGAGACTCTGAGGTCAGTTCACTGACTGTCTTTTACAATTGTTGATCTTAATGTTTAATAACTGAACCTAATTTATGTTCATACATAACTTACATCCATCAAGTTAATTTTCTTTTTTCCACATTTTAATTTTTACTGTACAAAGTCTAATGTGTAGTTATAAAAGATGACTGATTCTTAAAGAAAGTGTAGAAAATGTCCACTGTTAGTTGTTAAAGTCAATTAATGTTTATAATATTTGGTAAAGAGTCACATCTGTATACAGAAGATCCTCTCAACTAATATCTGTTTTAAACTGATCAAGTTTACTTGCTGAAGGAGAAATATTTCTTTATTATATTCTTTAATGTGTTTTAATGAATAATGTCTGATCACTGATATTGATCCTTCGGAACACACACACACTCACATACACACACACACACACACACACACACACACACACACACACACTCACACACACACACTCAAAGGGACTCAGAGATCAATGCAGGTGTTTAAAGTATGAATATAGTATTTTTATGAATCAGCGTTGACATGAATAGTTGTCTGAATGTTGAGAACTCTTCTTCTTTGTTTGTATTTGACAGTTTTTAACCTGCATCCTGTTGGGTTCAGCTGTTTGGAGTTTCCATTTTCTAAACTTCTACATTCTAAACCTTCTTCAGCTCTGAACAGATTATGAAACATTGAATGATTTCAAGCAGGAACTTTTTCTTCTAAAGTGACGTCATTTATTCTTTATTCAGATTGAGTTGCTGCAGTTTGTCAGAGATCAGCTGTGATTCTCTGCTCTCAGCCCTGAAGTCCAACCCCTCCCATCTGAGAGAGCTGGATCTCAGTGAGAACAACTTGTCTTCAGGATTGAAGCTGCTGTGTGATTTTCTGGAGAGTCCACACTGTAGACTGGAGACTCTGAGGTCAGTTCACTGACTGTCTGTTACTATTGTTGATCTTAATGTTTAACAACTGAACCTAATTTATGTTCATACATAACTTACATCCATCAAGTTAATTTTCTGTTTTCCACATTTTAATTTTTACTGTACAAAGTCTAATGTGTAGTTATAAAAGATGACTGATTCTTAAAGAAAGTGTAGAAAATGTCCACTGTTAGTTGTTAAAGTCAATTAATGTTTATAATTTTAGGTAAAGAGTCACATCTATATACAGAAGATCCTCTCAACTAATCTGTTTTAAACTGATCAAGTTAACTTGCTGAAGGAGAAATATTTCTTTATTATATTCTTTAATGTGTTTTAATGAATAATGTCTGATCACTGATATTGATCCTTCAGAACACACACACACACACACTCACTCACACAAACACACACACACTCACAAACACACACACACACACACACACACATACATTCACACATGCACACAGACACACACACACTCACTCAAAGGGACTCAGAGATCAATGCAGGTGTTTAAAGTATGAACATAGTATTTTTATGAATCAGCGTTGACATGAATAGGTGTCTGAATGTTGAGAACTCTTCTTCTTGTGTTTATATTTGACAGTTTTTAACCTGCATCCTGTTGGGTTCAGCTGTTTGGAGTTTCCATTTTCTAAACTTCTACATTCTAAACCTTCTTCAGCTCTGAACAGATTATGAAACACTGAATGATTTCAAGCAGGAACTTTTTCTTCTAAAATGACGTCATTTATTCTTTATTCAGATTGAGGGACTGCAGTTTGTCAGAGACCAGCTGTGATTCTCTGGCCTCAGCTCTGAAGTCCAACCCCTCCCATCTGAGAAAGCTGTATCTGGGAGGAAACAGCCTGAAGAGTTCAGATGTGGAGCAGCTGTCTGATCTTCAGGAGAGTCCAGACTGTAGACTGGAGACTCTGAGGTCAGTAGAGTGTTGGAGTCAGTCTGTGCTGGTTTCAGCAGTCTTGTATTAAACACAGTTAGTATCAAAGCAAAGATCCAGTATTTCCTGGTGAACCTTCAACCTTCTCAGTGGCTGCTTTCCTCAGTGAGGCTGTGAGAGGAGAATGGTGACAGGCTTCAGGATTGGACAGAAAGACAGAGAGAGAGAGAACAGTCAGCCAATCAGATCAGCCAGAAGCTTGTTGTGATCATGTGTTTGAGTTGATGTGAAGATGACTGTTGTTGTTGTGTTCATGTCTGCAGGTAATAAAGCTGGATTACAGCTGACAGCCTTACAAGATGTATAGAGACAGTGGTCCTCATCATCAAACTGTCCTACCATCAAATCTGATCTGAAAGTGTTTGTTCTCTCATTTCAACACTAAAGAATTGATCAGTTCATCTTTGTCAGAGCTCTAAGATCAGTCTGACTGCAGCCTGCAAATCACTGGCTCTGATTTCACACAAGCATCATTACGTTTAGTAACCATGTGGTCTTTATACAGACCAGAACCTCTGCTGAAGTCCAGGAATCACAGCAGCTGTTTAGCTGAGAGCTCTGATTGATTTTCATGTGATGAATTAACAGCACGAAAGATCTTCAAGTCCCACAGAGACTCTGTAACTTTCAACTTTTCTAACAGTTCACATGTATCAACAGTAAATCCATCAGTAAACTGATGAGTGAATGTCTCTGTTTCTGCAGTAATGATGTGTTCATGACTCTCAGAACTTTATCTCCTCTGTGTACTTGAGTGAAATCTGCAGAGTAAACAGACTTGATAGCAAAAGTCCGTGCAGGTGTGTGAGCTTGGAGCTCAGTGTGTTCTGAAAGGAAGCAGGCTACGCTGCACAGCTGTTCCACTTCTGGTCTGAACAGGACTGAAGTCCCTGCTGCTCTTTATACTGCATGTGCTGCATCACTGACTGACAGCTGATGAAGTGAGTCTCACTAAACACTGATTTATGACCTCTGTTGTTTCTTCTTCTCTCATCAGCTACTGGTGATCTCTGTCAGAGTGTGAGTGAACATCCAGGAGTGAGTGTTGAGAGAGGATCAGCTGTATCCTGATGATCCATCTGGACCGGAGTCTGGATCTGGATTTTGTCATCTTCACTTAAGTCTCTTAACTGACTCCAAACTGAACAGTTATCTCTAGATTTTGTTGAATCAGCACTTTACAGATGTGTTATACATGAGCTGTTTGATGCAGAAAAGATTAAAAACAGGTGTTATAAGTCAGACTCTGACCCTGGGCCCATATTGATCAAGCGTCTCAGAATCACACTGAGAGTTAACGAGGACTAAAACTAATTAATGTAGCAGAAGAGAATTTACTGTGACTGTCAGCAGGAGAAGGATTACTCCTGGGAGAGAGTGCTGCTCTGACTGTGGTAAAACAGCGACGTCTCAAAGTAGAAATAATGATGACGTGTTGTAGTTTTCTCACAGTCTCAGCTGGAAATATGAAACAGTGGTAATTTGGTATATTATGTGTATAAGCAGGTAACCAGGCAGGTAACTTACCAAGGTTATGGAACAAAACTAGGATGCCAAAATTCACTATAAGATGATATTTACAAAGTGTAAAGAAAGCCTGAGAAATAAATGTAGCCTATATGTTAATGAAGATAACAGATAATTAGACTCAGCTGTGTGAAATGATCTTGGTTCAGCCACATGGTTTCACAGCCTGTAATACTGCTGCATCTTGCACATATTGCACAGACACATGTTGCAAACCCTCTCCATGAAGAACATCTTCTCTTCCACTGACCAATTCCTCTTTCAACTACACCCCAAGTTAACTTGTGTTCTCTACATGAAGGTAAATACAGCGTAACAATAGAAACATATATTGTTCAGGTGCATCCTCCTCTCTCAAATATCAGGCTGTAGCTCTGCTGTTATTTGGAGGAGCTGTTGTAATGAAGTTGAGATATCCTTCATTATGCAGCTGACATGATTGTGTGTAAAGCAAAGTTTTAGTGGGCTGTAACTGAGGACCCTCGTCATGCTCATTATCTTTACGATGTGCATTAAGCCAGATCAAAGTTTGATTCATGACTTCCATCATTGTCGCTTCTGACAGAATCGTCACTGTTGCACAGCTGCATTTTCCCCGTTACCATAAAGTGTAACATTGTGAGGACATTCTGTATTTATTTAAATGATGTTCTGTAGAAACATCATGTGTTCTCCTCTGCATCACACACAAAGTCAGTCTCACTAATGATTCTGTTTTAGTCCAAACAATCTTTTAATAAGCTCAGTGTCATCAAGCGTTCCCAAAACATCTCTCCTCTCAGGGAATATCTCTGCCTGAACTCCATCTCCTGCAGCTCCTAAATATTGGCAGAGATACGAATCATTTACCAAGTTTGGAAAGTTGATAAAAGGCTTTTTCTCCTAAAAGTAGAAGCAGAGATGCGTCACTCTGATCATTTTTGGCCAGTTAGGAGTGATTTCCTACTCTGAGATGCTTGATAAATACGGGCCCAGATGTGACAGATTGGATGTCCACAAATTTCATTCAGTTAAATTGTGAAAGAATTTATCATTGGTCCAGAAAACCTGCATGCAGGTCAAATCATATCTTGGTTCTGTGGTGAAAAACTTTGTATATTTTGATTCCAGTCTAAGTTTTGATGATCATATCAGCAGCTCGTCCAGTCCTGTTTTCACTATTAAAACATATTCAAATAATATCTATAAAACCAGCACAGAACACTGCTGCTGTCAGACTTTGAACTAAAAGCAGGAAAAGAGATCATATTACTCCATTTCTATCATCACTTCACTGGTTACCTGTTTGTTTTAGGATTGATTGTAAAGATTTGATTGATTACTTTTAAAGGCTCTTCATGGCTCCAGATGACATTTCAGAGTTGCTCTGTGTGTAAATATTAAAGATATCTATCTAGCTTTTATATGCAAACATATGATGTCACAATGAATAGTTTATATCTCATAATGATATTTAACAAGTCATTTGCATCAGGCTGTAAGTAAACACTGGTCAGCCAATCAAGTGGCTTTAACAATAACTATATAATTTAAACTTGTAGGTGAGATCATGTGATCCAGCTGTGTGATCCAGCTATATCCAATCACATCCTTTACATCTTGTTTCCTACATTAGTGCAGCATCTTGCATGTATTGTACAACACTGCACACAGTGATAATGATGCAAACGGACTGTGGACACAACTTCATTAAAAACATGAAATGTATCTTCTCCACTGTCCAACTCATCTCCAGCTAAACCTCCTGTTGACTTATGTGTCCTTACAGCTCTTTGAAATATATCTCTGCCATCAGCAGTTTAAAACTAATGAATCATTAAATCAATAAAGCCAGGATTTGCATGAATGTAGCTTGTTTTTCTATAAGTTGACACTGAGTGGTGGGAAATGAATTAGTGCTGATTATCAGCACAGATAAATATGGGTCCTGGTCTTTGCTGTCAGGGCTCTGGATCAACCTGTTTGAGGAGCTCAGTCTGATAAGTCATTATCTTCCTTTAAATCACTTCTTCAAACTCATTTTATCCACCGATCTACTGATAATTTTTGTTTTATATGCTGTACATCTTAAATGTGAATCTAATGTGTGTTTTACTGGTTTATTTTCTTCCTGTATGTGTGTATTAGTTTTGTGTAAAACATTGTGTAACGTTGGTTTTGAGAAGTTTTATAGACTTGTGAAGGGAGGGTGGTGGGATGATGATGGTGGGAAACAAAGACCAAATTCTAATAAACATCTGTGGAAATAAATGAACCTGCAGTGTTTTTATCCTGTGTCAAGCTTCAGCTTCATGTATAACATCTATTTTTATTGTAGTTATTTTTTCTGTCTTTGTGTATAAATGAACCATATTTGATTGAATCTGTGTTCTTTGTTTTGTTTCTGTGGATCTGTTAGATGTTTTTGTCAAACCACTGGACCACCAGGACGCCATCTGAGTTTATGGTTACATTTTATTTTAAAGCTCCATTATTCTTATAATTTCTGATTAATTTCTTCAAAGTTTCCAGGAAAGAATTGTCTGTGTAATTTGGTCTATTTATAGATTTCCATTTCCACCTGAGTTCATATTTATTCATCAGTCATTTATTATTGAAAACTTTATTCTCATATATGTTGAATTGTATGTTTTTCTGTAGATGAAACAAGTTTGCATGTTTGTCTAACCTGCTGTGAACTGACTAAAAGACTTTAGCTTATGCTAGCTTAGCAACTGGAATTCATTCATTGGAAGTGAACCAACTGAACACTGACTTTATTTGACCTATAAATTAGTGATAAAGTACTTGGTTCTTTCCAGGAAACTTTAGATTGTCTGTGTTTTCTTTATTCCTTCACTTTATTGCTGAAATCAGGTGAAATATACAAACAAGGAAACAGCGCCACCAAGTGACGATACAAGAAAACAGCAATCCATACAGACTGAACACACACAACAAGGAGAAATAAATACATGAAAACAGACATTTTAAAACATGTGAGGAGAGGAGAGTAAATCTAGTTAGAGATGTCTCTATTCATCACTTTGTCTATCAAATGTCAAAAAATAGAGAAAAATTAGGATTAAGAGGGAAATTGGTTTGCATTGTTTGTCCAAAACTTAACACAATAAAAGAAACACACACACTAAGAAGAAAAAAGCAATCCAATACATAGTCCACACATGGCACACATCCTTCATAAATACACTAAACTACTACACAGCAGCGTCCAGCAGTGCTCCTGGAGAACAAAGATTCAATGTGAGAGAAGACACAATGCAGCCCAGAAATATACACAATACCATACTTTCCACTGTGCAGCACTGACTACAGTACTGCTGTGAGCAGTTTGTATGTGCAACACATACACACCCGCCCTCCTTGTGCTGCTTTGTGTTATAGAGAGCGATGGCTGATGGGATAAAGGAATTCCTTGCTCTGTTACTGTGAGAAGAGTCTGTCTGCGGACGCACAGTACTACTACTTACTACACAACCCTCCCGACCCCTAACCCTAACCATCTCACTCCTCATGCCTAATGACCATGCCCATGACCTACTCGGTTACCTTTGCAGTTGGGGGCCCGAAGACGTGGGTCTGATGGGAGGGGCTAAAGCTCACTGAACAGGGTGTTGTGGGTGTGTGATGGAGAAGGTGTTGGTTATGTGAGCCCAAGCTTAAGACGTCCTATTATTGCACCACAGATAGTCTGGTAAGAACTGGAGAAGAAGATATCCTCAACTGGTGCTTTATTAACTACCACACACACACACTCACTTTATTAGGAACACCTGTGCAATCTAATGCGATCCAATACAACAGCTCTGCCATATATTCTACATTTATGAAGCTTTTACATTTACAGTTTCTGTTGACATTGTCAGAAAGGTGATAATCAATAAGCTGAATTGATCCACACACAAACTAAATGAAATAAATGTGAATTATGCACAGAGCACATTAACTTACCAAGGTCATGGATTTTAACAGACAGGAAATAACAACAACAGTAATATTCTTCAACCTGTCAACAGAATGATTTAAGACTTACAGTCTCATGGATGCACAGGATCTCTCAGTCCACAAAAGTCTCTTCACAGAAAGAATCCAGGCTGGAATTACTGGAAAGGAGATGAAATATATCCCACCAACAAGGCAACCCACTTTGATGTGGTGAACTATCAGCAACACACCGGCTGCTACAGAGCAGGACGCAGCGGTATTGGTGTCCTTCCCTGATTGGCTAAGGCCTTAATTGGTATTTAACTACATGGTGGAGCAGAAATGAACCTACTGAAACAGACTCATTTATTTGTCCACAAGGAGGCGCTGCAGCATCATTTAAAGGCCGTAATGCTGACCTTTTGAACAGGTGAAGTAGCAGGTTTCCAGTCTTTGAGAGGGTCCGGGTCTTGTAGATGTGGGTAAGGTTTTCTTGCTTAGTGCTGTTTATTTTTCCAGAAATACTCACAATTTTGCTGAGCGAGTCCTTCTGTGCAGCACCAGCGTTACCATGCCAGATTCACTTCTTGCACTGCACTGTAACTTTTATTCTCCTGTTTTATCTGTCTTACTCTATTTTAGCTTATTTTTTATTTTCTAGTGTCTTAACTCTTAAATAACTCTTTTTAATTGTATTTAAATGTCTTTTTATAATGTGTTTCTTTTACATTTTGTCTCGATGTCTTTTATGTTTTACGTGAAGAACTTTGAATTGTCTTGTTGTTGAAACATCCTGTACAAATAAACTCACCTCGCCTTCCTCTCCCATTAATCATCTCACGACCCCTCAGATTTATCTGCTGACCCTTTGGAGGGGCCCAACCCCTAGGTTGGGAACCACTGGACTAAACTAGCTAACTGTATATAAAGTAGTGTAAACTAGCTCCACCTCCAGCAGCTACAACAGTAACATGCTGCTCTAACACTGATGCTTCACTATTAATAATCTAATGATGTCATATATAATAATATATCAGTCAGAGGGACCAAACCACTACTTTTACTGCAATACTTTAACTACATCAAGCTCATAATACTTATGTACTTTTACTGCAATACTTTAACTACATCAAGCTCATAATACTTATGTACTTTTACTGCAATACTTTAACTACATCAAGCTCATAATACTTATGTACTTTTACTTGTAATGGAGTATTTTTACATTGATGTTAACGGGTTAAATTCAAATTTTATGCCCGTATCTTAAAGGAGCAGTTAAACATTTTTGGGAACTACAGTTGTTTGTTAAATGTGTTATTTCAGCTTTTTTGTCCATTTCTTGTTTTACAGAATATTTTTATTGAACAACACAGTTAAGGAATATCAACATCAATTTTATTTCAAACCCATCAATAATCTCGTCTCTTCTAGCTTCAGCTCTGAAAAACAAAAACTCTCAACTATAAATTTTATTTTCTGTTTACATAAAAAAAATTAATTACATTTCTGGAAGATTTACCCATCATATATCTTGATGTTCTCACAACAGTTTCAGTTATTTCCACATATAGTTTCTGACAAATCTGGTGTTTTCTGTCGGTTTGGTGGATGTCTCTAAATACTACAATACCCATGAGTCTCTGCTGCTGTTGCTATGGAGACGAGGCCAGTCAGAGGTGTGAATCAGAGAGGCAGTGAATTTAAAACGATTCGTCATAAAAGTAAAAACAACACGGTGTTTAGTTGCTGAATTCGTCCACAAATAACCCAGAATCTAAAATGAATGAATTTAATCTGCAGATTAAAAATAACATCATAATCTTTATCTTCAGCTCTCTGTTAGCAGAGCACATGACTGGATTTGAAGCTCTGTGATTGGATGTTTGTTACTGAAATGCATCTTGGGAGTCGTAGTTAACGTCTCAGACAGTTGTTCATGTTCATGTTCTGATGATTCAACCAGGAGAGTTTCATACTGATCCAAACTGATCCAAAACATTTTGTTTATCTTTGGGGGCATTTTGAATCAACTGAACGAAGGGATCATTCACACAGTTGGTTTGTTTCTGAATGTGAGTGATGAACTGTTTCCGTCTCAGATCTGACGACTCTCCTGTTTCTTCTCTCCGTCTGTCATGTCTGCTGTCTGAACGGAAAAACACCAGCTGACAGCTTTCTGAGCTCATCATTCACAACTTTATTGCACACAGTTTGTTATAAAAACCTCAGAGAACATCACACACACACTCCACAGATAAATTACACCTATAAATTAGGTCTGAAAGCTGCAGAGAGACGCAGCGTTTCTGTTTTATCAGCTAGTAACAGTGAAGAGCACACAGAGGAAAACACTGTTGATTCAGAGAATTCACTGCTGTATAAAACACTGTGAAATATAAAAACACGTGTAAAAACCAAACTCACACTGATTCACTTTCACTAAACACAGTGGTACATTTATACATTAAGTACATTTATGCCAAGAAAATAAAATAAATATAAGAAGTATTAGCAATCATAATATTTTACTGTCTTTAAAAAAAAAGATAATACAACTTTCTGCATTAGTATCTCATATTTTAAGCTTTAAGCTTTACAAACATAAAACCTCCATGGATCAAAAGTTCACAATAGAAAGAGTCATAGTTGATGTTGTTTGCAGTTCGAGGCGTCCTGTCAACAGTTTTACAGACATCTGTTTTACAATGGTGGTCTATGATTTTTCGCTGCAATACTGCGAGTGGCCACTGGGAAAAATTGGCTGCAAGGCTGAGCAGCGCCGCCCTATCCAGCTCTTATTATACATCCATGGACGTATGCGCCAGGCGAGCAGTTCCTATAGGACTGAATGGGCGCCATTTTTAGTCCGGTATCCAGCAACAACATCCATGCACTGAATACACGAACACTCTGAGCATGCGTATTCATATTTTCCCACGTACAATACGCATTGCATTGTGAGAGAGAGGCTAGCCCTACATTCACGCCGGCCACCGTAGGCCCGCTGCGGACACGAATCAGCAATACGCAGTCTGAAGCAGCAAGGCAGGGAACAATTAAAAATGAACTAAAATCCCAACACAAATTATATAATGCAATTTATGAAGATGCTATATTCAAAGATAATAAATTATAGCAGATAAAAATTTGAAAATTGATTATAACATCATTTGTTTGCACAGTTCTTTCTGCTGACAGCAGGTGGGGCTGTGCCTGGGAAGTGGCCTACGTCTCTTTCAGGCCCCGTTTTGTGTGTAGCAATGGTTATAAATGAGACCCCAGATCCACTCTCCGGTTAGCTTAACAACAGTCCTTCCATGGATGTATAAAGAGTCCTTCAGGCTGCTACAACAAGCTAACTGTTGTATTGGCTAACACAAGGAGCTATCTACTGCTGCTGCTCTGCCTTACAGTGTAGAGACTTGAAGATGAAATCTGGAAACTATCATTGGACCAACGTGATGTCAATATTGTATTCTGGTTGTTGATTGGTTAGGGAGGACAGCCTCCCTTGGAGCGTCATTTTACGTGTCTTGGCCAATCACAGATTAGCATGAAAAAAATGAAGAACATTGAATTGATGTAAGAGATCCCGTCCTGAGGAGGACAGCAGGAGCCCCCACCATCACTTCACACACACTGCTCTTTCTCCTCCTGACCTGCAGGTGTCACTGTTGAAGCATTTTAACCAGAATTTCAATAATGCATTGTTTTCCACAGAAGAGAGAAAAAATATTTTATAAATAATACTGAGATTTGGTAATGGTTTATTTCAACCAAATATTCTTTTTCATATTTTGATCTTCCTCTTGCCTCTCCAAAAATAGAGGAGGAGCAAGAAAAACACTGACAGAGATGGAAACACTTGAGGTCTCGTAGTGCATTTCATCCCCTCAGTCTCAGGCTCAGTCCAGAGGATGGACATTAGGATTCAGCCTTCATATCAGTGCTGATAAGCCTTTTTTCCAGGAAGTCTTCAGTCTCTCAGGTGTTCCTGTGTTTGTCCAGCAGGGGGAGATGTTGATCTGAAACCAGACCTGCCAGTCCTCACTGAGACCACGGCGTCGTCGCCTCCTGTTTTTAGTCATATATATACAGTTTATATGTATATTAGAGCTGCAAGTAACCATTATTTTTATAATCGACGAGTCGGTTGATTATTTTCTGGATTAATAGATGACTCGTTTGGTCTATAAAATGTCAGAAAAGGGTGAAAAATGTTGATCAGTGTTTCCCAAAGTCCAAGTCGATGTCTTCAAATGTCTTGTTTTGTCCACAACACAAAGATATTCAGTTCAAATTCAGATCAAAGAGGAGGAAGAGGAGGAGGAGTGAAGGTCGACAGCCACACACACACACACACACACACACACACTCCCTGTGGCTCTTTAAAGGTACATCTTGTTTTTTAGTTTATGCTTCTTTATAATTATTTATGCTATTTTAACATGTTGGGGTTATTTAACTTCTACATTACAAACCTATGACTTTAAAGTTTATAGTTTTTAGCTTATCTTTTATATTTATGGTACATTGTGTATTTTACAATGTCCATACATACATACATGTATATGTTTTATTAGTAGTATGTTGTGTTGAATATTGTCCTGTCTGTCCTGTTACACAGTCAGCTCACTGAGGCAAATAAGGCAATAAAGTTAACTCAACACACTAGAGCTGCAACAATTAGACGATTAATCGAGTCAATCAACAGAAAATTTATCACCAACTATTTTGGTAATTGATTAATCATTTTGAGTTAATATTCTCTGGTTCCAGCTTCTTAAATGTGAATATTTTCTGGTTTCTTTAGTCTCTATGACAGTAAACTGAATATCTTTGTATTTTGGACAAAACAAGACATTTGAGGACGTTGTCTTGGACTTTGAGAAACACTGATCCACATTTTTCACCATTTTCTGACATTTTACAGATCAGCTAATCAATTCATCAAGAAAATAATCAACAGATTAATCAATAATGAAAATAATAGTTAGTTGCAGCTCTAAAAGCCACTTTGTGGTGCGACAGCTGCTTAAGGGTGCTGAAAATAGTCCTAAATGGAGGAAGCCATCGTAGCTTATTAGCTGTGTTGCTAACATCCAGTTTTATTGAAGCTGTCAGAGTAAAAACTGTTCAGAGACTGTTTACACACAGTTAGCAGACAGGAGGACATGATGCTGATATGTCTGTTCAATATTGACCTGTTAGCGACCAAGCTAACCTATTGTGACTGACTAGCACCACCACGTTTCCCTAGCATGGTTAGCTCACCAGCTGCAGTTCACCAACTAGCCTGAAGAATAATCACGTCTTCATCAAGCTTCAATAACCAAATATTTCAGAAAGATGAAGTTCTGATGTGACCGGTCCTTTAGAAAATTCTTTCACCTGATGAAAACATGAACTTCAGACATTATGAGGACACTTCTAACAGAGTTTCTTTGAATGAATGAACACACGTGTTTAGCTAAAGTACTAGAAATGATGTATGTACTGTATTTATAACATTTTCCAAATCAGCTGTTAGATTGATTTCCTTCAAAGGAACAGTTTCACATTTTGGGAACTCTTCTTATTCTCTGTCTGACGGAGAGTTAGATGTTCAGATTGATGAATATGCAGCTGAAGCCAGTTAGCTTAGCTTAGCATAAAGACTGAAACAGGGAAACTGCTAGCCTCATACAAAAACTGGAATGTAAAAATATCACGTTGTGGTTTTATGGGGGGTTGTGCTGAACTTTTCAAACTATTTCTCAAATAAACATGACTTAACATTTGCTGTGATGGATTATTTCTCTGCTGGTTGATTTTCATAGAAACAAAATGGCTGCCTGGAAGGAAATCAATCTAAAAAGTGATTGATGATTTGGAAAATGATCACCAGGATTTGTATTTACTGGTTTCAGAAACGTTGGGACATGGCGGTCTGGTCCTTTTCTAAACGTGTCGTTCTTTAACCCTACAGACTCCAGCCCCCAGATGGTCTTGCTGACATCAGGTCTAGGTGAGAGCTTATTGGCTGAGACTGAGATGTGACCTCTCCCACAAACACCCACACTTCCTGTTCACCTTTTAAATGATTTTTTTCTTTTGGTTTGGTCTGAATGTTCCTGGTTTATTTCTCTGCACTGCACTTCTCTGGGTTGTCAGATCACCTGATGGCTGGCAGCCAATCACATGCTCTGCATGGTTTGATGTAGCACCTGTACATAGACGAGAACAGAGCGACACAAAACCTTAACACACCAAGTGACTTCTACACAGACAGGTGTTTGTTCAGCAGTGTGTTTCTGATGAATGTTGGTTTGTTCTGCTGCTCTGATGTCACAATAATAAAACTGTTTACAGCTTCGTACAATCCGACGACTCAGCGTCTTCATTCACTGTCAGTGATGGACAGACATTTGACGTTTAACGATGTTTAACATTTTCACACATATTAAGGTGTGTCAAAGACAGTGATGAAAGTAACTAAGTACATTTACTCCAGTATTGTAGTTAAGTACAGTTTTGAGGTACTTGTACTTTACTTGAGTATTTCCATGTGATGCTACTTTCTACATTTCAGAGGGAAATATTGTACTTTCTACTCAACTACATTTACTTGACAGCTTTAGTTACTTTTCAGATGAAGATTTGACACAATAGATAATATAACAAGCTTTTAAAATACAACACATTGTTAAAGATGAAACCAGTGGTTTCCAACCTTTTTGTCTTTTGACGTCTTACAAAAAGCAGTGTGTAGTCGGGGTCACATTTCACATGTCTATGAGTTGTTAACAGCTCCACCAAATAGTGATTTTTCCCTCTAAACTTCTCACATGCTTTCATTTCAATAAATGTTCAAATGATCCAATATTTCAGCAAAAATCAAAGATTAGAGAAAAAGTCCAAAAACTGTTCCCAAAAGGAAGGCGAGTCCCCACATGTGTCTGTTTAAACAGATTTATGTCCTCACAACATGAGGAATACCTGGTACACACACACACACATACACACACACACACACACACACACACACACACACACACACACACACACACACAAACATGCACACACACACACACACGACTTCCAGTAAAGAAGAAGGGTGAGGAGTTAACAGGTAGGCAGTAAAGGTGAAAGTCCGTCCAGACTCCATTTTAAAGTCAACAGAGCAGAAGGAGGAAACAGTCTGAGGCAGGGTGAGTGTTAATATCAGAGCTGCAAATAATGATTACTGTCATTATTGATCAATCTGATGATTATTTTTTGGATAAATTATTTAGTTGATTAAACTGTGTCAGAAAAATATGAAATTACAGTTTTGAGGTCTTCAAATGTTGTTTCCTCTTTTCTCCTCTTGGTCAGAGGAACATCGGTGATGCAGAGTGAATGTTACAGTATTATGATCATTATTTCACTGTCAGAGGGTCTAGTTTAATCTTCCTGTGGACCGTAGATGCAGATTCATCTGTTTGACTTCATCTGTTGACACAGAACACACGTTTACTGGAGAATAACTGTATTTAGTGCGATGAGGAAGTCTGTGTGTCTGAGTTTGTATCTAACAGCCAGCGAACAGTCAGAAAACTTTTCACAAAGCTCTTAAATTAAATTCAACACTCGCACTTTAAGCTGTAAGTGATTCTAGAAGCTCAGAGCGACTTTAAATGGTGACTAGCAAAACTGCTCTATGATTACTGCCTCACCTATTTGTACCTATTTGTACCTATTTATACCTTCCCCATACTCCACATACAACCTACTGCAAAAAAAGAGAATTACCACAGCTGGACACATAGTACTTCACAATACAACAATGGCTCTAGAAAACACACACACACACACACACACACACACACACACACACACACACACACACACAAACATGCACACACACACACACACACGACTTCCAGTAAAGAAGAAGGGTGAGGAGTTAACAGGTAGGCAGTAAAGGTGAAAGTCCGTCCAGACTCCATTTTAAAGTCAACAGAGCAGAAGGAGGAAACAGTCTGAGGCAGGGTGAGTGTTAATATCAGAGCTGCAAATAATGATTACTGTCATTATTGATCAATCTGATGATTATTTTTTGGATAAATCATTTAGTTGATTAAACTGTGTCAGAAAAATATGAAATTACAGTTTTGAGGTCTTCAAATGTTGTTTCCTCTTTTCTCCTCTTGGTCAGAGGAACATCGGTGATGCAGAGTGAATGTTACAGTATTATGATCATTATTTCACTGTCAGAGGGTCTAGTTTAATCTTCCTGTGGACTGTAGATGCAGATTCATCTGTTTGACTTCATCTGTTGACACAGAACACACGTTTACTGGAGAATAACTGTATTTAGTACGATGAGGAAGTCTGTGTGTCTGAGTTTGTATCTAACAGCCAGCAAACAGTCAGAAAACTTTTCACAAAGCTCTTAAATTAAATTCAATACTCGCACTTTAAGCTGTAAGTGATTCTAGAAGCTCAGAGCGACTTTAAATGGTGACTAAAAGAGCAAAACTGCTCTATGATTACTGCCTCACCTATTTGTACCTATTTGTACCTATTTATACCTTCCCCATACTCCACATACAACCTACTGCAAAAAAAGAGAATTACCACAGCTGAACACATAGTACTTCACAATACAACAATGGCTCTAGAAAACACACACACACACGCACGCACACGCACACACACATGCACGCACACGCGCGCACACACACACACACACACACACACACACACACACACACACACACACACACACACACACACAAACATGCACGCACACACACACACACATACACACGCACGCACGTGACTTCCTGTAAAGAAGAAGGCGGGAGGAGCAAACAGTGAAAGTGAAAGTATTCAGTCAGACTCCATTTTAAAGTCAACAGAGCAGAAGGAGGAACAGTCTGAGGCAGGGTGAGTGTTAATATCAGAGCTGCAAATAATGATTACTGTCATTATTGATCAATCTGCTGATTATTTTACTGATTAATCGTTTAGTTGATTAAACTGTGAGATCACAGTGTTGACGTCTTCAAACGTTGTTTCCTTTGTTCTTTTCCTGGTTTCTGCGTCCTCACAGTGATGTAACGTGACTCACTGCTGCAGTTAAAATAGAGAGAAGTCACAGTTAAGAACCACACAGATGTTTATCTGAAGTCTGTTTGTTGGATTTAAACCAGAGTCAAAGTTTATCTTTGTGACATGGTTGTAGTTAAAGTCATGTCAACTAATAAGAAGCTACTAAGTTGAGAGGAAGGACTGGGTTTATTATACTGTGTATGTGTGTGTGTCTCCAGTCTTACTGGTTTACCTCAGACTCCAGCTGACATCTCAAGTGGCAGCTGATGTGTTTAACAAAGCTGCAGCTCATAAAATGTCGGTAAATGATACAAACTACATGCAGGCATCAGACTCTACAAACACATTGTGAGTTTACAGGAGATAAATGTTCAGGATGTGTCTCATATTCATTCACAGAGTTTAAAACATGTAGAAGTTCAAATCTCTTTGCTCTCACATGTTTTCAGCAGTAGATACAAAAAGAAGCACAGACCCCATATTCATAGTGTGTACATTGTTTTTGTTGTTGTTGTTATTTGGTATTTAAACAGGTTTGTGAAAATCCTGTAAAGGTGTGATGTCACCTGAAATGATGAAGGCTTTAAGGTGGTTCAGCATTAACAGTTAGAAACAAAAGGTCCAGTTCTGACACAAACACCAAGAAGTTAACTACATGTAGTTCAATTACTAGTTTAACTACAGTCTGCAGTAGTTGAGTGGTAGTTTAACTATTTCAGCAGTTAACTACTATGGTTCATGTAGTTTAGGTAGTTAATTACAAACTACATATTCATAGTATTCTCATGATGTTTTTTGCTGTACAATATGGCACAAAGCCACAGCTCATTGGACACAGTCTGTCATAGCAATCACCTGCTATTTGATTAAAATCACCTGTAGTTTGTGACCAAGATATCTGTGATTGAATAGTATGAAATTCCTTGGAAATTTAGCATTTTCCTGATTCCACCTCAACAATTGCTCCCAATCGTCTCCTTAAAACACATCCTCAGGCTGCCTAAGTGAGGATTGGCCTGCCCTGGTCCCTAAATCAAACACACCTACACTTTACTCAGTGTCAGTTCAGTTATACCTCTGTGTAACAATATGAGATTACAGACTCAGATTGTGGTCATTTCCTGTGATGTAGTTTGGATGTAGTTAAACTACTTTTTGAAAGTAGTTTTAGTTTGACAAGCTGAGTGTTTCTGACAGCAGTTAAAATGTAGTTGAATGCTTTTCATAAGTAGAGTTAAAATTAGGGCTTTAAAGTAGTTTCCCCAACACTGACACCTACATTTCCATGACAACTGAGAAAACGCAATCCGATAGAAAGCTCCAGAACAGCTACTGAGTAAACTTGTGGTGAGATGTTTTACTGAAGATCCTCTTGAGTCTTTCTGACACTTAAACGACTGCGGCCAAACTGGCCTTTTTGTCAAATCAGTCAGATCCAGTAGAAACACAGAATGAGTTTCTACTGGCAGACAGACAGAAACACAACTGTTCTCTTATCAATGTTCTCTGATTTTACCAGAGAGCCAAGATGACAGAGATGGACCTTCTCAACATTCTGGATGATTTAAATGATGATGATTTTAAGAACTTCAAGTGGCACCTGAAGAGGTATGAAAAGGACGACATCCCACCCATCAAAGAGAGCCAGCTGTCGAAAGCAGATCGGCCAGACACAGTGGATCTAATGGTGCAGAAATATGAATTTGCTGGAGCTGTGGAAGTGATCAAGAATATTTTAAAGATGATCAGGAGGAACGATCTGGTTGGGAACATCAGCTCAGGAGCAGAAGGTCAGTCACAGGAAGAGACAAACATGACGTCACATCCAGACAGCAGATCTGTGAGGAGAAACAGTCCAGACAATAAGTATTTGGACAGTTACATATTTTTTAGTTCTTCAGGCTCTGTGCTTCAGAACATTCAATTTAAAACAAAATAACTGAAACTACATTAAAGTCTCAGCTTTAATTTGAGTAGGTTTGTGTCAACATAGAAAGAACTGTATAGGAGATATAGACCTTTTAACACATAGTGCCTAAATTGCATGAGTTCAACAGTAATGGGACAGATACACATGAAGTCAGACTAAAGGATCATATGACAATGCAGACATAACTATGCAAACCGATGCCCACAGTAAATCTGGTGATATCTCCTCCACTGACCAACAAATACTGGCGGTTCTGAGACATACAGTACTTCCTGGAGGCTGGTTTCACACTGCAGGTAATTTGGGGGGTCATCACTCGATTATTGAAAGATAGTGGGTCGAACTGTGGAAAACATGAATGAACTCTTGTCAGGTGGGCAGTGACGTAACTCTGACGGGTGGTCCTACAGAGTAACCATTACTGGTTACTGTACTGGGGAAACCTGATTTCCTCAGGTGGATTTCTGCTGGAGAAAGTCAATTCGTCGATTCTTTTCACAGTATCAGTTCCTTCAAGTTGATACATGTAAATTTATTGAACCTTTCGCGTTTTGATACTTTTTGCAAAATGTGCCGTCAGTTTCTCTGTGACACTCAGCCAGTGCTGCCTGCCCCACAAAATTTCTCTTCAGTGCATTACCAGTCATCATGTATAAGTTTACATTAATAAAGATAAAATATTAATTTAAATGCATCATTCTTCTATGTAGGTAGGCTATATGAGCTCAATACGATGTTACAGAAATGTGATGTGACACGTACCAACGATCTGTTGGTCATTTTGAGGGGCAGGTAGCAGACCTAGTTCGAGAGAGCAGCAGTTCGTTCAGTCTCGTTCAGTTTAACCTGCCATCTGTCTTGACTGGAGTTCGATTAAATCGCTTCTTGTTCACTCATATGTCCTAGTTCGAGAGAACGGTACATTTGATCTCGTTCAGTGAGTAGCTGCCAGGCTGTCTCGACTCAAGTCACTTACTGATGTTCTCGTTTGAGACAATGATTCATTGGTGCTCATTCATGTTTTGAGCAACTGCACCACTGTAACGGACAGGCAGGCAGTGTGAACAGTACCCTACGATAACAGTGGGTGGGTGTGGGCGGTATGAGTGGGAGAAGTCCTGGATTCATGAGCACTCAGTACGTTCGACGGGCTGACCCGGTACATACCGGACACTAAAAAGATTCATTCAAAAAGATTTGTTTGTTCATTTTTGCCCATCTCTAATTTAGAGGCTAAATGACTGAGCAGCAAGATGGACGGTGGAAAAAGAGGAAGGGTGGAGCAGAGAGGGAAAGAGAGAAAAAGAAAGGCGCTTGCAGGAGATGCAGCTAAATGCTGCCATGTTAGTCAATATTATCTGAAAATTAATGCATTTTGGTGAAAATCTCAGTCAGTGAATTCAAACTTTGAGCTCACAACGTCTTCTGTCACTATTCAGGCTGCTGTAATTAGTTGAAACTTAAAGATCTGTGTTATTTAATGTTTGTGTTGGTTAAAGGGCTTTTTTAACCTATGATGGGTAACTGTTAG
The DNA here is from genome assembly GCF_963924715.1 of Thunnus thynnus. NCBI lineage: Eukaryota > Metazoa > Chordata > Actinopteri > Scombriformes > Scombridae > Thunnus > Thunnus thynnus. Next base: position 30,855,542 of record NC_089530.1, read on the forward strand.
TGTATATCAGTAAACTGAGGAGGGTATTGTGCAGTTGTTAACTGCATTATATTGGTACATTAAAAGATATGCTGTGCTGTGCTTTTGCTTTTTTCTTTTTGAAGGTGGAGAGAGAAGCACTGGTGCCACAGTAGTACAGAAGCCCACTACTTCAGAGCAACCTGCAGGTACAAGACATTTTCTATTTGTTAGTATATTAGTTCTTTATTTAGTTATTTACTATTTAATAACTATTGGTCAAAAGTTAGTCCTTGTGTCGTCTCCCTCCTTATTGATATGCAGCTTTGGTTTTATTTGAGGTTCATAACAGTACATTATACTAAGCAGATGTTGGCTCATTAGTTTGTTATTCACATGCACTAAAATTCACCAGAATGCAGGAAATCAAGTATTTGTAACTAAAATATTTCTAGTGGGGACCCTCAGACCCTCCGCTTAAAAAGTGGCCTGACTGGGACTATATTTCACGCTATATTTCCCAGCCTGAATGATTTTCCCAGTCCGGCCCTGTCAGTTTCTCTGCCATTTATGAACATAACATGTACTTAACAAAAGACTGTAGACAGGGAAAGTTAGTTTTACACAGAGGGATTTATCCTTATATTTAAAGTCCAACTAAAACTGGAACACAAAGTAACCTCTAGAAGTGTAAGTAAGTCGGTTTCCACCACTTAACATTTTACTGTTTGTTGAATTCAAACACATTCATGTTGTGAGAAAAAGTTCTGACTCAGACACACAGAGCAAAACAGAACAAAAAGTCAGGACTAACAACGTCTTCTATCATTAATACAGATATAATAAGAAAGTCATGCTTTGAGAATAAGGTCAGTGTAGAGGAGAAATCTGATCACTGAATTGTTGCTTATTCACATATTCGTAGTAACCAGGTTACTACTGTGCATGTTAATACGTTCCCTGATTACCCACGTAACCTGGTTTCTCTGAGTGACCTGGTTATGCAAGTGCATGTAAGCAAACTGATAGATGTTCAGATCTGTATTTTTCTGCTCTTTCAGCAGATGGTGGTCTGCAGGAGGTTTTAAATACATATAAGATCACTCTGATAAAGAAATGTCAACATGTGACTGAAGGAACTGATGAATCAGGAAGTGAAACCCTCCTCAACAGTATCTACACTGAGCTCTACATCACAGAGGGAAAGAGTAAAGATGTTAAAACCCAACATGAGGTGAGGCAGCTTGAAATAGCTTCCAAGATGAAGACCCTCCATGACACTCCAATCAAGTGTCACGACATCTTTAAACCCTTACCTGACCAACAGAAACACATCAAAGTCGTTCTGACTAACGGCGTTGCTGGCGTTGGAAAAACCTTCTCAGTGCAGAAGTTCACTCTGGACTGGGCAGAGGGCTCGGAAAACCAAGATGTCAGTCTGGTGATTCTGCTTTCATTCAGGAAGCTGAACTTGATCAAAGATGAGCAGTACAGTCTCCTCATGCTGATCCATGAATTCCATCCAACATTACAGAAGATCACAGCAGAGAAGCTCGATGACTGGAAAGTTTTGTTCATCTTTGACGGCCTGGATGAAAGCAGACTTTCACTGGATTTCAAAAACAATGAGGTTGTGTCTGATGTCACACAGACGTCATCAGTAAACATGCTGTTGATAAACCTCTTGAAGGGGAATCTGCTTCCTTTGGCTCTCATCTGGATAACTTCCCGACCTGCAGCAGCCAATCAGATCCCTCGAACATGTGTTAACAGGGAAACAGAAGTACGAGGCTTCACTGAAGCCCAGAAGGAGGAGTATTTCAGGAGGAGATTCAGTAATGAAGAGTTGTCCAGCAGAATCATCTCACACATCGAGACATTCAGGAGCGTCCACATCATGTGTCACATCCCAGTCTTCTGCTGGATCATTGCTAAGGTTCTGAAGCAAGTGTTGACTACAGACCAGAGAGGAGAGCTGCCCAAGACCCTGACTGACCTGTACTCACACTTCCTGCTGGTTCAGACAAAGAGGAAGAAGCACAAGTATGATGAAGGACATGAGACGAGTCCACAGGAGCTGACGGAGTCTGACAGGGAAGTTCTTCTGAAGCTGGGAAGGCTGGCATTTGAACAACTGGAGAAAGGAAACATCATGTTCTACCAGAAAGACCTGGAGCAGTGTGGTCTTGATGTCACAGAGGCCTCGGTGTTATCAGGAGTTTGTACACAGATCTTCAAAAGAGAGAGTGTGATCTTCAAGAAAACAGTCTACTGCTTTGTTCATCTGAGCGTTCAGGAGTTTATGGCTGCAGTCTACATGTACCACTGTTACACCAGCAGAAACACCAAGGTACTGGAGGACTTCCTGGGAAAACAACACAGTCACTCATCTCTGGATGTCTTCCTGATGGGAGCCATGGAAAAATCAGTCAGAAGTGAAAATGGCCACCTGGACCTGTTTGTTCGCTTCCTTCATGGCCTCTCTCTGGAGTCCAACCAGAGTCTCTTAGGAGGTCTGCTGGGTCGGACAAAGAACAGTCCAGAAATCATCCAGAGAGTCATCAACAACCTGAAGAAGATGAACAGTGAGGATATCTCTCCTGACAGAGGCATCAACATGTTCCACTGTCTGATGGAGATGAACGACCGCTCAGTACATCAGGAGATCCAAGAGTTCCTGAAGTCAGGGAAAAAATCAGAGAAGGAACTCTCTGAGATCCACTGCTCAGCTCTGGCCTATATGCTGCAGATGTCAGAGGAGGTTCTGGATGAGTTGGACCTGAACAAGTACAACACATCAGAGGAGGGACGACGGAGACTGATCCCAGCTGTGAGGAACTGCAGAAAGGCTCAGTAAGTCCAGATGTGATTAACATTATAGATCAGTGTAGAGTTAAATTCTTCAAATATAAATAATATAAAACTCTTATTATCATTAAAATAGTTCTCTACCTGTTTATAGCAGAAATAACATGTCAGTTATATTTAGTCACAGATGTTCTTGAGTTGTTTCAAATGTTGTGAGTGCAAATAATGTTGATATTTCAGTTGGTTGTTGTAGGTCATTTCCTCACATGGCAGCATTTTTTGTTGGACATTTAGATTAAATTCGGCCATCAGAAATAATTAATAGTTATATTAAGTCAAGTCAAGTTTATTTATAGAGCACATTTCATACAGAAAGCAACACAGCATGCTTCACAAGGGCAAGAGCAATACAATTATAAAGACATAAAATATGAGCATTCATATCATCATACTTAAAAGCAAGCAAGCGTACGCTTGCATACATGGACGCATCGGTAATTAAAGTGCAGAATAATTCAGTTAAAACAGGAGCAGACAGTTGATCAACCCAGTTAAACACAACAGTTAACAGAAATGTTTTAAGTCTACTTTTAAAGAAACTAAGCGTTGGTGCATCTCTAATATTACTTGAGGGGCATTCCATCTGTATGGAGCATAATAGCTGAATGCAGCTTCTCCTGCTTTAGAGCACACAGGGGACAACAAGGAGACCACTGGCTGATGATCTGAGGCTTCTTGTTGGTTCATAAGGCACAAGCAGTTCCTTAATATAACTGGGAGCAGGGCCATTCAGCATCTTGTAGACAAGTGGGAGGACTTTAAAATCAATCCAAGCATTTACTGGAAGCCAGTGCAAAGATTTAAGAACAGGTGTGATGTGTTCACTTTTCTTAGTCCTGGTAAAATATGTGCAGCAGCGTTCTGTATAACCTGCAGTCGCTTAACAGTTTTTCGGGGGGGGGCCCAGAAAAGAGACTATTGCTATAGTTGAGTCTGCTTGTGATAAATGCATGTACTAGTTTTTCAGTGTCTGAATTTGAGAGAAAGCCTCTGATTTATGAGATATTTTTGAGGTTATAGAAGGCTGATCTTGCGACATTATTGATGAAAGTTAAGATCAAAAAATCTAAATATGTTTTCGTTTTCAAGGTGTGTGCAGCAGCGTTCTGTATAAGCTGCAGTCGCTTAACAGTTTCAGTGTCTGAATTTGAGAGAAAGACTCTGATTTTTGAGATATATTTGAGGTGATCTTGTTATATTATTGATGAAAGTTAAGATCAAAAAATAAAAATAAGTTTTTGTTTTGAAGGGTTCAGTATTGTCAGTAAGATTTGGACGATGGCCGTGATTTCCTCCCATATAAATAGCCTCTGCTGGCTAGTTAGCCACAGTATTGTAGCTCGTCTTCACCTGCTTTCTGCAGGTCCCTTAGCATTAGTTAGCTCCCAAAGCTAAAAACAAGCCGGTTGGACTAGCCTCGGCAGACTGTCCCGACCGGGAAATGTAAAACTTAACCAAAATTACCATATCAACAGCTAGTAAAGGTTGAAGGATTTGGGAGTTCTTTGCAGTGCAGAGGTTGGCAGTATTCACTTTTGTATAAAATTAAATAGACACTGTATTTTCAAAAGCATTTATTTACAAAGATAACAAAGGGAGTAAAAACACACAATATGTAATTAACTACAAGGTACTTTATATAGGTGTGTGCGTGTGTGTGTGTAGGAAACAGATAAAAGCAAAATTGTTGCTTGGATTCGAAATGGCGGTGGACAAAGTAAAACTACAAACAGTATGGCTGACAAAGTGATGTGCTGTGTTTGTAATCACAGACTAACATACTATTCATACTAAGTATGATGTCAAATTGAGTATTTAGTGCATTCCAACTGCATAGTTTGTGGACTTTGTGTACGTGAGAAATACCCGGATGTAAACTACATTAGCAGGAATTTCTGAGTATGCAGCGTGAGCTTACTGGACGTACTCAACTGCTCCACAATGCATTGCGTCTCTTCAGACTGCACAGTGGAGGAGATGAACCAGGCTAAAAGCTGTTATAATTTTCACCGTAGGACAGTTAATATGTCACTTTATTAAGTTTTAATATTTTTTCAGGCAAGAAACTAACCAAGATTGCCAATATGTGGTCAATTTATCCAAATAACATCTGTTGGGATGTTTTCGGAGATGTGAAGAGTCATATATGAGAGCTGCTAGCCGGGACCAGCCGGTGATCTCAGCTGCTAGCAGCCCGACTCCTGAGATGATTGGCCGGTCAACATGTCATCATGAGAACATGATCCATGAACTGATCTGTTTCACAGATGAAATCTAACAATTGTAGCTGCAACATTAGTTTGAATGTAAAGCTTCATGTTTTTACTGGACAGAACAGCAGCGCTGCCTCTGGGGCTCTACAGATTGTCACCATATTTCAGTAAATACAAATGTAGTAAAATGAACAGATCAGTCTATGTTCAATTTTGTTCTATTTTATTAAGCTACATAACAGTTTGGATTTTTATACTAGTTACATTAAAGACTGAATAACATCATTTCCCGCATCTCTCTTTCAATTAGATTATTTCTTTGGTGAGAAAAAAAGTGTTAGTGGAGCTTTGAGTTGAGATTATTTTGTCACAGTACAGTCAGATACATAACAGCAGGAACATGATTTCAGGTGGGGGTCCAGGGTTACTGACTATTACCCCCCCAAAAAGTGTTTGCGTTCATTAAATACCTGCAGCGATCCCCCCGCAGAGATGCTGTGAGCTTAACTTCATTGATTATTTAAATCTCCAGACACGCCGACAGGATCGGTCAGGATCTGATGTTAATTAATGTTCTGTTACACACACAGTCCAGGTTCATACAAGCAGCTGTTATCCTGATAAATCCTGAGCTCCATCAGAACTGTCTAAAAATATTATTTCAGAGGCTAAAAGTTTAATTGTCTTTCCCGCGGAGAGTTTCCTCTGTCCTGTCACAAGTTGATAACTACTATTCTTAGTTTTGCTGCTTAAATGTTCCAGGATATTTGCTGACATTACTGCACGCATGGAAACATTTATAATTACTGAAAGCAGCCTCTCTAATCTTTAAAGTATATCGTTAAAGAAAATGCTCATGCATCAATGCAACATGTGAAAAAGAAATCACCTGGAAATCTCTCGCTGCTCAACATAATTTAAAAAGCAATATAGCCTACAGGGAGCGGTGGAGGTGGAGTGTAATGTCAACAGTCAGGCTCTACTATGACCGCTTCGGACACAACAGAAAAAAAATAGATTATTGCAGCAACACAAATATGTCTATAGGTTGTGAGCCACCTAGTGCTGCAGCACCCCGATTTCCCATGGCTATGGTCAGGTAGGTTGGTTGAGGACTTGGCAAGTTCGACTTGGGAGTATAAACTTCAGAGAACCAGAGGACGCTTAATAAAATAAAATGAAATTTAATACAGACTGATGTGTTTATTTTAATCCATTTATATTTATGTAAATGTGGTGATATGTACATATGGAGCCCCAGAGGCAGCGCTGCTGTTCTGTCCAGTAAAAGCATGAAGCTTTACATTCAAACTAATGTTGCAGCTACAATTGTTAGATTTCATCTGTGAAACTAACATTTATCTTCCAAAAGGAATTATATCATATATCAAAATGCTGCAGAGACATTAGAGCCAGCAGTATATCAGCAAAGAGCTGCAGATCAGTTCATGGATCAGACAGACAGACAGACAACTTTATTTATCCCAAAACGGCAATTCAGTTTGGCAGTGTACCCAGACCATGTGTAAGAAGAAAAGAAAAAGAGAGAAAAAAAAAAACAACAAACAGATCTATGCCAGAGACAGTCAGTACACAGGTTCTCACAGACATGTAAATAAATAAATAATAAATAGATGAATAATAAATAAGTGAAATCCTAGTCTCAACAATAACAGGCCCCAAAATGAGTAGTTAAGACAAAATAAAAACTCCCAAGAATATGGAGATATTATTCATTCCACATACTGCTATCAAGGTTTAACAGCCTGATGGCAGAAGGAATGAAAGATTTTGAACGACAATTTGTCTTCACAGGTGGCGCTGTAAAACGACTGCCTGAGGGCAAAATAAATCGGAGGACAGGATGTGGTTAGGTTGGGAATCTATTCCCCGCGCTTTTTTGACCACCTGCCTCTCCCACAGAGAACGCAAGTCTCTTTGCGGGATACCAATTATCTTAAAACAGACCTTCACAATATTGGAGAGGCAGTTCTTGTCCTTGACAGAGAGACCCCCAAACCAACAAATAAAAGAAAACATTAAGATACTTTCAATAAAAGACTGACAGAAAATACATAAAATTTCCTTACAGACATTGAAAGAGTTTAACTCCCTTAGCTCAGGTGAATCCTCTGTTGGCCACGCTTCACAATACTCTCAGTGTTAACATCAAACTTCAGTTTGGAGTCGAAGACATTTCCTAAATATGTGTCAACAATCTCAACATTGTCACCATGGATAATACTTAATTTTGGTTCTCCACAGTTTCTCCTAAAATCAACAAGAAGTTCTTTTGTTTTCGACACATTAAGGTCTAGGAAGTTTTCATTGCACCAACTGACAAAGTCAGGGAGGGCACTACTATGGTCAGACTCTGAGCCTTGAAGAAGAGACAGACAGAAAATTTCACCAGATAGCTGCCTTCTCTATGAGACCTGCAGCTATCTGTGTACAGGATGAAGAGAAGGGGTGACAAAACACAACACTGGGGTGAACCTCTGTTTGAAGCCAGTGGATTGGACATAATGCCATTAACTAGAACACTCTGTTTCCTGTCAGTTAAAAAGTTTAGAAGCAATAATAAGAACTGATCCAGTAAGTTAAAATAAGATGAGAGCTGGTCTATTAAAATATGTGGCTGCATTTTATTGAAAGCAGAGGAAAAATCTGCAAATAATAGCCTAACACAAGATTGTGGTTTCTCCAGGTGTTTATAGACTCTATCGAGAATGAAGACTTTTGTGTCCTCTACCCCCCTGCTGGCCTGATAGGCAAACTGCAAGGGATCAAGTTTGTCAGACACCAAGGAGATAATCTCATCTTTTAGAATTCTTTCAAAAAATTTTCATTACCAAAGACATTAAAGCTACAGGTCTGAACTCATTTAACTCTCTGGGATTTTTCGATTTCAGAATGGGAATTATCGTTGAAGTTTTCCAAACGGAAAGAAGTTTGCAATTATGAGCACACAATTGGAAGACACTAGAAAAGATTTCACTGAGCTGGTCAGCACAGTATTTCAAAGTGTGCCCACCAATTGCATCACGGCCAGCCACCTTCCCTATATTTGTTGTCTTTAGCAAGGCAGTGACAATATCTTGTGAAATTACAAGATCTCTTTGAAGTACGAGAGAATCCCTCAATATGTGAACTTCAGAAATAAAATCTGACCTTTCAAAACGAGAGAAAAAACAATTAAATGTATTTGGAAAATCTGCATAATTTATTCCCTTAATGGTGACAAGTTATTTGGCCTCCCCGGGATGACGACGTCTTCCTGCTAGCAGCTGAGATGACCGGCTGGTACTGACCAGCAGCTCCTCGCATCTCCGAAAACGTTGGAGCAAATTTCCAACCAGGCATTATTTGGATAAACTGACCACACATTGTTAATCTACATGTTTACTTTCTCACCCGAAAAAAATATTAAAACTAAAAATAAAATGACATATACTACAATGAAAATTACAACTGCTTTTAGCCCGCTTTAAAACCTCTGCTATTGCTGCTGGTTGGTGTGAAATGCATTCTGGGATACTCGGCTGCATACTTCAGTGTAAACAGTCTGCTAGTGACGGCATACTTAATCATTCATTTAGTACGCAGTATGCAGTACATACTCTTTGAGTATGTAATGGGCAGAACGTTAGTATGTGATTTCAAACAAACCCATGGACTCATGTCCAAAATGGCGTCTGAGACCACAATTCCCTTTGTTCTGGTAACAAGGGGAGATGGCGGCTCTGAACACTAAAGAGTATAAGTGTGTGTGTGAGCTTTGAGTTTCTTCTCTGCCTGTATGTGTCTATGTTTAAAAGAGAGTATGGGATAAAGATGCCAGGTTAAAAGAGGTTAGTTAGTTGAATGCAAGGCCTAGTAGTCACTGGATGTAATTCCAGCGCTATGAACACATGTGTGAATCATACCAACATCAACTTAGCGGTATGGCTATCCATTTACGTAACTATGAACAGACATCATACAATAAAGCCTCATGAATAACATTCAACCAAATCAATACATGTACAGTACATTGACAGAATTTAACAGTCCTGTGCTTCACCGTGCTATGCTATGCTATATGCTGTGCTATATACCATGCTATCAGTATGCTATGCTATATGCTATGCTATACACTATGCTATGCTATATGTTATGCTATATACTATGCTATATATTATGCTATATGCTATGCTATACACTATGTTATGCTATATGCTATGCTATAGGCTAAGCTATATACTTTGCCCAGTTTAATGTTACCAGTCTTTGGAGGGATAGAGGTGCTGCTTTGTTGAGCTGGTGATGCTGTTGGTTGTGGGTGAGCCAGGCTGGGATAAACTGTGGTTATGGTATCAGATGATGCAAAAACCAGTCTCCTTTGTTGAGTCCAGTGGGCTGCAGGCTTGCACAGCTTCCTGGATGTTTACAGACCGGTCTTGCTGCTGGTTTCTGTGTTGCTGAGGAGTTCAGTTGTGAAGGCTGAGTAGCTTCTGTGTTGCAGCTGCTGGTGCTAAATTACTTGTTTACTCAATCTTGGTTAGAGAAAGAGACAGAAGAGACTTCTCTGTGGTTTTGTTGACCTGATGACATCATGGAGGGTCATATGTCACACTGACCAATGGTGATTGGAGGAGGGTCTGTAGGGTATCAGGTTACATTTACAGGATGTGACTGGAAGAGAGGTTCGACTGTTTACATTTCACAATCAAAGCCCAGTTTCACAATAAAAGCTCAGTTTAGGTCACACACATGAACAAACTGTCATGGACTCATGGTTTGGGACTCTTTGTGTTCTTTGGGTTTTACTGTGTTACACTTAAGTTGCTTAGTCATTTGGGTCATTTCCTTCATTCATCCTGTGTTCATGTGCTCCTCCTCTCACCTACTTTGCATTATCCTCGTTAGTCCTGCCCTGCTCCTAGACTGCAGTCAAAAAGTCCCTCCTATTGTCTTTTCCTAACCACTTTTCCTTGACCTTGATGGAAAACGTAACAAGATCAAGGACAGATGTGAAGGAGAAGTAGAAGGAGGAGTAATTATACAACGGTGGATGTTATTGACGTGGGTCTGCTGTGGTGAAACTACAATGTACTGAAGATGGACTACAAAATGCACATCTTAGATACTTTGCCCCGGTCGTTCTTACTGTGTTGTTTCATGCAGGATATAAAAATATGGAGAACACACTGAAAAATATCACTTCATTACAAGGTCAGAATTGAATTTAAAAAAAGGAATATAGGCTACCGGCCACAAAACTGAAACGTGATGAATTAAAAACATTATCTGACTAAAAATGTCTCATATCCCTTTGTCTTGAAAGACAGACTTCCAGTTATGTTTAATACGCTGATTATAATCTGTTATCGGCCTATAATGCATACAACAGCTTAAGAACCACCTCATACAAACCCAAACACCTTGAAATGTTGACTTGTTTGTGTTTTAAAGTTGTTCTGGTTGATCCAGGCTGTGGGTCTGTGTACCCGATGCTAAAGGAGATTAGAAAGGAAGCATTGGAACACCTTTCATTAGCATTTAGAGAATTGGACCAGCTCTTATCATGGTTGCCACTTAGATACTTCTGGGTCATTTAACTCAGTGAGGAACCTTCCTGAGTAAAAAAAACTATTTGGCCGCAGCCATAGTGTCTTTCCCAGCCAATCACTTAGCCTGCTCTTGTGTCTTGCCACCTGTTCCCTGTTGTCTAATTAGTTCAGTTTGTATTTAAGTCCAGTTTTCAGTTCAGTCTTTGTCGAGTGGTCTGTTCTGTTCAGTAAGTCTATTCTGTTGTGTCCAGTTCTGTCCTGTCATGTTTGCTGCTCAGTCGACTTTTGTATTTTGTTCTTCTCAGCTCAGCTTGCTTTTGTTTTTGCCTGCCAGTCTTTGAAATAAAGACGGTTTTCTTCAGCTTTGCTTCCCGGTCTCTGCATTTGGGTCCACCTGCTCAGCAATCTGTGACACAAACTTCTCTGTGGAGCCTTAAGAGGCCCTACATCCATATAGTTGTTAAGTTAATCAACACAGTTATTCTGTTTATTTCTAGTATTTATTAGATTTTACAGTTTTTCCTTCTATTTATCTTCCTTTGGGTGATGGAGGCATCTTTCAAACCTGGTAAAACAAATGAAGGATTTTAGAGGTTGTGGTTGAGGTTTCATTACAGCAGAATTTTATCACAACATATATCAGTATTTTACAGTTATCAGTGAATGCAGTAAAGTTATTATAATGGTTAATGGTTTCTGGGCCATTTCATAGTGAGCACTGTGGATCAGCAAATCAGCAAACTGATTCAGTAATGTCAGACATACAATAATATGTAAAGTTTGCTATCACTAACCAATATTAGCCTCTGTAAACTACTGGTCATACAAGAAAACCCCTGAGTGTGTTGAACCGAGCAATGGTGCCCTTAACATTTTATTTTAAAGAGGGAAGTTGTGTTACATAGTCTTGTTTTTAAGTCTTTCTTATATTCTGTTGGTCACAGAAAGAAACTTGTAGCAACTACTATCCATGAAAAAAGCTGCTAAGAGGCTAAGCAGGCTCATAACTGTGACACGTTCATACAAATCCATACTGAAGTCCAGATGTGTTTTATTCTGTTTATTAATGAAAACAAAAATACACTGACAAGAGTTGTTGTACTGGAATAATTAAAGCAAGACTAAATTATACCTGATGTGATGTGATGGTCAACAGAAAATGTGGGAGGCCTACTAACCCTCTTTGTCTCTCTGTTCCTGCCACCATACAAGTGAACAGGTAAATAATGTGAAACCAAACCCATGTGCCAATTACTTGGAAGTGACAGAACATGTGCAGCCTAAATAAATAATAGACAACACAGGCTAAATACACATTTTGGCTCCTACAAAACTACAAAACAGAATGGTAGAATTCAGACTGTTTAAAGAGATCTTATACACATTAAAGGTCAATGTTATATTTTAATGCTGATACTCTGATAACATCTTTCTGATGACATCATGTTGAAAATAATTCAACCTTATTGGTTTGTTAATTGTGTTTGTGCTGAATCAGTTTTTCACATTCTCAGAAAATAATGTTGACAACTAAACATCATGCAGTCATCTGTCATGCACATCTGAATTAATTAAATTAAATTTAATTACATTAATATTTAATTATGTACAGCTATAATAATGTAAAGTCATTTGTTCCATTTGTGTTTGTCAACAGTCACTAAATTTTGCTGCTTGTGGATGTGAACCTGACAGCAGCAGGTAGCAAAGAGAGATGATCTTTCTCAACTGTAACTGTTCACTGAGTTGAACTGAGTAAAAATATCCTGCAGTCAAATTAAAAATAGTGGACAGTAAAAATGTTTTTCTAATCAAGATGCCTCATGCTGACTTTGTGAAGAAAGACATGGGATCAGATTACAGACAGACTGTGCACATTATGGAAGCCTCAATGTAACTCCATTTTCTCTCCCTTCATCTGCAAGATTAAAGCAAAACAAAGATTAAAAGTCTGCAGGTATGAGAGAGAGTGATGAGAATTATTGATTCATTCAATCACAGTGAGATATGATTAGCTGAACTAGGAGTGCTCTGGTAGCCTACTTGTTAAGATGCATGTCATATAACCACAATGTCAGTGGTTTGATTCCAGCAGTTGACCTTTGTTGGATGCCATTTCCTGTCTCTCTCTTCTTTTTTCCTGTTATCACTCAACTGTCACTTTCCATTAAAAGAAAAAATTCCCCAGAATTTTTTTTAAATTAAAGAGATTAGCTGAACCACTGATGTGAAGAGCAAATGTTAATCAAAATAGGGAAAGTCAAACTGTTTCACCATCAAATGTATGAAGTAAATATAAAGTTTCCTCTTTCATGATAACATATGTTGTCATATATGTGTCATTACAGACTCTCTGGCTGTTGGCTCTCAGAAACTCACTGTGAAGTTGTGGCCTCAGCTCTGAAGTCCAACCCCTCCCATCTGAGAGAGCTGAATCTGAGTAGAAACATCCTGTCTGAATCAGCGATGAAGCTTCTGTCTGCTGGACTGGAGAGTCCAAACTGTAAACTGGAGACTCTGAGGTCAGTTCACTGGCTGTAGCTTTGGTAGTTTTTTTCTATTTATTCAATTAGGGCTGGGCGATATGGCCAAAAAATAAAATCTACGATTTTTTCACACCACACCCAATTTATGATTTAAATTGAGTTTTTCTTAAAAACAAACTACAAAAGACAAAGGAATTATTCTTTTTTTTATTTTAACAATAAAAATGATTATCAACAACATTGTATTGAGTTTGCTTATAACAATTTTTTTATAGAATTTTTAAAATCTGTCTATGTATAAATGAATGTGATATTGTTATGATTTTAGCATCTAATCATAAAAAATGCTGCAGTAAAACAACATGGAAAATCACCGCAGAGATACCTCGAGACCTATTGTACAAGAATATGCAGGGGTTTGCTGATAACACTGCTGCTAACAGTTTGATATGATTATTTTATGTAATATGAAGACTGGAATCTATAGCACTGAATGGGCTATTGGTTTTGCTTTGCTATGTGATTATTAAAAACTGCTGTAGTGAAAGAACAATAAAGTAATGACAGATGTATGTATTTCAACAAAGGAAAGTAAGAAAAAAATAGAAACTTTCCCGTTTTAAACAACCTTCATGGCCATTTGAGTACAGATTTCATATTTATGAGGTGCACTTGAATGCACCATGAAGTCCCTGTCGGCGCCTGCACGCTTTACAGGACAAAGCTATGTAGACATGAAATCAGTGTGACAGCAGTTTTCCAGCCCTTCTTCTCATAGTTTGGGTAAATGATTCCTCTAATGTTTCCTGCTTTTTAGGAGGTGTGTTAGGGCTGCTGCTGTCTTAAGCATCATGCTGAATCATAAATTCAAATTAATTGATAAAATCGATGTATCGCTCAGCTCTATATTCAATTTAATTCCTTCATTGAAGTTTCAAGTGTTCATAGATTTTCAGGATTTGCCTGAGCACAATCTGTAGAATGTTTTCAGGAATTCAAAATCCACACATATCAAGTGTCTTTGTGTTTCTTCAGTGTTTCCTTGCTGAGCTGCAGTGGAGGGATCGTAACTCAAACAGGGAATTTCGTACTAAATAGTCTGTAACTTTGAGTCAGACAAATCAAGTGGGCGTCTACCAGACTGTCAAAGCCTCATATTAGCTTCAGCTGAACTAATGAACTCATTTCCTCCAGTGTAGCTGTGTTAGGAAGAGACCACTTCACAGTCAGTATGGACAGGAGGAATGATTACTGCCACCAATAACATGTTTTAATTACACATACCTACTAAACAGGGTAGGAATTTCACGGGGGCTATGAGGGCCATGCCCCCTCAGTTTGGCCTCATGCCCCTCAAAAAAACACACTGCCCCAGTTGATTTTGGCGTTTTCTCCTCTGCCTCTTTCCTGTCAATATGGTTTGTAGACACCAGTGTCTTTTGTTGAGATTCTGAATTCTTATTGGGCAAAATCAAGTGAAACACTGCACACATAACCAGTAATGGGTTTGATTTTGATCCTGATATGAACCGCTGGAAAACTGGGCTATTTATGACAATAGTTTGACACAAATCTAGCACCGGCCAACGAGGAGACTTAATCAAACTCATCCTGATGTGCTGTAAAGCTGTGACTGAGTTTTCTGGAGAGTTCACACTGTAGACCGGAGACTCTGGGGTCACCATTTTTTACCTTTGTGCTGAGATTAATATGATGTGACAGTTATGGTGACATTAAACTGCAGACATAAAGCTGATATTATGCTTATCCACACTGAGGATCTTAATGGGAAAGCCTGTTTTCTTCCTCAGTGGTTTAGTCCATTGACTGTGTCAGAGCAATGTTGAGCTGCACATTTAAAAACTACTTTCCATTAATCATGATTCTTATTTGAATGATCAATAATCAATTCTTGAAATCCAGAGATCGATCTTTGCATTTGCGCCTTTACTCAGTAAACATGTACATGTGCACTGTGTTGTGTGTTTGCAGTGGTTACTTGTAAATGGTTCAGTTGGAGCAGCATGATGTGTAAAATGTCTGTTTTGTGGAAATCGAGTTATTACAACATGCACAAAATCTTATTTTAAGTTAAAAGTAACATAGATGCTAGCTGCTATATTAGCTGCCTTGAGCCACAACAGTCCCATAAATTGTGACGTGAATAGTTTGGCCCAAACCCAATGTCCACACTAGGGATTCATATTTCTCCTGAAAATGAGACATTTTCTATCCCGGGAACAGAAGCACACCATCCTGGGAAATCCTGGGAACCGGACTTATTTTTAAGGTATAATCTCAGCTACAATTAAAACGCACTGGTCATATTTCAAGCAACACTAACTGAAACAAGGAGAAATATGCATAAACTTATGGGTTCCCAGCCTGACCACTTTAGTGTATTATTTGGTGGTATTAATAATTATTAAGGCAAAAGAACGCCATTAATGTTAATCATCATTAGAATGAACATAATATAGGTTAAACGTTTCATGCAGCGTGAACTTTGCTATAGCTGCAAGGAATATGAAATGTCAAGTTCATTGTCTGTGATCTGTCTGATCATCAAGTGATATTTGACAATTCTTCATTGTATAAACAAACAAGTAATTTGGCGTTTTCAAAGTCATTCTATTAATCTGAGACAGATTCCATATTGTGTTAGCATTCAGAGGCTGCTGGTGTGAGCCTTCTGTAATAGCCAAGCAATGTTAGACATGCAGTAGCAATGAAGTAAGTAAGAAATTATCAAAGTTAACAGGACATTTCTTTATTTTGACTTCAGCATTTCAAACATTGTGCAATGTGCATCACTGCAACAGCTGTGTGTGTGCGCGCCGGTGGAACACACTGAAAGCTTATTGTAATTAATAAACACAAAGTGCCATGAATTCAAAGCACATACAAAAACATCATCTGTTGTAGTTTCTACCATCTAAATTGTGCTGATACAACACGATGCCTGCCACCAGCTTTGGAAATATTTCAAAAGTTTGAACAATGAAGATGCAAAGTGTCAGCTCTGTGAACGAGTGATCAAATGTGTCAGAGGTTCAAACGGTTTGCTGC
The DNA here is from genome assembly GCF_963924715.1 of Thunnus thynnus. Lineage (NCBI taxonomy): Eukaryota > Metazoa > Chordata > Actinopteri > Scombriformes > Scombridae > Thunnus > Thunnus thynnus. The sequence goes on from NC_089530.1 coordinate 30,871,688, forward strand.
GAAATTTAGAATCTGTGTGTGTTGCACAGCTGTTGCACATGTTTTAAGAAAGTAAACTGTAGGTCTACATATTTTCTAAATATATTCCAGTATGTTCTAAATGTTTAAAAAGAACATTTTACCATTTTCCTGTTATTATATTTCTCATGAAACAGGAAACGGTTTGGATGGATATTCCCAGGAATCCCATTTCCTGGGATTAAACTCTAGTTCACAGTCACAGACTTTGAGACACATTCCTGCTAAATCCGTGAGGGTTTAGGGCTGTCCCACTGCCAAATCATCAAGTTCATGAGGACTCTTTCACAGACATCCTTTATTCACACTTTCTGTCAAGTTTTGTTTTCAGGATATGTGCAGCTTCCCCTCTTGAAAGAGATTGATGCATCTACCTGAAGGTTTTTAACTGAATTCTACTCAATGACCAAGCAGCTTTCCTTTTTTCTCCTTCTGTTTTTGCAGGTTCAGCAGTTTAGTTTGATAGTTCCATTAGTTCCATTAATCATTAATCATCAGTCAATAGATGAAAAACCTTTGAAAAAGAAAAATATATATACATATATGCTATTGCAAATAAATGTCAGTAGACAACAATAAAATATACGCATTTGTAAATATTGCAAGAAACCATTAAGCATCAGTGCTGATTTCACTTCATTTATACATTTTATTTACATTAAATATAAATAAAGCTAATGCTCACTGCTGTCATCACTCTTGGTTTATCAGGTAATGTATATATTTATTGCATTTTAACATTTAGGGTCCTATCTTACGCCCGGCGTAAAGCAGCGCCAAGTGCAACACAAGTGTCTTTGTTAGTTTAAGACCCACGTAGATGTCAATTTCCCGTCCAGCACCCACATTGTTTAAACAGCAAACACACTTGCGCCCATTAGAGCGCCCATGGGCGTGTTGGTCTTAAAATGAGGTGTGGTCAGGCGCATTGTTGGCACGTTGCTATCTTGAGGCAGCAGAGAGCGATTGACCAACAAAAACCTGGTCTGAAGTCAATGGTGTAGTGTTTCACTGTTATTTTAAGGACTAATTATCAAGACAATAATATGTGCCGACATAGGCGGACGGACAACAAACACTCTGCTTGTAACACACACACACACACACACACACATACACACACACACACACACACACACACACACACACACAAACACCATTTTCAGATACAGTTCATGCAGTGTAATGCTGCACTGTTCAGCTCTCCATCATCTGCTGCTGTCTGTCTTTCTCTCCAGTGTTTCTACTAGGATCTTTTTCGGGGGAAACTACTAGTTTTGTCGTGTGTCATGGATACGGATGTGTGGTGTCGACAGTGTCGTGCAGTATGGCGGTTGTCTGTATCACTGTATTTCTCTACACTGAGCTGAAATTAAACAAGTGCACATAAATTAGGTAAATAAACATTAACAATACTTATTGTTTTATTTATTATTTATGTGTTGTAAATCAATATTAATACTATGTATTTACAACACATAAATAAACATAGGCCTTATGGATGATAGATGGACCAATACACCAACATGGTTTAACTGTGAGTGCACTGAGAGAGAAAGGATCTAGATCTGTTAGCATGTAATCAACTGTGCTGTTGCCAAGAGGTGAGCAAAAAGTATGTCTACCTGAAGAGTCTCCTTGTAACCTACCGTTAACAACGTCCAGACCCAGGCTCTGACAGAGCTTCAGGAACTCTCTGCCATTCTTGTTGACCTGCAGGTCAGAGTTTGAACGGGGAAGGTTAGTTATGTTTTGTGGGACGTTTTGTCCAAATATATGAATGATACCTAGATCGTTATTGCAGTCAGGTAAAGAGCCAGTGTGTGCATTCAGGTCCCCACAGATTAGCCCACTTCCCTGGGCCTGGAAGCTGCAGATGTGCTCATGGAGGAGGAGGAAGGTATCCCCATCATAGTACAGTGAGTCACATGGGGGAATGTAGACAGCACATAGGAATATGTCTGTTGGAGGGTTAATGATTCCTTGTTTTATTTTAATTCATATGTGTGAGTGTTCATATTTTATAAGGGTAATGTAATTTGATATTTCTTCTTTGTACCAGATGATAATCCCTCCTGAATCCCTCCCTCTTTTAACAGCAGGGAGTTTGACTGATGACAGAATGATTTCTTTGTAGTTTGGGGAACAGTGAGTGACAGAGCCTGATCTACACCAGCTCTCTTGGAGGATGATGACGTCTGTGTCTTTGGTGTTTTCTCTGAATTCAAGGGATACACTCTTACATCCGAATAGTGAAGAATTAAGACCCTGAATATTCCACATACGAATAGTAAAAGGCTTCATTGTTACTATTGGTAAATACAAATATAAACAGTTTTAAAGAAGAGATAAACCTACAGTTTTAAATGGAAGGTAGGGCTGTCCTTGACTAAAGACACATTTCAGTCGACTAATAGTAATAATATTTATTTATTTATTTATAATTAACTAACTGATGAACTGATTTAATTATCAACACTTAGCTGTTGCAGATAAATGCAGCCATGCAGAAGAATCTCTTTAAATCTAGTGTAAAAGACCAAAACAGATTATTATTATTAGTATTGTGATGCCAGAGATAAACTCTTTGCTTTTTAAGTTATGATCAACAACAAATAGGCTAATTCATTCTGCATGGGAAAGAGGAGAAGGAGAGAAAAACAGACAAACAAACAAAAAACAAAGTAGTAATAATAACCTAATTGTCTAAGACCTCATCTAATTAGTCAACCAACCAACCAGGCTAAGAGAAGACAGCCCTACTTGAGTTAAAGCTAAAGTTTTGGTTAAGATGTTAATTTTCTTTCTTTTTTTAACACAGTACAAATTTTGAACTTTTTGTAAACATCAGTGGTCTTTATAGAACTTGAAACTAGCACTTGGCTCATTAGTCTAACAGTGGTACATATGAATAGTGTTCAAGACCCTTTAAAGTATCACTGAGCTCATCAGTCTGGTACATATGAGACTGAGCAGGTGTTTGATCTCTCTGAGGTCAGCAGTGCTGCCAGTGCTGGTTGGTGTCATCAGTGCATCAGCGTAGCTCCTCTGGTCTGGGTGCTGGGCCTGGTGTTGGGCAGGACTAGCAGGATGTGGTGCAGGATGTGGCCTGGTGTTTGGCAGGACTAGCAGGATGTGGTCCAGGGTGAGGCCTGGTGTTGGGCAGGACTAGTAGGATGTGGTGCAGGGTGAGGCCTGGTGAATATGGGCGGGGTGGTTCTCTGTCGTGGTGGTGCGGCTCTGGTCCTGGGGTAGCTGCTTTGTGGATGAGGTGGTGGAGGGTGGTAGGGGCTAGCGGGGTGTGGGCTGGGTTTCTGAGGTGGTGACAGTTGCAGGCTGGATGCGTGGAGGCTGGGTTGTCTGCTGGTCCTGGGGGGCAGGGGTTCCTGGGCTGCGTCCTAAAGCTACGTCCTTCAGTGTCTCAGTGGAAGTGCTGACAGTATCCTTGCAGAGGTGAACATGGTCATAGAGACTGTGGATGTTGAAGTTAGGGTGGTGAGCCAGGTGGACATGTGGCATGAGGGCACATCCACGGGAGATATCAGCGTTTATCCTCTGGATGGTGTCAGGATGGAAGTCTCTTCATGGGAGGATGGTGGAGATAATGATCTTGGTAGAGGGGAAGGTCTGTGTAGCTCTCTGTGCTACTCTCTTCATTGACTCTGCTACCCCTCCCTGCTGTAGTCTCAGGTGATTACTACCAGTGTGTATGACAATGTGGCTAGGTTGACCCAAGGTGGACTCAGTGAGCAGCTGGAGGGTGTTATCAGTCCTGGAGCACTAGATTTTACTAACTTTGTGACCGGGAAAAAGCTGGTCCTCTAACAAATTTCCCATTTGAGTCTATTAGGATAACAATGTCAGCATCACTGGTTATCTTTACCTCTCCAGATGTTTTGCTAGGCCTGCTGGTAGTGGCCTCCCTTTGTGAGTCTGTGGAAGAGAGGGTGGGTGTGGACGTTACTGCAGGTTGTTGTGATGACCTGGTGTCAGTCAGGGTGGAGGTGGAGGTAGAGGGCTGTGGTTCAGAGTGAGGGGAGCTGTTGGTGATGATGGACGGTTGTTGTTGGTTGGCTCTGGAGCTGCTCATTCAGGCTGAGGATGGTTTGCTCTCTCAGGAGCAGCTCCTCTCTCATAGCAGTGAGTTTCTCCCTGTAGCCTGTCTGTCCTGCTGGAGCTCCTGGACCTCTCCTCTTGGCTCCTGCAGGGAGGTCTTCAACTAATTCCTGATCTCGCTGTATTGGTCTTTTAGCTGCTGTGTGGACTCAGTGGATGTCTGGTTGGAGAGCATCTGGGACATTCTGCTCACTCACTCACTCACACATACACAAACAAGCACACACACTCTCGCACACTCACTCACTCACACATGCACACACACACAAACACACACACTCATTGACTCACTCACGCACACACACACTCACTCACGCACACACACACAAAAACACACACACACAAAAACACACACACACACACACTCATTCACTCACTCACACACGCACACACTCACACACACACACACACTCACACACACTCTCGCACACTCATTCACACACTCACTTACTCACACACACAAACACTCAGTAACACACATACACAAACACACACACTCTCACACACTCACTCACACACTCACTCACACACTCACTCACTCACACACATAGACACACACAAACACACACACACACACTCACACATACACTCATTCACTCACTCACTCACACACTCACGCACACACACTCACTAACTCACACACACACACACACACACACTCTCGCACACTCACTCACACACTCACTCACTCAAACAAACAAACACACACACACTCTCGCACACTCACTCACTCAGACAAACAAACACACACTTACTCAGTCACTCACACACTCATTCACTCACTCATGCACACACACACACTCACTCACTCACACTCACTTACTTACACACACAAACACACACTCACTTACTCACACACTCATTCACTCACTCACGCACACACACTGTGACTCACTCATTCACACACACACACTCATTCACTCACACACGCACACACACTGTGACTAACTCACACACACAAACACTCATTCCCTCACACACACACATGCTCACTCACTCTCACACACACACAACACACACAATCATTCACAGATACACACACAAATACACACACATATATACTCTCACTTACTCACACACACACTCACTTGCACTCAAAGGGACTCAGAGATCAATGCAGGTGTTTAAAGTATGAATATAGTATTTTTATGAATCAGCGTTGACATGAATACGTGTCTGAATGTTGAGACCTCTTCTTTTGTTTGTATTTGACAGTTTTTAACCTGCATCCTGTTGGGTTCAGCTGTTTGGAGTTTCCATTTTCTAAACTTCTACATTCTAAACCTTCTTCAGCTCTGAACAGATTATGAAACATTGAATGATTTAAAGCAGGAACTTTTTCATCTGAAGTGACATCATTTATTCTTTATTCAGATTGGAAGGCTGCAGTTTGTCAAAGATCAGATGTGCTTCTCTGGCCTCAGCTCTGAAGTCCAACCCCTCCCATCTGAGATACCTGGATCTAAGTGGAAACGACCTGCGTTCAGGATTGAAGCAGCTGTGTTATTTTCTGGCGAGTCCACACTGTAGACTGGAGACTCTGAGGTCAGTTCACTGACTGTCTGTTACTATTGTTGATCTTAATGTTTAACAACTGAAACTAATTTATGTACATACATAACTTCCATCAAGTTAATTTTCTTTTTCCCATATTTTAACTTTTACTGTAAAAAGTTTAATGTGTAGTTATAAAAGATGACTGATTCTTAAAGAAGAAAGTGTAGAAAATGTCGACTGTAAGTTGTTAAAGTCAATTAATGTTTATAATTTTGGTAAAGAGTCACATCTGTATACAGAAGATCCTCTCAACTAATTTCCGTTTTAAACTGATCAAATTTATTTGCTGAAGGAGAAATATTTCTTCATAATATTCTTTAATGTGTTTTATTGAATACACTCATACACACACACACACACACACACACACATACACTCACACACATGCACACAAACACACAGACATACACAAACACACACACACACACTCTCTCACACTCACTCACTTACACGCTCTCTCTCAAACACACATACACACACACACAAACACACACACTCACACTCACTCACTGACACACTCTCACACATATACACACACATACACACACACACATAGATGCACACACAAACAAACTCACACACATGCACACACACACACACAGACATGCACAAACAGAAACACTCACTCTTACACACAGTTACACACACACAAACACACACACACACTCACACTCACACACACACACTCTTGCACACTCCCTCACTCACTCACACACACACACACACACACACTCACACTCTCGCACACTCAATCACTCACTCACTCACTCACTCACTCACTCACTCACTCACTCACTCACACACACACACACACACAAACACACACACACACACACACATACACCTGCATCCTGTTGGGTTCAGCTGTTTGGAGTTTCCATTTTCTGAACTTCTACATTCTAAACCGTCTTTGGCTCTGAACAGATTATGAAACATTGAATGATTTCAAGCAGGAACTATTTTCTCTAAAGTGACGTCATTTATTCTTTATTCAGATTGAGGTGGTGCAGTTTGTCAGAGATCAGCTGTGCTTCTCTGGTCTCAGCTCTGAAGTCAAACCCCTCACATCTGAGAGAGCTGGATCTCTGGGAAAACAACCTGAAGAGTTCAGATGTGAAGCAGCTGTCTGATCTTCAGAAGCGTCCAGACTGTAGACTGGAGACTCTGATGTGAGTAGAGAGTTGGAGTCAGTCTGTGCTGGTTTCAGCAGTATTGTATTAAACACAGTTAGTATCAAAGCAAAGATCCAGTATTTCCTCGTGAACCTTCAACCTTCTCAGTGGCTGCTTTCCTCAGTAAAGCTGTGAGAGGAGAATGGTGACAGACTTCAGGATTAGACAGAAAGACAGAGAGAGAGAGGGAACAGTCAGCCAATCAGATCAGCCAGAAGCTGACAGCCTTACAAGATGTATAGAGACAGTGGTCCTCATCATCAAACTGTCCTACCATCAAATCTGATCTGAAAGTGTTTGTTCTCTCATTTCAACACTAAAGAATTGATCATTTCATCTTTGTCAGAGCTCTAAGATCAGTCTGACTGCAGCCTGCAAATCACTGGCTCTGATTTCACAGAAGCATCATTACGTTTAGTAAGCATGTGGTCTTTATATAGACCAGAACCTCTGCTGAAGTCCACAGCAGGTGTTTAGCTGAGAGCTCTGACTGACTGTCATGTGATGATTTAACAGCAGGAAAGATCTTCAAATCCCACAGAGACTCTGTAACTTTCAACTTTTCTAACAGTTCACATGTATCAATAGTAAATCCATCAGTAAACTGATGAGTGAATGTCTCTGTTTCTGCAGTAATGATGTGTTCATGACTCTGCACTTTATTTCCTCTGTGTACTTGAGTGAAATCTGCAGAGTAAACAGACTTGATAGCAAAAGTCTGTGCAGGTGTGTGAGCTTGGAGCTCAGTGTGTTCACTCCAACACGTTAACATGAGAGCTGAAAGGAAGCTGGCTATGCTGCACAGCTGTTCCACTTCTGGTCTGAACAGGACTGAAGTCCCTGCTGCTCTTTATACTGGATGTGCTGCATCACTGACTGACAGCTGATGAAGTAAGTCTCACTAAACACTGATTTATGACCTCTGTTGTTTCTTCTTCTCTCATCAGATGGGGCCGATGATCTCTGTCAGAGTGTGAGTGAACATCCAGGAGTGTGTGTTGAGAGAGGATCAGCTGGATCCTGATGATCCATCTGGACTGGATGGATCTGGATTTTGTCATCTTTGCTTAAGTCTCTTAACTGATTACAAACTAAACAGTTATCTCTGGATTTTGTTGAAGCAGCACTTTAAAAATGTGTTATACATGAGCTGCTTGGTGCAGAAAAGATTAAAAACAAGTGTTATAAGTCAGACTCTGACCCTGGGCCCATATTTATCAAGCGTCTCAGAATCACACTGAGAGTTAATGAGGACTAAAACTAATTAATGAAGCAGAAGAGAATTTACTGTGACTGTCAGCAGGAAAAGGATTACTCCTGGGAGAGAGTGAGACGTCGCTGTTTTACCACAGTCAGAGCAGCAAAGTAGAAATAACGATGACATGTTGTAGTTTTCTCACAGTCTCAGCTGGAAATATGAAACAGTGGTAATTTGGTATATTATGTGTATAGGCAGGTAACCAGGCAGGTAACTTACCAAGGTTATGGAACAAAACTATGATGCCAAAATTCATTATAAGATGATATTTACAAAGTGTAAAGAAAGCCTGAGAAATAAATGTAGCCTATATGTTAATTAAGATAACAGGTAATTAGACTCAGCTGTGTGAAATGATCTTGGTTCAGCCACATGGTTTCACAGCCTGTAATAGTGCTGCATCTTTCACATATTGCTCAGATACATGTTGCAAACCCTCTCCATGAAGAACATCTTCTCTTCCACTGTCCAATTCCTCTTTCAACTACACCCCAAGTTAACTTGTGTTCTCTACATGAAGGTAAATACAGCGTAACAATAGAAACATATATTGTTCAGGTGCATCCTCCTCTCTCAAATATCAGGCTGTAGCTCTGCTGTTATTTGAAGGAGCCTCAATAAAAAATAAGCCTATAAAATATTTGAGCTGTTGTAATGAAGTTGAGATATCCTTCATTATGCAGCTGACATGATTGTGTGTAAATCAAAGTTTTAGTGGGCTGTAACTGAGGACCCTCGTCATGCTCATTATCTTTACGACGTGCATTAAGCCAGATCAAAGTTTGATTCATGACGTTCATCATTGTCACTTCTGACAGAATCGTCACTGTTGCACAGCTGCATTTCCCCCGTTACCATAAAGTGTAACATTGTGATGACGTTCTGTATTTATTGAAATGATGTTGTGTAGAAACATCATGTGTTCTCCTCTGCATCACACACAAAGTCAGTCTCACAAATTATTCTGTTTTAGTCCAAACAATCTTTTAATAAGCTCAGTGTCATCAAGCGTTCCCAAAACATCTCTCCTCTCAGGGAATATCTCTGCCTGAACTCCATCTCCTGCAGCTCCTAAATATTGGCAGAGATAGGAATCATTTCCCAATTTTGGAAAGTTGATAAAACTTTTTTTTCCTAAACGTAGATCCAGAGATGCGTCACTCTGATCATTTTTGGCCAGTTAGGAGTGATTTCCTGCTCTGAGATGCTTGATAAATACGGGCCTAGATGTGACAGATGTGACAGATTGGATATCCACAAATTTAATTTTGGTTAAATTGTGAAAGAATTTATTATTGGTCCAGAAAACCTGCATGCAGGTCAAATCATATCTTGGTTCTGTAGTGAAAAACTTTGTATGTTTTTTTGATTCCAGTCTAAGTTTTGATGATCATATCAGCAGCTGGTCCAGTCCTGTTTTCACCATTAAAACATATTCAAATAATATCTATAAAATTAGCACAGAACACAGCTGCTGTCAGACTTTGAACTAAAAGCAGGAAAAGAGATCATATTACTCCATTTCTATCATCACTTCACTGGTTACCTGTTTGTTTTAGGATTGATTGTAAAGATTTGATTGATTACTTTTAAAGGCTCTTCATGGCTCCAGATGACATTTCAGAGTTGCTCTGTGTGTAAATATTAAAGGTATCTAGCTTTTATATGCAAACATATGATGTCACAATGAATAGTTTATATCTCATAACAATATATAACAAGTCATTTGCATCAGGCTGTAAGTAAACACTGGTCAGCCAGGCAGGTGGCTTTAACAATAACTATATAATTTAAACTTGTAGGTGAGATCATGTGATCCAGCTGTGTGATCCAGCTCTATCCAATCACATCCTGTACATCTTGTTTTCTACATTAGTGCAGCATCTTGCATGTATTGTACAACACTGCACACAGTGATAATGATTCAAACGGACTGTGGACACAACTTCATTAAAACATGAAATGTATCTTCTCCACTGTCCAACTCATCTCCAGCTAAACCTCCTGTTGACTTATGTTTCCTTACAGCTCTTTGAAATATATCTCTGCCATCAGCAGCTTAAAACTAATGAATCATTAAATCAATAAAGCCAGGACTTGCATGAATGCAGCTTGTTTTTCTATAACTTAACACTGAGTGGTGGGAAATGAATTAGTGCTGATTATCAGCACAGATAAATATGGGTCCTGGTCTTTGCTGTCAGGGCTCTGGATCCACCTGTTTGAGGAGCTCAGTCTGATAAGTCATTATCTTCCTTTAAATCACTTCTTCAAACTCATTTTTATCCACTGATCTATTGATTATTTTTGTTTTATATGCTGTACATCTTAAATGTGAATCTTATGTGTGTTTTAGTGGTTTATTTTCTTCCTGTATGTGTGTGTTACATTCTGTAACATTGATTTTGAGAAGTTTTATAGAGTTGTGAAGGGAGGGATGATGGTTATTTTTTCTGTCTTTGTGTATAAATGATCCATATTTGATTGAATATGTGTTCTTTCCTTTGTTTTCTGTGGATTTGTTAGATGTTTTTCCCTAACCACTAGACCACCAGGATGCCATCTGAGTTTTTGATTACGCTTTATTTTAAAGCTCCATTATTACTACAATTTCTCATAATTTCTTATAATTTCTTATTAATTTCTTCAAAGTTTCCAGGAAAGAATTATCTGTGTAATTTGGTCTATTTATAGATTTCCATTTCCAGCTGAGTTCATATTTATTCATCAGTCATTTATTATTGGAAACTATTCATAGTTCATTCATAACTATTCATTTATTCTCATATGTATTGAATTGTATGTTTTTCTGTAGATGAAACATGTTTGCTAAAAGACTTTAGCTTATGCTAGCTTAGCAACTGGAATTCATTCATTGGAGGTGAACCAACTGAACACTGTCTTTATTTGACCTATAAATTAGTGCTAAAGTACTTGGTTCTCTCCAGGAAATTTACTAACTTTAGATTTTCTGTGTTTTCTTTATTCCTTCACTTTATTGCTGAAATCAGGTGAAATATACAATCATGGAAACAGCACCACCAAGTGACGATACAAGAAAACTCAATCCATATAGATTGAACACACACAAGTTAGGGGAACTGGAAAGAAAGCAAGAACACCAAAGAACATTATCTTCACACCTGCTGCCTGAATTGTGTTTCTTAAAACTTATTTTGCAGTTGAATGTCTGTTTGTCCAACTGGCTGGACCATCATGGTTTCTTCTAACTTCTAACATGGTTTCTTCTAACTGGACCATCATGGTTTCTTCTAACTTCTAACATGGTTTGTGAATGTGTAATAATGTGTAATAAAGTATATGCATATGACGCATATGACGTTGCTGGATACGCCCCCCTAGCGCTGTGATTGGATGGCGACTCGGATAACGCGGCTGGGCATGTCTGAGGTAAGCTGGGCATGTCTGAGGTAAGTAACACCTTGTTTTAACACCTTGTTGGGCGTGTTTAACCAGGGGTAGTGTATATATATATGTAAACAGCAGATGCTGGCAGAAACATCTTAAGCTTATATTTTTTACATTTATTTATTTATTTTTTCATTTATTTTTCTAAGCAACAGAGGACCTCAACAGCAATGACTGGTGCCAAGTTTTCGGATTGCTGCCGTGTCGCTGGAGTTAATGGTATGTCTGCTGATGATACAACTCCCAATACAGTCGTGGATGCGCCCCGCTGCAAAAAGAGACGTGGAGAGGGTGGTCTTACTGCTGCAGTATTGCCAGAGTTAAAGATAGAAATCAAAAGGGTTGAAGGGTATGCCTACTCTGTTAAATATTTTGACGGTAAAGTTATGCTGTGTGTGGGTAGTCATGTAGGTGATGACGGTGATTTTGCAGCTGGGGAAACATTGAGTGGGTGTTTGTCTGTAAAAGATTGGAAGATGTTTCGTTCTTTCGCATGCTTAGACTTTGACATGGCTGATTCCCCTGAGACATCTGCTGTGTCACGTTGGAGTAGCACTACCGGTCCGGAGATGTATCGTTTTGAGGCGTTTTGTTTCAACAAACCGGCCGACAGATTTATTTTTGTGTGTTTGTGAAAACAGGGTGAGAATGGTTGTAGATTACGAATATGCCACATGGTTTAAACCACTTCTCTTTATTCAGTGGCGGTCTCTGCAAAGAGTGTTTAGAGAAGTTGACAAGGCTATCAGAAGAAAGCATTAGAAAACGTCTTTTTTTCGACGATATATCAACTAGTGCGCAAACTGGCAGCCCTACTACCCTGTGTAGGAGGGAAATCAACAATCGAGTCTGACAACTAATAAGAAAATGGTGGGTCGTGATGTGTGTTTGTGGTAAACTTATCTGTGATGAGTGTGTTGGGGTTTTCCAATCTAATATAATGTGTTTATTTTGTTAGTGTGTGCCCGGCGCTGAGATGACTTCTGCACCACCAACGTCTCCTCCTCCTCCTTCTCTGTTCATCCGGGGCCCTCTAAACCCCGAACTTCATGATGGTCTAGTAGTGGATACAGAATGCGCCCCCGCAAACTACAACGGATATGGCGCATACGCGGTTGTCCCAGAGGGGTTCCTAGGCGGTGTTAAAATCGCTGTCACACATCTGCTTAGCACAGTGCTGTGCAACCATTGCAGGAAAATCTGTAACGGGTACCGTATTGACCATCCCAGCCAGGACCAGCATGAGTGTCTGACGGAAATCCCTGAGTTTTTCTATGAGAGAAACTACACCTCTCTCATGAACAAGCTCTAGACCCCGCGCTTTATTCCATCCATCCGGGCTTTCTCAGAAGCATGTGGCATCCATGCAAATGACGACAGAATCGCAGGTGTTGCGGCGTATATTCTTCACTCCTTGAAGCCGACCGAGAAGATCACAGACACACTCCATGATGTGTATGACACAGCAGTTGAAGGTGACTTTTTCAAAATAATTCATCTCAGAGGGCTTTGTGTCTACTGGGAAGGAGTTGATGATGCGTTTGGTTGGGAATAGTGACATGGTGTATTGGGAAAAAAAGTAACCATAATGTTTTAATTTTTAATTTTACATATGTATGTATGTATGTTATTACATGTTATTACTTAGTATTACTTGTTAACTACTGTTAATACTAGCTTCATTTTCTTCTTTGTTTAAAAAAAAATGTGTAGATGTTTAGTACATCTGTTTTGATTTTGTTTGTTTCTACTATTATGCACATACTACTGCTGTGTAAAATACCATAATGTCTCAGATCATCATGACGATGGCTATGATGGGGTATTAAATAAAAAAGGGTTGTAACAAACATATTGTGGTCATTTGTTCAGTACAAACATGGAAAGTACGCTGCAGAGGATTTATTATGACCCATCACATCCAGGGGGTCTCAGGAGTGTGTATAAGCTCTGCAGTGCGGTTAGGGAATGTACAGGTGTGACGCCTAAGCTACCCGATGTTAAACGTTTTTTATTGGGGCAAGATGTGTATACACTCCATGCAAAGGTGGCAAAACATTTTCCAAGAAATAGGGTGCTTGTTAGTGGTATAGACAAACAGATCAATCTGGTTGATATAAGCGAATATTTTGCAGAAAATAATAACGTGCGATATCTGTCAACATGTATTGATATGTTTTCTAAATATGCGTGGGTCAGATGTCTTAAAAACAAATCTGGTACAGCTGTTACAAATGCCTTTAAAGACATTCTGAGTGAGGGGCGTGTACCGGAAAAACTCCAAACAGATGCAGGTACAGAGTTTTATAATAAACAGTTTCAGCATCTAATGGATCAGTATAAAATTAAGCATTTTTCAACATCAAATGAGAGTAAGGCTAGCGTGGTAGAGCATTGTAACAGAACCCTCAAGACACATATGTGGAGATACTTAACATCTCTTAATTCATGCAGATATGTCGATGTGATCCAAGAACTTATTAATGCCTATAACAACTCTCCTCATAGGTCGACAAAGATGTCGCCCATAGATGTAAATAAGGACAATGAGAAACTAGTTTTTAACAGATTGTATGAGTGTAAACCACAGAGAATTGTGTGCTTTAAATATAATTTGGGGGATACGGTGAGAATTTCAAAACTGAGGGGCGTGGTTAGAAAAGGTTATAAGCAGACATACACAGACGAGTTTTTTACAATAACGGGGTAGCCAGAGACCCGTCTGTATATAGACTAACAGGTCTCACCGGCGAAGCAGTGGAGGGTACATTTTATGAGCAAGAGCTACAGCATGTGATCATTAATAAAAGCAAAGCATTTAAAATAGAAAAAAATATTAGCCAGGAAAAGATCGGGCCGTAAAAACATGGTCCTTGTGAAATGGTTGGGGTGGCCTGAGATTTTAACTCGTGGGTATCTGAAAAACATATAGTTGACATGTGTTAACAGGCTTGTGCTGGTTGTTTACGTGCTCACTTATAAACAGGGGTATAGGTGGTGTCAGAGCAAAAATGGAGAAGAGAGGCTTTTATGTAACATTACCTAGCAATGCTTCATTACAGATATACCCATACAACAAGATATGGTGTTTCAGGACAAAATTAGCAAAACCGATCAATTTGAACAAATCTTGTGAGGTTGGTCTTATTGAGCTCCAATATCTTAGGGTGTGGAATTCTTTTTCAGCAGCTGATGCTGATGTTATTATCAACGGCTCTAAAACACAACAGCCTGTGTTTATAACTCTACCTGTAGGCTTTTATGATTCTATACCTAGAATACAAAAAGAATGTAATTCTGGATTGCGTCTTAACACTGCAACAGCCCGCATAAGTCTACAGTATAACAATGTTACAAATTTTAAATTAAATTTAAATTTTAAAGGGAGATTAGCAGAAATAATGGATTTCAACCCAGGGGTGCCGTTTGTGATACCGTCATCCAATAACTTTTTTAATAAACACTATGCCGCACCACACCCAGCCAACATCCACGGAGGGGGTTATAATATATTTCTTTATAGTGATATTGTGGATTATCAGCTGGTGGGCGACAGCTATGTGCCACTTCTCCGCTGTATAAATATATTGGATGAGCCATGCCGTATGCCCACTCTGACTTATGACAAGCCACACTACACATCGCTCTGCAAAACAAATATTGACGGTAAAAAAGTTTCTGTAGCACCTACAGTCAGATTAGCACATAACAGGGCTCTACAGCACACCAATGCTAAATATACTATAGACAGAGTGTGTTTGAAAACCTTCTCTATCCCCGCTGGAACAAGAGTGTGTAACCAGGAAAATCTATACATAGGGCACATCCCTAAATTTGTTATAATTGGTTTTGTTGACAACAAGGCATATACGGGGAGTTTTACACGTAACCCTTTTAATTTTGAACACTATGACACAGGGTTTATTTGTTTGTACGCCGATGGACAGTCTTATCCGGCCAAGCCCTTTCAACCACTTTTTCAGAGAGTAGAGTGTGTGAGAGAGTATTACCAGCTGATACAAACCACCGGACGACATCTAAAAGACAGATCTTTAGCCATATCATGTCAAGATTTTGGTGCTGGTTATACGTTGTTCTGTTTCAACTTAGAACCTGACGAAGGATGTTCAGGAAATGTTTCGCTAATTAAAACAGGCAATGTGAGACTGGAAGACCGATTTAGAGTACCGCTCCCCCGCACAGTTAATTTGATATGTTATTCTGTTTTTGATTTGGTTATTGAGATATCGAACAGGAGGCAGGTGCTTCTGGATTACTACTAAAACAAAATGAATACTATAGAATTAACTAGTCATGTTAAAAGAATAATTATTAATGGTACACATTTCTTGGGGGTCCTAGCATGTGACGAACTCCCAAAATACTCTGAATGTAATCTCCCATGTATGTTGATTGTAAACACGGATCCCTCTAACATGCCTGGCCAACACTGGTTGGCTATGTATATTACAAAACATGGACAAGGATATTTCTTTGACAGCTTTGGCAACCCTCCAGACTATTATGAATTTCCCGAGGAGATAAACATATTTCTAGAGAAAAACTACGTCTATATCTTACTCACACCGCCAGGTTCAGAATGGCCGAGCTACAACGTGCGGTCATCATTGTGTGTTTTTTCTATATCATATACAGAAAGGGGTGTCTTATACACATGTGATAAACATGTACGGAGATAATCTTATTTGTAATGATGCTATGGTTTGCCGCTTTGCTAGCAAAATACAACCTGGTGCATGTAGTGGTTATAATTTTATGTGTGTACAATATGGGAGATAATGCTTAATCATGTGATTTGTGATGTATAATGATGTTGATGATGATTTCAAATAAAAAACAATGGAGAACATGACTTTATCAACACTGGCATTGTTTTATTCCTGATTTTGCAGGTTCACATTTGTATAAAACGTAGCATTTCAATAGATAGATAGATAGTATATACAATAAATGGTAGAAAAAGTACAATAGCTCAGTGTTTGGTACAATTTAAGTGACAAGTATAAAGATACATAGGGAAAAATACATTCATTATGTCAACATGGCACACAGAAATTGAAAATACAAAGAGTAAAATACATTCATTGTCGTCATGGTACATAGAAATAGAAAAAAGTGAGATAAAAAATACAAGCATTTTGTTTGTCTAACGCTTATAAAAAATACATTCATTTGACACATAGTAATTGAAAAAATATGAATGAAAATACATAGGGAAAATGCAAAATGTCATAGAAATAGAAATCAAAAATCCAACCAAGTAGGACTATCCAATCGTTGAGGCTCAAACTGCATTGATCTAGGAGTCCTAAGAGGGGTGCCAAACCTGTGTGAATCATCCAGTTTTTTTTTTCTTTTTTCTAGTGTGTGACTGGTCGTGGGGCATAAAAGTCGTTTCAATAGCTGTGTCATTACCATCCTTATATTCTGCAATAGCCCTACATATATGTGTGTTGGGAATAGCAGACAGTGATACATTTAAACTAGCCACAGTTTTTAAAAACATTTCCCACCCCACGGGTCTAGAACAGTCTGAGACATTGTATGATGCAGTAACACTTTTTACCAAATCATACAAGTGTGATCCTCTGACCGGCTGATTGTTAACAACAATCTCACCCTTATATGTCCAAATTATTAATTTTTTTGCCCGAACCAAAGCATCCAAAATATAGTCAGCATTTTTCATACTGCATTTAGATATATGTTTCAAAACGTCTTCTAAAATTATATCCTTTTTACCACGATTATCAATGCTGGGTGTAACATTGAGACTCGATCCAAACGTATAATTACTATCTCTGTAGAATAACCGCATATTTTTTGGCCTTCTCATACATATCTGTATCGGGTAGCATCAAAACATCCACCATAGCTCTATCCAGCTCATTTTGTACTTCCAAATTATTACTAATGTCATTCATCAAATCATCTATAATAAGCAAATTGTTCTTGTCTGGGGGTAGGAGCACATCATCACACAGAGATTCTGGCAAACCATTCCTAAAGTTGATGTCTCTTATCTGTAGAAGTTGGTCATACAAGCAATCCATAAGGTAGCGTTGTATAATCAGACAATACGCGATGTTTGTTGTACACGACCTGGACTTTTTTCAAAACTGTCTCATTTTTGAGGTGGAACTTCTTTTTATCGCGTCTGATGGTTTCTCTCATCCCTTATATCACCCAAGTACGGTCCCAGAGGAGGGACCCAGTCACCTTCTTTCGAGGTAAAAACCACACTGTCTGTGTCACAGTACAACACTCGTTCCTGTAACCTGTCCAACAAGTCATACAACATAAGTCTGGCGTGAGCAGTTGTCATGGCACCTATGAACACATTCACGTCTCTAACTCTCGAACCCGCACTCTCAGCATGCCACCACTGTGCCAACGCCACATCATCTGAAACGAAACAGAACTGTCGCACATCATAATGATCGCTAAACATCAGCTGTGTGAACTGGTCCGGCTCTGTGGTCAACTCACACGATGGCATATTGCTCCTCATGCTGAATCGACCCCACAAGGAGTTTAGGAGTAATTTGTTGCAACTCCTCACTGCGTTGTTGACACATATTTTGGCAGGATCTAGCTTAATGCCCTCCTTCTCAAAATAATCATCAATGTACTTTTTCTGATCAGCCGGGATTTTGACATGCCCCAGGTAACCAGATACCTCCTGCTTACACTTCAGAAATGTTTTAACATAATCCTTGAACAGTGTATCTGTCTTGTTGGGAAAATGCCACACTTCGTCAATGTCCACAATCTGGTATCTCTTTTCAACAGCTTTTTGCAGCTCAAACGACACCCACACACCTGACAGCTGTCTGTAACAATCACCATGCATACATTCACCCGTTTGGTTCATGTATTCAGCACACATCCTGCACAACGGAAACATAAGTTTGTCGTGACATCTGTAGGGTAAGACAGGATGAAACAAGCCTTTGGGTGGGAGCAAAGTACATTTTACAAACCAAAAATAATTATCGATTGTCAAAATCTCTATGAATAATCTGAGGGTGGCCAATTGGGTACTGTTTCTTCGCTTGAACAGTGGGATACAGACCGGTGAAGTCATAGTATCTAATTTTTTCACCGTCATTTTCAGCCATGTGATACAGCTTCAAGGCGTTTGTACGCTGCTCACCACCTTTAAATGCATGTTTTATTACACTGTTTTCTGTGTGTGCAACATATTCAAGCCACTGCATAGACACTTCAGAATACGTCTTATTCTGCTTGGTGTATGCAACCTCGTACGTGAGAGCTATGGTGTCTCTGGGGAGAAACAATGTTTTGAGCACCCCCATACAACTAGATGCCAGTGTGGTGAATGCAAATGGATCAAGCTTTGTGCACTCCAGAAAAGTCTCGCGATAAATCAGACAAGCCTTTTGCAAAATTTCAACATCATTCACACAGTAACGCAGAATCTCTGCTTGAAAATCAAAGACACCACCACACACAGTGTTATACCAGCTCAAAAAGACCATTCTCTCACTCTCACTCATGCTGTCATAGCCATAGTAGGATGGATCAGGGTATTTACCAATGTAGTGTTCATTCTCTCTAGTGTTGAACTTGTATGGGAAGTACCCTTTCTCATGGTCATGAAAGCCCAAGGCTACAGGTGTTTTTGCCAGACGCATGGGTAGAAAGCTGAACAAATCTATCCACCACTGCCGGTATGAGCTATCATACATCAAAATGACCCTGCTATCCCTCATCGTCACCATCAGGGTGATACCCTGACCAACAAAGTACTCTAGCAGAATGTAGTTGTCAAAGCTGGATGCGTTATGGGCTATGAATGTGTACCCCTGGTATTTCGGCTGCCTGTAGTGCTTCACAGAAGTGTCCACACATTTGGACGTGTTGAAACAGAACTTGTTGCCGTGAATGTCCATTGCACACACAAAATTTGCCTCATGCATCCTATTGTGATAACGAGTTTCAAAATCAAACATTATGTACTTCGTCTGTGGCTCTTCTTTTTTAATGGGTTGAATATAACACTCATGTGGCGCACTACTTTCCAATTTTTGCTCACCGCAGTGTGAACACATGGCAGGTGAACATTTATGTGGCTTTTTGACAGATGTGTAGGTTTTTCCACATGTCTCATTATTATACTCTAGAGCACGGTATGATACTGTGTTTAGCATCTGGCAACTTGTGTTGCTCAAAACAGTGTCTAGACTTGCAGATGTGTTTACAGTCAGGGCATTTTAGAGTTTTACCAGGATGACTATGGCACAGTGTAAAACAGACATTGCAGCGCTGCTTACAATTGTGAAATAAAGGGGATTCATATGAATTATAACAGTATGTACAGACATATGAGCCTCCTAGAAAGCCAGTCTGATTTTCAATCAGATAGTAGTGCTCCGCATGTAAATACAACCAGAATGTTTGCGGGTGTGGTGTATCACAGGTCTGGGAACACTGCAAGTGTTTGTGACCAGCGGTATGGTGGAAGATTATTATTTTTACATTCAAGTGTTGTGCGAATTTAGCCACATCAGAGAAAGAGACTTTGTGCATGTAATCAAAACCAACTGCACTGTGCAACTGTTTTGCAACTGCCAATTTTTCAGCCTCGGACATGCTTGCATTGGCAAAATGTGCAAGGCAGGGAGAGAAACACAAATTATTATCATCCTTATTACCAGGTCTGTACAGAAACTGCCCTTTTTTAGATAAAATCTCATCATAAGGAACAGACCCCAGCCTTAATCGCACACCACCACCACTTCTACCCTGTGCCACCGTGACTATAAACTCCAACTCATCATCAGTTATAGATGCATCATTACTTTGTAATACTTTGTAATCTCCTCCATGAACAAATCCACATTGTATTTATCAATCAATCAATCAATCAATTTTTATTTATATAGCGCCATATCACAACAAAAGTCATCTCAAGGCACTTTTCACATAGAGCAGGTCAAGACCGTACTCTTTAATTTATAGAGACCCAACAATTCCCCCATGAGCAAGCACTTGGCAACAGCGGTAAGGAAAAACTCCCCTTTAACGGGTAGAAACCTCAAGCAGAACCCGGCTCTTGGTGGGCGGCCATCTGCTTTGACCGGTTGGGTTGAGAGAGAGACAGAGAGAGGGAAAGGGGGAGGGGGGACAGAAGAACAACAATCATAACAACAACAATAAGTATAAGCATCAATAGACAGGGAAGGATGCCATCATGACTGTGAAGGACCGCGAAGGCTCAGCTCAGAACCCAGGGTTTCCTGTGAGATAAGAAAGCACAAAAAACTCCAGGGAAGAAGCAAAGTTAATGACATGCATTGATGTTACATGAATGCATACAGATGGAGAGGAGGAGGAGGAGAGAGGAGCTCAGTGCATCATGGGAAGTCCCCCAGCAGTCTAGGCCTATAGCAGCATAACTAAGGGCTGATCCAAGGCAAGCCTGGTCGGCCCTAACTATAAGCTTTATCAAAAAGGAAAGTTTTAAGCCTACTCTTAAACATAGAGAGGGTGTCTGCACCCCAGACCGAATCTAGTAGATGGTTCCATAGAAGAGGAGCCTGATAGCTGAAGGCTCTGCCTCCCATTCTACTTTTAAAGACTGTAGGGACCACCAGTAGGCCTGCATTCTGGGAGCGCAGTGTTCTAGTGGGATAATACGGTATTATGAGCTCTTCAAGCTATGATGGTGCCTGACCATTAAGGGCTTTGTAAGTTAGGAGAAGGATTTTAAATTCTATTCTAGATTTTACAGGAAGCCAATGTAGCGAAGCTAAAATGGGAGAAATGTGGTCTCTTTTTCTAGTTTTAGTCAATACACGTGCAGCTGCATTTTGGACCAGTTGGAGAGTCTTTAGAGACTTGTTAGGGCAGCCTGATAATAAGGAATTGCAATAATCCAGCCTAGAAGTAACAAATGCGTGAACTAGTTTTTCTGCATCTTTTAGGGACAGGATGTGCCTGATTTTTGCGATATTACATGAGTGAAAAAAGGCAGTCCTTGAGATTTGATTTATGTGGGAGTTAAAGGACATATCCTGATCAAAGATAACTCCCAGATTCCTTACGGTGGTGCTGGAGGCCAGGGTAATGCCATCCAGAGCAGCTATATCATTAGATAATGTGTTTCTAAGGTGTTTAGGGCCAAACACAATAACTTCAGTTTTATCTGAATTTAGTAGTAGAAAATTGCAGGTCATCCGGGTCTTTATGTCGTTAAGGCATGCTTGGAGTTTGTTTAACTGATTGGTTTCATCTGGCTTCATTGATAAATATAATTGGGTGTCATCTGCATAACAATGAAAATGTATGGAGTGTTTCCTAATAATATTACCTAAAGGAAGCATATACAGGGTGAACAGAATTGGTCCAAGTACAGAACCTTGTGGAACTCCGTGTCTAACCCTTGCCTTCACGGAGGATTCATCATTAACATGTACAAACTGAAATCGGTCTGATAAATAGGACTTAAACCAGCTTAATGCAGCTCCTTTAATGCCAATTAAATGTTCCAGTCTCTGCAAAAGGATTTGATGGTCATTTGTGTCGAATGCGGCACTAAGATCTAACAGGACAAGTATAGAGACAAATCCTTTGTCCGATGCAGTTAGGAGGTCATTTGTGACTTTCACCAGTGCTGTCTCTGTGCTATGATGCGCTATAAATCCTGACTGAAAATCCTCAAATAAACTATTGTTATGTAGAAAGTCACATAACTGATTAAAGACTGCTTTCTCAAGGATCTTAGATAGAAATGGAAGGTTAGATATAGGTCTATAATTGGCTAAAACACCTGAATCAAGAGTAGGCTTTTTAAGAAGAGGTTTAATTACAGCTACTTTAAAGGACTGTGGTACATAGCCTATTACTAAAGACAGATTGATCATATCTAGTAAAGAAGTGCTCACTAAGGGTAAGGCTTCCTTAAGCAACCTAGTTGGGATGGGATCTAAGAGACAGGTTGATGGTTTAGCTGAACAAATCATTGAAGTTAGTTCAGGAAAGTCTACTGGAGAAAAACAGTCCAAATATATGTCAGGATTTACTGCTGTTTCTAAGGTGCCTGTGTTTGGGGAGAGAACAGTGCCTGTTGAGGGCAGGAGGTGTTTAATTTTGTCTCTAATAGTTAGAATTTTATCATTAAAGAAGCTCATAAAGTCGTTACTACTGAGAGCTATAGGAATACATGGATAAATAGAGTTATGACTCTTTGTTAGCCTGGCCAAAGTGCTGAAAAGGAACCTAGGGCAGTTTTTATTCTCTTCTATTAATGCTGAGTAATAGGCGGCTCTGGCATTACAGAGGGCCTTCCTATATGTTTTAAAACTATCTTGCCAGACTAAGTGAGATTATTCTAGTTTGGTGGAACACCAAATCCTTTCCAATTTTCATGATGTTTGCTTTAATTTGCGGGTTTGGGAGTTATACCATGGAGCTAACCTCTTAGTCGAGTGTTTTTCTTAATGAGCCTGCAGCACTATCAACAAGATTATCAATTTGGGAGGGACTAAAGTTAAAATAAGAATCCTCTGTAGTATTGAGACATGGCGGTGAATTCAGTACTGATGGAATTGCTTCCTTAAATTTATCTACAACACTATCAGAGAGACATCTAGTGAGGACATTTTTGTCTAATGGTGTGTAATCCAGTAATAGGAATTCAATCATCATTTAAAAATGATCTGATAAAATAGGATTTTGTGGAAAAATTATTAAATGTTCAATTTCAATCCCATAAATCAGAACAAAGTATAGGGTGTGGTTAAGACGGTGAGTGGGATTATTTACACACTGAGAGAAGCCAATTGAGTCTAATAATGAGATAAATGCAGTGCTGAGACTGTCACTATCAATGTCCACATGAATATTAAAATCACCTACTATAATTACTTTATCTGTACTAAGGACTAAAAACAACAAAAACTCTGAGATTTCAGATAGGAATTCAGAGTACGGGCCAGGAGGACGGTACACTATAACAAATAGAACTGGCTGTAAAGTTTTCCAGGTTGGCTGAGAGAGACTAAGAACAAGGCTTTCGAATGAGTTATGATTAAATTTAGGTCTAGGGTTGATGATTAGGCTTGAGTTGAAAATGGTTGCAACTCCTCCTCCTTGGCCAGTGTCTCGAGGAATATGAGTATTAATATGACTGGGGGGAGTGGATTCATTTAGGCTGACATATTCTTCATGACACAGTCAGGTTTCAGTAAGACAAAATAAATCAATATGATGATCTGAAATTAAATCAATCAATCATCAATCATTGCAGTAGTGGTTTTAATTTTTACTAGAATTTCATGAATGACTCTTCTTTTGTTTACTTTGGATTTAATTGATTTAAGTGGTCGGGGGACAGACACAGTCTCTATGTAGTTTGATTTATCATCAGCCTTTAAAACAGTCTGTACATCACTAGCTAGAGAGGGTCCTCTCAACACTACATTCAAAACACTACTGGGTGCTGAATCCCCCAAAGCACTTTCGATTACACCTGACAGACTATCTCTAACTCTAGCAGGTACAAGCTCCACATTATCGCAATTAATGTCTCTAAAATCAACACACTGACGCAGTTCAAAAGCATTAAAAGTAGGTATGTCCCTGACATGTACATGACACATACCATCAGCAGAAGGAATGTCAGACACCACACTAGATTCTCCTGCACCAGTCTGTGGAAATTCAACATTTCTACTTGATGATGGTCCTTCACACCCATCTACAGACTCAGTGGCACCCCCAGCAACAACAGTGGTAGCAGAGACAGGGCTAGACACATTCGACAAAGCACCAGCCGAACAACTGGTCGACGGTACTTCACACCCATCTGCAGACTCAGTGGCACCCCCAGCGAGAACAGAATTACACTCACTCTTCATAGCACCAGCCAAACGACTGGTCGATGGGCCTTCACACCCATCTACAGACTCAGTGGCATCCCCAACGTCAACAGTAGTAGCAGGCACAATACGCTTACCCCATTATTTTTACATCCCTTCTAAGACCACATAATATTGCATTTGTTTTTTTAATCATATGTCTCAATGCAGGATAATCACAGTCCATGTTAAATCTGCACAGGGTAATAATACCAGTATCTTTATAACTGATACATGCATCACACCATGCCTCAGGGTAATGTCTGAATTTTTTGGCAGGAGGGGGGGCATGTTACTGGATTGTTAGATGCACACTCTGAACAAAACTATTTTGGTTCTGATAACTTTTTCACGGTGTTGGTAAGATGCCCTGCTATATAACAATTCGACCTATGCAGAGATGTTATATTTTTATGCAGTTTCCAAGTCTCAGCACTGTAGGCCCTTCTATACAGGGCGGCAGATTTCCTTTGGGCTCTAAAAGTGTTTAATAATATTTTGTTGCTTCGCTGTAGCTCGACAATTTTTTTTACTTGTAGACCTCTCTAGTTCTTTAATATAGTTCTGTAATTCGGAGATCTTGCTATCCACAGCACAGTCCAACTGATCAAAGCATGTACTAACACTGTTAACGTTACACAAATCCTCTACACAGCTACCATCAACAGCGTCACATTGGCTATTTGTCGACTTCCCTGTCTGCACCAAATCACTGCCGTCACAAAGGTCATAAAGCTCGCTCAAATTGAGTGACTCTGGCAAACCTGGAGCTTCCAACTGTTCTGCTATAAGCTTTTGTAAGCTATCCCCCTGCCACACACAATCAGGTAGTGTCTCAAAAATGTCTAAAGATGTGTCGGTGAAGTCTATGTTGTTAGCTAAACAGAGCGAATCTGAGAGACTGAGAAGAACAATGTGGGATTGCTTTCAGCAATCACACAATTACAGAGAGAGCTATCATGCTACATGAACCTTATAGCAGTAATATTGCAATTTACATCGTCAATGACTTCTGCAACGGGAGAGCCGGCAAAATGGAAGAACAGGAAGTAGTTACAAGAATCATAATTTCAAAATAAAAGTCTCTGAATGTACAGAATTCCCAACAGCTGCCCCCACATTTGAGCAGCAAATGTGTAATAATGGAATTCTTCAAGTGTCTTTGATATTGTCCTTGAGAGCAGGGAGCCGGATTAGGCGAGCAACTGGTCTTATGTAGACTTTACCTTTCTCCAGGACCTCTGAAGTTCTGATGCATCTGTCCTGACTGGTGACTGTCTTAACAACCCTGCTAATGGGCCATTGAGCTCTGGGGAGTGATGGATCAATGATCAGGACGACTGAGTCCACAATCATGTTACTTGATGACCTCTGCCATTTCTGCCATGTCTGAAGAGCAGGTAAGTAGCTCGGTATGTGCTGGATCCAAAACTGATCCACAAGAACTTGACGGTGGCGCCATCTTCGCCTATGCCCAATGAGACATAAGCCACTTGAGGCAGCACCGCTTCTCACCGCCCCATGAGAAGAATGTTAGGCGTGTAGGAGTAGTAATACTTTATTAATTAATTACCTCATTATTGGGGGCACCACCTCCTTTTTTGGTTAGGATTTTCTTAGTGCCAGGAGGGAGCACTAACCCTTGTTCAATTTAATCAATGAATTGTCCCAAACAATGACCTCTGTTTACTGCAGCTCAAAGAAACAACCAAACACTTTTAGGATAAATGGAGACATTTATTAATAGCTAAACATCTTAAGGATACATGATAAAGCATAGATGATATACAGAAAATAACAGATAAAAAGAAAAATAAAATAAATCAATAAATAAAGGGCCTAAGAATGATAATAAAATGATAAAGAAAATTATTCAGCAAGAGTGGCTCGAAGTGTGCTTGAGGCTTAACGTGTTGTACCGGGGAATGCTAAGGGAAAAGCTAATTCAACTTCTCTAAATAAATTCTTTAACTTTAACGTTATTTGACATCAACCCTTGATCACAAAGCCATGTTATGCCTTACTGTTGAGCTGATGCGTCGTAGTAGAAGTGTCATTTTGGCAGGTCCAGCATTGTTGGTGCAGCATCTCCAGCGGTGTTGGAGTGAAAGAGCCCGGATCAGCTGTGGGCTGTGGTGCATCTCAGTAGATGCAGAGACGTTGAATGCCGGTAAAGAATCAAGCCTTTTCAGGCTGCTCTGAAAGTCTTCAGGTCGGCTTCACCTCTGGTTCTCAGTATTGCTCTCAGAGAGCAGGTTCAGTTTCAAGCGTTCTTCTTCCTCTTTTTCTTCTCTTCTTCTTCTTCATCTTCTTCAGGAGCTCACATTCAGGCTTTACTTGGCTTGTAATAACTTGTTAAGTTAAGTGTCGAATAAGGTTTAGTCTGACTACGCTCAAATCTTCAGCAGCATCTACTTCAAAATAAAATACTGTACATGTTTACTACAAAATTAAATCACTATACATGGAAATACAAGACGTAATGTTGCTCATAAACAGAAACAAATTAACTTGTTGCAATAAAAGACTAGAAAATGCAATATCTTTAGAAATTGCATTTGATTGCTGAAAGCGAATTTAGATTACATAACTGGAAGCTGAACACTATTGAAAAATCTGGCAAGATTAAAATCAGCAATGGGTGGAATTGAACCTACACCTCATGTGTATAAGACAGACATGCTATGCACTGAGCTAACATGTCACACAGCAATGCCAGGCCAGATTCTGCTGTTTAGTCTGTCAATTGCCTGAAATTGACAAAAAAGCAGTTCAGCTGAGCTCATTAAGCAGATTAGCTCAGCTCATGAAGCAGATTGCCCTAAGCAGGGCTCGAACTCACAACCTTTGGATCTAAAAGGAGCTTACACCACTGGACTACTCAGACATGCTATGTAACACAGGAAAAGATGTATTTAACAAGCATATCAATCCACATTTTAGGTAGTAATGTTAAGGTGAGCTAGAGAGGAATTGAATTCTGGTACAGGATAAAGATGTGAAGCAACTTTGAACATGAGAGCAATATTATGAGAAGCACTGCAGTGAGCAGGTATCAAACACACAACCTTGTCATCTAAGGTATTGCTGATCATGAGAGCAGTGTTCTAAACCACTGAGCCAACAGACATTCACAAAAATGAGAGGAAAAAATCTCCATTTTGATGAGGAAAATGTATTTGTCTCAAACCAGAGCTTGAAGCCCAGAGATTTGTACATCAT
Organism: Thunnus thynnus; assembly: GCF_963924715.1. Lineage (NCBI taxonomy): Eukaryota > Metazoa > Chordata > Actinopteri > Scombriformes > Scombridae > Thunnus > Thunnus thynnus. The sequence goes on from NC_089530.1 coordinate 30,899,365, forward strand.
TAGTGAATGCAAGACTAGTTTAACATGAGAATGAATGATATGTGTAAAAAGTATTTGAAGGAAGAGAGAATCTGTAAGTTTAAGAAACTGCAGTGAGAGAAGACACACATCCTGCAGACTGTATTGCAGTCAATGAGAACATGACAGGGACTCTCTATCAATTAAGGTTCAGATCTCAAAAACTATAAGTCCTATGTGAAATGTATTTACATTTTGAGAGAGAGGAGGCTTGTGGCAACATACTGAGACAAGATATGTGCTTGAGGAGTTAGAATTGTGGGAGTGACAGCAGTTTAGAAAAACATTTCTGAAATTATCTGTGCTCTCCACTGTGCCTGATCACATGACACACTGGTGAGACCTGAAAAAGTCTTCAAAACCCCTGACTTTGGGCTTAAATTGCTGAAAAACTACAAAAGATATCACTAAACAATCTGATAACTTTGAAAGTTCAAAGTTTTGTGAACATTTTACAGTTTGAATGGCGTCTGTACAATAAGGGACTTCCGAGCAGTTGAGCGTCAAAGTGACCAAGGTTCCAACTCAGTTGGACAGTTCGTCCCATAGACTGCCATTATAAATTTTAATGTTTTAAAAAATTATATAAAAGCGCTGAAACATGTTACATTTCAGAAAAATACAAGCACACATCTGCTGAATGAGTTGCACAGATTGACAGTTAAATGGTTTTTAAAGCACAAAGTATGCAGCAGTTGAAACGCAGCAAAAAACGTACAGAAGACGGAATAAGAATAAAGACTGAGAAGAACAACGGATATATTTGGTTGAAGACTAAAAGACGTCTTAAGAGTTTTCCTGAGTTCTTGGAGGCCAGCTCAAAGAGGAATCTCTTTGAGGCTGTTTTTATAAGTTAGAATAAGATGGGAGGAGTTTTAGGGATGTTCTACAGGGTTTCATGCCAAATTATTGATGAATATTTGATTTCTTTGTCTTAGGGGCATTAGGTGTGGCTGGTGGTTTGCAGCCTGTGTCTCCTGAAATAAAGGAATTTGGGGAAATCTAATTCTGAGTTTTTACATGCAAAAACTCACTTCAAGTCACTGTTGCTTACCATTCCACATTAAAGCTGTAAACACATTCTTTTCATAATGTCCAAGCAGTCATGATATTTCTGATTAACAACGGTCCTGTCAGCTTGTATCACATTTGTAAAACTTATGTGATAAGATTATTTTCAGAAACACATTTAAATATAAGTTGCTAAACTCTTACTTCAAAATATATATATATTTTAAATATAACTTTAAAATATATATATTATTTTTTCCTGCTATTTACCACCAGGGGGATCTACAAGAGGACGGGACTTGGTTTATTCCTTGGATACTGATGTTATTTACTTATGTGGAGACTTTAATAGTCGCATCTCGGAAAAAGATGATTGTTTAAGCAATATTGATAATGTTTCATCTAGAGTGGCCATAAACCTAAGCATAAACAGTCATGGGGAATCACTCCTTGAATTTCTCAGGGACTGTAAATGTTGTGTTCTAAATGGCAGAATAAATCCTGCTGATGACAACTTTACATCTGTATCATCAAGAGGAAAAGCTGTTGTGGACTATATAATATGATTGTCTGGACACTTGTATTGACCTTAAAGTGATCACCTCATCTGAGATTTTGAACAATAACCCTGCATGTATTGACCTTATAGAGGAGAGATGCAGGTTACTAGACCATTCTTTGTTAATGCTTAAATTCAAAATGATTGCTACTGCTGTGTGTATTATTCTGAAGTTGATAGTAGGGTCTCTCCAACTAAAAGACGACCTAGATTATTTCCAGAAAATTTTCTTTCTTCTAATGTGTGCTGCCTTGCTTTGTTGGAACTTATTAATAAATTAGAAGGGCGTGAGAAAACACAAAATAATATTGATAATTGGTATGGATTATTTTGTGATATGGTGCTCAATGAAATGAACACAAAAACTGATGTTTCAAGCAGGAAAGGGGTATATCAGCAAATGAGTAGGACTAAGCCATATTGGAATTCAGAACTTAAAAAACTTTGGAATGATAAAAGACAGGCAGAGAGGGAATTTCTAAAATGTAAGGACTCACTGGCCTTACTTAGGGGACTACTTAGGGAATGATACAGGCAAACTCAGTTTACTTTTGATAAGAGTTTATGGATCTATAAAAGGCAATTTAGACGAGGACAAGCACTAGAGTTGGATCAATTACAAAGTAACAACCCACAACAATTTTGGAAATAAATAAATAAACTGGGCCCTAAGAAATTAAAGAAAATCCCAGTGGAAATTATATTAGATAATGATGATATTGAAAATAAAAAAGAGGCAGTGCTTGGAAAATGGGAGAAAGATTTTGCTGATTTATTTTCAGGAAATCATATTCCACCTGGTTTTGATGATACACTCTTCAATGATATTTGTGCTACAAAATGTAAGCTGGAGATGTCTATGAATACACCAGGATATAGACCAAATACATTTTTAAATCATGATATTACAATAGGAAAAGTTAAAAGGGCTGTAGATAAAGCAAAATTGAAGAGGGCATCCGAAATTGAAGGTATCCTAAATGAAGCTTTGAAATCCCCACATTTCTTAGAGGTCCTCAGGACAGTATGGTACAAGTCCATTATTAAGCCTGTTCCAAAGTCATCCAAAAATGACCCCAGGATACCCCTTAATTATAGAGGCATCAGTCTTCTTCGTACAGTTTATAAATTGTATTCTAATATACTGAACAACAGGCTCACACAACATTTAGAAATGGGACAGTATCTTGTCGATGAGCAGAATGGATTTAGAAAGAAACAAGCCTGTATTGATCATATACATTCAGGATCGACTGTTATTAGAGCTAGAATTGCCAAAGGTAAATCTACTTTCACATGTTTTTTTGACTTTCAAAAGGCGTTTGACTGAATTAACAGAGATCTGCTTGCCTTTAAACTTATGGACGCAGGCGTGGATGGTAGATTTTATAGAGCAATACAGACCTTGTATAGTTGCCCAGTTGCCTGTGTTGAGATCAATGATATGTTTACTGACTGGTTTGACACACCTTTTGGAGTAAAACAAGGAGACATACTTTCCCCAACTCTTTTTGCATTATTTGTGAATGACTTAGCCCTACAGATTAAGGAATCTAATTTAGGTGTATGTATAGGTGACATTAAATTGGGTATTTTAGTATACACAGATGATGTAATTTTATTGGCTGAGTCTGAATCTGATTTACAGAATATGTTAAACATGGTTAGTTTGTGGTGTTATAAATGGAGATTAGCAATAAACCAGAGTAAAACATAAATAATGCATTTCAGAAAGAAAGGTATAGAAAGAAGTACACAAATACTTAGTTTTGGTTCAGTCGCCTTAGAGTATGTTAGTGATTCACTCAATCTTCGAGGAAGTGGATATGCTGTATGGATATGTAGCTCTATAGGAATAACCTGTGCTGTAATGTTAATTCCATTAAAAATAAGCTTTTACTGAAATTTGAAGAAAAATGGTTTGAAAATGTTCTGTCAAAGCCAAAATTAAGAACATATATGAAACAGAATTTTGGCCCTTAATTATATGTAACATCTCGTTTATTTAGAGGCCAAAGATCTTTGGTTGCACAGTTGAGAGCTGGTATTCTTCCTCTGGCCATTGAGATTGGTCAATTCAAAAATATTCTGGAGGAAAACAGATTGTGTGAGAATTGTGATTTGGGTGAAGTGGAAAGTGAGTCCCATTTTCTATTGTACGGTACAAATTATGATGACTTAAGAGAGCTACTGTTTCATGAAATTGCTTGACTAAACCCTGAAATACTTTGGTGTTCAGATGAGCAAAAACTAGAATGGTTGTTTAATTTTGATGTATTTAAGTTGGCTAACTTTATCTCAAAAGCTTGGAAAAGAAGGCAATATAGATTGTTTAATTAGTGTATACCGAGGCTTTTCAGTAATATATGGTAAGCTTTTTACAGTAAATTAGAATATCTGTGCTATTTAATGACGGTCTCTGGATCTGAAGGCGAAAGATTTTCTTTTTACAATATATACGTTGTACTCTGGTTCTGGATTGTTGGGATTCATGGTGTCTTGTAAGCCCATGCGGGCTGGGCATACAGTTGTATGCATGACACAATAATAAAAATTTCATTTATTCATTCATTCATTCATTCATTCATACATATAAAAGCATTCAATGTGACTATTGTTTTACAATACGAGAAAACTTTAAACTCAAATCCCTCAAATATTATCTTTACATTCTTATTATTTTAGAAACTTCATTCTATCAACACAACTAATTTAACTACTAAAATATGATTGTCTATGAGGTTAACAGATCACAAGTTAAACACTTAAAATATAAATACATGATATACATTAATTCATGAACTCTTAACATAGGGGAATTTAGCCCTTGGCAATAGAAGGCAGTATGGTTACCTGTAGTATGAAAGGTTAATAAAATCTAAGTCCTGTATCTCTTTAGTAGATAGTCATATATATATATGAAAGTTATACCATCCTTCTTGTATTTACATGACAAATAACATGATATAAGTTGCCTAATGATCAGACATTTAAGTTACATGAATTTCAGGCTCGCCTCAGATTTACAGGGAAGCTTCACGAAGTCCTCAGCAATGTGGATTAGTTTATGGCGTTGTTGATAAGAGTCTGTGCTCCATCTAAGGTGGGAGTTGTTTTCCTCCGGTCCAGGTGGCCTTTAGGGTCAGTTCGTGCTCTTAGTTCGTGTCATAATTCAACTTATCGAAATGGTTTATTAGGTCTCTCTGAGTCTGTTGAGCATCACTGATCAAACCCCCCACTTAGGGTTACAAAGGTCAGTTCTGCAGGCCGAGGGTTTGCTCTTACAAACTTAGGAATCCAGGGAGCCTGTCTCTTATTTTCCTTACGAATCAACGATTGGTTAACAGAATTGAAGAACAAGCGGTTGTCCTCTTACGGGCGTGATGGGGTCAGGGTCAGTGACATCAACTGACATGTATCCTAGCGGTTTTGAGTTTAAGATCCCCTCTACTTCCACTATGGTTGTGTGTAGGACATCCTCTGAAACCGCTTGCAACTTGAAGACCAGCCTTGATGGAACAAACTTCCCTCTCCCATGCCACACCAACATGGGGAGCGTTCGGTGGGTTAAATTGGAAGTTGATCTGGTATTCTGTCAGCTGTTCTTTCAGTTGTGGTTCCATGGCTGCAAAGCTTTTCGGAGTTCCTGCTCAGCCCCATGGAAGTTTGTACCACAATCTGATAGTATCTCTTTTGGTTGGCCCCGTCATGCGATAAACCAATGACGAGCAAGGAGGAAGACATCCGCATCCATGGAGTTGAGGAGCTTGGAGTGAATGGCACAGGTCATGAGGCACTTGAAGATAACACCCCAGCACCTCTCCGTCCTCCTGCCTATCTTGACTAGGTAAGGCCCAAAACAATTGACACCTGTTGAATAGAAGAGTGGACAGAGAAGTCTGAGGCGCTGCAGAGACAGTTCCGCCCTCTGAGGAACCTTTGGCTGAGCTCTCCATCACTGGAAAGATGGACAGTTGAGTTGGTGATGTCTGACAGCCTGCTGTCCATGCAAGATCCAATCATGCCTGTGTATCTCTGCATACACCTGCTCTGTGCCTGTGTGAAACAGACGTTCATTAATGTCTTTGATGAGGAGAGGAGGGGTGCCTTGAGTCTAGCACAATGGGGTGGATCTCTCCTATGCTTGGGTTCTGCAGTCTTCATAGCCTCCCTCCCAACTGGAGCATGCAAGTTGAAGAATCCCACTCTGGAGCAAGACTGACCAGACAACTGTGGTTTGGCACAGGTTTCTGCGCTTTGAGGGCAGCAACTTCTTCTGGGAAGCTATGGGCTTTAAACCCTCTCAACAGGAGGATCTCTGCATCTCAGTGACTAATGAGCTGACTGTTTGTTGGGTCCACTGCCGCCCCATGAGCACCCTGACATACCTGCTGAGCTGCTTCCACTAATTCCCTCCACATACTGAATTGAGAGGCATCAGGAATGCTGATGTTGGGCTCTACAGTTGAAAAAAACAGGCAATGCTCAGCACTCTGCTTCAGGAATGGAGGCCCTTGACTCCAATGACTATACTCTACTAGAGCCAGGAGAGGCTTACCCCTTGTTATGCCCTCAGCCAGATGACTCTGGGTATCTATGTACCGCCTGTCTGTCAGTCAGCTCCTGTATCTCTGACACTCGAGTTCCAACAAGAAGTTTATATCAACAGGAGTATGATTGGAGCCACACCAATACCATGGTGGAGTCAGACCACAAGGTTGTCAGTTATATGGTGAGTGTCAACTCAGTCTCTATGAGCTTGGCCAGTTGAGCACCAGTCACTGTGGCACAGAGCTCCAAGTGAGGTACAGACTGTTGTCTCTTAGGAGCAAATCTTGACCTAGCCATCACAAAGCAAGTGTGGATGACGTCTCCTACTGGTATAGTGAGGTAGGCCACAGCCCCATATGCCCGTTCAGAGGCGTCACAAAAGATGGTCTGTCCTCAGGCAGGAGTCGGACCTGATGAAACATGGAGCGGATGTCTCCGCTCATAGCAACCTGGTGTTGCCTGAATTGTAGGAGGACACCAAGCAATGACAGACCAAGCGTAGGCCTGGGTAGGAGTAGGTCATTCATTGAGGTGGCCTTGTACCTGTAGGAGCAGTTGAAGACTAACCGTGATTTGTTATTGTGGCAAACAAGGTTATGGGGGAGATACATGCCTCTGTAGACTGATCCACCTCCTTAGGCCCAAGCTTATTGACATATTCTGCCTGGATAAGCTTGCTGATCTCAAATGAATACAGAGCTGCCTTCTCCGCATCTTTCTTGAGCCGCTTCTCTGTTGCCCTCAGATGAGCCATGACAGAATGTGGGACACTATTAAGCTTAGGTGCACCTGTCTTCCTCAAGAGAGGGGTGGCACAACGCTGGACTCCCTAAATGTTGACTTGCTGGGTTTTGGTTTCAAGAAGGTTCATGGCTTCCTGATCCTCACGAGAGCAAAAGAGCAGCACATTGCCATAACCTTTCGACGTTTCAATACAGGAGGTCATCGGCGCCAGCAACTGTGGTAAAGAGGCACTGCTGCACTGAGGTCTGTTCTGGTGCCCACCCGTCACCTTGCAAAGTCCATACGAGGGCAGTGGGTCCACCATTAGCTCCTCTGAGAACTGGCTTAGTGGCAGTAATGAGGTGTACATGATCTGACCCGAGTAACACCAGTGGAACGCACATTGATGAATGGCTGCAGTGGGACTCCGCGTAGGTGAGTGTGCTGTCTTTGCTCCACCAGGTCTAGACCTGAAGCGGTGAGTGCACTCTGCAGTTTGTAGCACTTCTGCGGATTACCTTTTGGGGGAGATTTCAAAGTTGACCTTTGACCCAGGGAGTTGTGTAATGTCTGTTTGCGTTGTGGGTAAGGCAAGAGTCTCACACTCGACTTTCTGAGGCTCTTGACTGTGGATCAATGAAGCGACATTGGGCTGCATCCTGTAGGACCTGGAGGTGTATGCCACCGCATTCGCCACAGGGCTTCTTGAGGTTACATGACTCAGACTCATGGGCTTGTGCACACTTCCAACAGCGCCTTCCTTCCTCTTGCCACTTCACCAGGGTTGTCACTGGCTGCTCTTTAATGTTGGGACAGTGGCTAATATATCACTCCTTGCTGTCACAGAAGAGGCAATGTATCTTGAATTGTTTCTTTTTATTGGATGGTTTGGGATTACTGGAGATGCTGGGTTGTGTGGGCTCTACCCCATGACATACAGCTACACTTTGACCTTTGCCCTTAGACAGGGTCTTCTCCTTCCCATTACTTGGAAGTTTCTCCTGTTGGTAGCGCTGCACCAATCAGTTGGACAGACGCTGCTGCTAGGCTTTAACCTGAAGACATCCATTCAGATCCTGCAGGTTGTAGGGGTTAAGGCTTGTGCTGTTGAGCTTGAACTGCAGCTGCAGCTGCGATAAACCCGTCTCTGTGCAGCTTGAGATGTTCAAGTAGCACATGATATTTGTACTTCTCACTCAGCTCCGAGTGAAGCTCAAGCAGGTTATCTAAGGCCATCTTCAAATTAGCAAACTCCTTTTCACTATCTGTGGAGAAGTCTGGGATTTTGGGTTGCGGTACGCCATATACGAGCGTGGTGGTAGGCCAAAGCTGAATGGGGGGACAGTGTGACTAGATCGCAGCTGTGGCTGGACAGCTAGAAGCAAAGTACCTACTTCTGGAGCAGATAATGGATGCCGAGGTGGTGCCATCGAGAAAGGCTCGGGGACATAGTGACGTGGGCCACAGCTTGAAGCCTGAGACGTCACTTGTGTTGGGTTATAGTGCAGTGCAGCAGGATAAATGTAAGATGCAGTGGTGGGCTTATAGGCAGGGGCCACTACTACTTACTACACAACCCAATCCCCCCCCCACAAATACACTCACTTTATTAGGAACACCTGTGCAATCTAATGCAATCCAATACAACAGCTCTGCCATATATTCTACAGTTACAAAGCTTTTACAATTTCAGTTTTTGTTCACATTTTCAGAAAGGTGATAATTAATAAACTGAATTGATACACATGCAAATTAAAATAAATAAATGTGAATTAAAGCTGCAAACAGCGTTGAATGGGCTTCTCGAAGGGCTTCTGTCCCGAGCATGTAGATGTCTTCAGACCCGGGCTGTTTTCAGACAGTGCGAGAAGGAAACAAACATCACTTCCTTTGTCCACTATTTTTCCTGCTGTTGGGGCTGCTTTGCTGAAATTTCATGGGGGGCGCTATTCAGCCAGTTTGTATCACTGATGGAATATTGTCATGTAGACGTATTCAGGACGGGACTCTTGCAACTTCCTCTGTCATGGCGAAACATCAAATCTCAACGGTGTGAGGATGAGAATTTTATGCAGGGTGAGACATGTCTGTCTTGCTCACACCTCTGTCATCAAAATTATGCACGTTTTTGGCCCTTTCACTTGAATTTCAATTAGTAAATTGAAAACCCTTGAGGAGTTCAGTTGTAAAAGAAATTAATTTCCTAATTTTCATCAAGTCTACTTTTAGAAAAGTAAAGACTTTTAACCCACATGACTTGGTCAAAGTTTGATTGACATGTGTACTGTCAGGTGTGTGGAGACAACAAGTAACTGCAGCTAGAGAACAGAAAAATACTCATTTATTTGAATGGAGAGTGTGAGTGAACCCACACCTTGCTGAACATTTAATGCTTCCACATAGTTTTAGATACAAACTTCATTTGAACTTTTAATGAGTCACGAGACTATGACCTACAAATCTTGAATTTACATGTGCTTTCTATCTTTTACTGTTTTTGAGATATCAGAGTCTGAGTTTTAAAGTTTTTTCTTGCTCCTCCTGTGATTTTATAATGAGTGTGTATTGCAAAATGTGTCACAGCACTGAGGGAGTGACATCACCAGGAGCAGTTGGAGAGGATTTTAGAGTACACGTCTTGTGAAATCTCCCCATAAATCCCATGACTTTAGCCAAATCTTACATTAAAAATCACATTTTTTTTGTAGGAAATTTCATCATTGATACAGGTTTGAAAGTGGTCAGACTTATAGTTTAGACGTCAGAAGCCTCTGTTTGACACAAAGTTCATGCCCATAGATTGCCTCCCCATTGGTTTACATTGTAAGGGTGATGTGGCACTGAAACTTTCAGAGCTTATTAAATCCAAACCGTTCAATTATTACAAAGTTTTTAACAGTTTTTGTTCAGTACAGTGTCATAAGTGATGTAAATAACCCAATTTATGTCTTAGATCTAAGGAAAAGATAGCCCTGTTGAACATCATTTTGTTACAATATGTTTTTATTACATATTTGATCTGTTTCAGGTTTGTAGTGCCTTATTTCCTATTTTGATTAGAAGGGCTTTTATTTTGAAGGCAGCATTCTGGTACTCGCCCAGTTCCTGCTTCATGCAACAGAAAAGATAAACAGTAAAGATAAACAGTAAGATGAAAGAACTAAGAGGGAAAAATGCAATGTTTTAGCACCCCCCGAAGAGGCACAAGGTTAGTATTTAGTGTAATATTAATGTGTGGTTAGTTCTTAAAGTAATTTACGTAACGTTATATTACTGTTTGTTTAACTAATTGAGTTAGCTTTAGCTTAATACGAGCTAATGTTAAGCTATGTAAGGTGGCTAATATATTGTTTGTTTTGTGATTTGTACCCAGCTCTTACGTTGGTTTTGGGATTGTCATTAAACCTAAAATCATCAGTTCAAGTGTCAGACCATCTTTCGGTGGGGTATGCTAAAGTAAGAGCTTCGCCTGTACCTGCTACACCATGCTGCCTATGTAATCCACGATATGACGGCACGACACACAGAGCAGCAAGTTGCAGCACTTAACGTTATGGTCAAAGGAGACGTTAAGGAATACAACTATGCTCAAAATGGATGACATAAAGGAACAGATACACAAGCTACAAACGGAAATACAGGAAAGTAGGAGCTTACTACATCAAGAGGAATATAAAGACATATCAAGGCAGGAATTAAAGGAGACAATTGAAAGCAGAGAAAAACGACTAGCTGAGCTTCAACACAAAATGGATGACACTGATGGGTTAACATTACCACGTCGTTCAGAACGTCCTAGTGTGCCCACAGAGAAAATGCTAGCCTACCAAAAGGAGGAATTGAGTAAAAAAGAAAAAAGACTGCTCAGCATGTATGAACAATGGAAAATTCAAATCAGAAAATCCAAAGAAAATTTAAAGAAAGACATATCAGAAACAAAATTGGCTGCAATAGCAGACACCATTGAAAAAGGAAAAGATGGACTCATGAGAGCTTACAATGAAATAAGAGAGCGTGCCACACCATCTACTGAATTAAGACGCAAAATAGATGCATGTGAGGCTGTAACTAAAGACATTATGAAAATAGTCTATGAACGCTTATCAGCAATAGATGGCTATTTTGATGCAGAGCGTGAAAGACACCAGCTCCATCAGCTACTAGCCCATGACTATGCTTACTCCATATATGGTACTGCCTCTTTGTCAGGTGCCAGTCACCACTCTGAATCAACAAGCATAGCTGCAAAAAGGGCTGATGCAGCCGCAGAGCTAGCTGCAAAGGAGGCTCAATACAAAGTAATGCAAGAAGAAAGAAAGCAAAAGGAAAAAATAAGAATAATGGAGGAGCACCATAGGAAGGAATTAGACATGCAGAGGTCTGAATTAGAGCGTCTACAAGCAGAAAGGGACATGGAGGCAGCTCGTGCCAGACTGGATATCTATGACAGAGAAATTAAACAGAGCCCCCCTGTATACCACCAAAACCCTTACACTGTCGCACCAGCACCCCCTACAGACTTGTCCTATCTGGCCCAAGCAATTCAAGACAGCATAGCCATAAACAGACTCCCGAAGCCAATGCCCACAGTGTTTAGTGGAGATCCAATCCACTACATTGAATAGAAGGCTTCATTCAAGTCACTTGTAGACAGAAAAGGTATTTCTTCAGCTGATAAACTTTAATACCTGAAGAAGCACGTCAGTGGCCCTGCTCACAAATGTCTTGAAGGCACCTTTTATCGAAACGATGATGAGGCATACAGAGATGCATGGAATAAGCTCAACCAACGCTACGGTCAGCCATTTGTCATCCAATGAGCTTTCAGGGACAAGCTGGCAAAATGGCCAAAAATACAGTCAAAGGATGCAGAAGGATTAAGAACATTCTCAGACTTCCTAAATGCCTGCCTGCAAGCCATGCCTCATGTGAAGGGTCTAGAAATATTAAGTGACTGTGAAGAAAACCAAAAGCTGATACAGAAAGTTCCTGACTGGTTAGCATCCCATTGGAATCGTCAGGTCACAACAGCCCTCATGGAAGGTAAGGAGTTTCCCACCTTTGAGGATTTCGCTAACTTTGTCTCAGTAGAAGCAGAGATAGCATGCAATCCAGTCACTTCCCTACATGCTCTTCACTCTTCTAACTCATTCCAGGACAAAAGAAACACAAAGGAAGTAAAGGGAAGCAAGGCCAATGTCTTCAACACTCAAACTGCCATAAACAGTGTTAAATCAGTATCAAGCAGCGGAAAATCAAGAATCCCCTGCATGTGGTGCAAAGATGACAAGCATCAACTCCCAAAGTGCCCAGACTTTATGGAAAAGTCTCTGGAGGATCGGCGAAAACATGTGAAGGACAATAAGCTGTGTTACGGATGTGTGAAACCCGGTCACACTGCCAAGGAATGTCGTCACCGCCACACTTGTGATATATGCAAGGGAAGACATCCTACCTGTCTCCATGATGAGAACTACAGAGGACGTGAAGGTAGAGAAGGGCTTGTAGCTAATGTGAACACAGCCTCAAACACAGTAAACGAAACCACAGCAGCCATGGCACTCAATGTCACTAGAGGGGGTCAGTCATGCAGCACTTCCATGATCGTCCCTGTATGGGTGTCCTCTGCTACAAACCCATCTAAGGAACAGCTTGTCTATGCATTATTAGACACTCAAAATGACAGCAGCTTCATCGACAATGGAATAAGTAATGAATTACGAACAGATTCCCACCCGGTGAAACTGAAACTTACCACTATGCTCGGAGAGAGCATGATCATGAAGAGTCAAAGGGTGGCTGGACTCCGTGTGAGAGGCTACAACTCATGCTTTCACATCGACCTTCCTCCTTCATATACAAAAGACTGCATTCCTGGGAACCGTGACCATATACCCACTCATGAAACAGCAAAGAGATGGCCTCATTTAACAGCAATCACCGATAAGGTGCCACCTCTCCTTAGCTGTGATGTAGGACTCCTAATTGGATACAACTGTCCCAGAGCACTAACCCCCAGACAGGTATTAACAGGAAAAGACAACGAACCCTATGCCATTCTTACAGATTTGGGGTGGAGCATTGTTGGCTGCTCAACACCATGCATTAATGAAACAGACTCTCATCTGTGTCACAGAGTCACAGTAAAGGAACTCCCTCCAGTAACACCGATGGATGTGATAAGTGTCCTGGAGTTGGACTTTAAGGACACTAAAAGAGACGACAAGACTGTCTCACAAGAGGATCTTCTTTTCCTGAGCAAACTAAATGAAGGCATAAGGAAAAATGACCAGGGACATTATGAGATGCCTCTGCCCTTTAAGCAACGGCCACACTTACCTGACAATAGGAAACTCGCTGAAATCAGGCTCAGTCATCTACGACGGACGTTCTACAGGGATGAGAAATATAAAAGAGACTACACAACATACATGAAAGAAATCATTGAGAGAGGTGATGTTGAGGAGGTATGCGAAGATGGAACTCCCGGTGAACGATGGTACATTCCCCATCATGGCATCTACCACCCTAAAAAGCCTGAAAAACTGCGTGTCGTGTTCGACTGTTCTGCAAAGCACGCCAGCACAAGCCTCAACGAACACCTTCTTCCAGGGCCAGACATGATAAACAACCTAACGGGCGTCCTCATACGGTTCAGACAGCATCCCATAGCTCTCATGTGTGACATAGAGAAAATGTTTCACCAGTTCCATGTTCAGGAGGATGACCGCAACTACCTGCGTTTCCTGTGGTGGAAAGATGGAGATACAAACACACAACCTCAGGAATACCGAATGAAGGTACATCTTTTCGGTGCTGTGTCATCCCCTGGCTGTGCAAACTATGGCCTGAAATATCTAGCCAAGGAAAACAGTCTTTCACATCCAATAGGATCCCAGTTCATCACCAGAGACCTTTATGTGGATGATGGAGTCACAAGTACAGACACGGTGGAAAGGGCCATTCAGTTGGCACACGAGGCAAGAGAGATATGTGCCAAAGGTGGTCTCCGTCTTCATAAATTTGTGTCAAACAACCATGCTGTTCTACAGAGTGTACCCTCGTCAGAATGTGCAATAGACGCTAAGACAAAGGATTTGACCTTCAACGTTATACCACTGGAGCAAGCGCGAGGGATTCACTGGAGCATAGAGGGGGATAGTTTCAGATTCAACAACACCTTGAAAGACCAACCAGCAACACGTAGAGGCATACTGTCTACTGTTGCCTCCATATATGACCCCCTCGGCTTCCTTGCGCCTTATGTTCTCAAAGGAAAGAGGATCTTACAGGAAATGTGTCACCAAGGTATTAGCTGGGATGACCCCCTACCAGAGATGCTGAAGCCACGGTGGGAGAGCTAGCGTCACGACTTTGCCAACCTGCAGAAAGTAAACATAGCTCGATGTTATGTACCTGCCAATTTTGGAGAGGTCATAGATACAGAGTTGCATCACTTTTCAGATGCGAGCGCCAGTGGATACGGACAATGCTCTTATCTGAGAGTCAGAAACCAAAGAGGAGAGATTCACTGTTCTCTTGTGATAGGAAAGGCCCGTGTTTCTCCCACAAAGTTGACTACAATACCAAGGCTTGAATTAACTGCAGCAGTGGTTTCAGTCACCATCAGCAATATGCTCAGAGAGGAACTTGGTTATGCTGATGGGAAAGAGTACTTCTGGACAGACTCAAAGGTAGTCTTAGGCTACATAAATAATGATGCACAGCGCTTTCACACCTTTGTCGCCAACCGGGTCCAGAAGATCCGCCATAGCACAAGTCCCCAGCAATGGCTTTATGTCCCCACAGATAAGAATCCAGTGGATGGCGCATCCCGGGGAAAAACTGTAAATGAACTGCTCACATCCAACTGGTTTACTGGTCCCATGTTCCTCTGGGAAAAGGAAATACCTGCACCTAGGGATGTAATACCAGACCTAAGCGTAGGAGATCCAGAAATCAAAAGGTCACAAACACTGCAAACAAAGACCACAGAACCAGTGAGTCTTGCCAATCTGCCACCTGCTGCCACCAGCCTTGCAGGCAATTTTTCCCAGTGGCCACTCGTGGTATTGCAGCAAAAAAGGAAGCTAGAAACCTTTTTTGGCGTATGCGCCAGGCGAGCAACTCTTATAGGACTGAATGGGCGCCATTTTTAGTCCAGTATCCAGCTCTTATAATCATGGGCTGAACACTTCGCATCGTCTCCGTCCTCTCTACAGACAGCCCCCCCTAAAATCTGTCCTGGATTCACTCACAAAGTAAATCCATGTGAATTTTTCACATCAGTTTCAGTTTTGGTGATCAATAACAAGCCGTCCTGACAAAGCTGACCTGTGAGCGGACGGAGAGCCGGAGAGTCAAAATGGAGGAAGCCATCGTAGCTCATTAGCTGTGTTGCTAACATCCAGTTTTATTGAAGCTCTTCTGTTTGAGTAAAAACTTTCAGACTGTTTACACACAGACAGGAGGCCATGATGCTAATACAGTTTTAATAAACTGTGTGAAGTTGTTGTCCCATTAGCGACTTAGCTAAGTTTAGTTTGGTAACTCACTGTTTGTTATTTTTTCCCTCTTCAATAGCTGTTTATTGCATGGATTGGTTTTCACTGGTGAACAAAATGTTGGGGGGAAGTAAACAGAACAGTAGAGCGAAAACAGAGAGAAAGTAGCTGTCAAAGGACTGGAGCTTCCTCTTAGCGGTTAGCTTGCCAGCTAGCAGTTCCCCAATTAGCCCTGCAATTTGCCACCAATTTTGATGTAGCGACTAATTTTAACCTATTTTATGAGAGTCACTAGAGCTGCAACAATTAATCGATTAATTGCCAACTATTAATTCAATTCACAAAACAAGACATTTGAGGACTTAATTTTGGGCTTTGGGAAAGACTGATCAACATTTTCAGCTAATCAATTAATCAGGAAAATAATCAACAGATTAATCGATAATGAAAATAGTTGTTAGTTACAGCTCTTAAAGTAACTTTGTGGTGTGACCGCTGCTTAATAGTGCTGAAAATAGTCCTAAATGGAGGAAGCTATTGTAGCTTATTAGCTGTGTTGCTAACATCCAGTTTTATTGAAGCTGACAGACTAAAAACTGTTCAGAGACTGTTCACACACAGTTAGCAGACAGGAGGACATGATGCTGATATGTCTGTTCAACATTGACCTGTTGGTGACCAAGCTAACATATTGTGACTGACTACCATGTTTCCCTAGCATGGTTAGCTCACCAGCTGCAGTTCACCAACTAGCCCGAAGAATAATCACATCTTCATCAAGCTTCAATAACCAAATATTTCACAAAGATGAATTTCTGATGTGACCGGTCCTTTAGAAAATTCTTGAACCTGATGAAAACATGAGCTTCAGACATTATGAGGACACTTCTAACAGAGTTTCTTTGAACGAATGAACACACGCGTTTAGCTAATGTACTAGAAATGATGTATATACTGTATTTATAACATTTTCCAAATCCGCTGTTAGATTGATTTTCTTCAAGGGAACAGTTTCATATTTTGGGAACTCTTCTTATTCTCTGTCTGACGGAGAGTTAGATGTTCAGATTGATGAATATGAAGCTGAAGCCAGTTAGCTTAGCTTAGTATCATAGGATAATTGATGAGTTGAGAGAAATAATCTTCAGAGACACTGCTGATGCACGTTCAATGATTTTATTGAAATTAGGCATTACAAAAACTGAAGTACAGTTCAGAATTTCCAGTTCTGATTGAACACCCCAGCAGAGGAATCCCCAAAATGATGTTACGCAGAGGTCGACAGGAAATCCCCCTTTCCCCCATCTGCCAGGGATTTTTAAAGCCCTTTCTTTTGTGGGGCAGGCCACAATTGTTAAGTTTCAACATGACCATCTAAGTCCATTTCTTCTACTCACTTCATATCACACTACCTCTGTTGGTTACATTCTCGTTTACACTCTTGACCTTAAATGGAAGCAATCATATGCAATGACTTCATTCTCCCAAAAAAGGAAAAAGACCTCTCCATGCACTGTGGAGGCTGTGTATGGCCTCTCTTAACATGAGCACATTCACAGAGAGATATACCTCATATTCCCCCCTTGGAAGCCTTTTGGCTTACACAAAACTGGAGTATCTCAAAATGAACACAAAATACATAGCAAGAGTAATAATGAGTGAAAACTAAGCAGTATCAGTATTCCAACTATCCTTAGCTCCAAACAACCAGTCAATTTAAGCATTAATCCAAACAGTTGTGATAAGAGCTTATGCTTACACTAGTTCAAGCCTTGCAGTACACAACCAAATTAGTGTTAACAAACACCAGTGAATAACATACTTTGTGAAATATCAGTGATCAATCTATAATTTCCAAAACATAAAACAATGGTCGAACAGTCCTCTTCGTTGCTTGATTTACCATCACCTGAGGGTCTAAGTTACTAGCACTTGACCCTACCGTTGGAGGTCAGTCTTTACCACTGCCTCGGGCTCAACGATAGAAAAAAGGGGGAAGAGAGACAAATAGAAATGATAGCATAAAGACAGAGGTACAGCCTCCATCTGAGATAAAGTATCTTGTGGGCCGCTGGTCATCTGGTCCTGGAGACATCCTTCATGGCCAGAATGATGTGTCAGATGGAGATGTAAATTTGATTGAATTTAAGGTTGGATTGTCACTCTTTGCACTCCTTTCACCCCTAATGTCCCAGGGATCGTTGGTCTCTTCACCAGGGTTGAGACGAGCGTGCCTAGAGCAACAGCCCCCCTTTGTACCTGTTCCCCACTGAGATGGTAGGTATAGAAGACTCCAAGTGACACTCCACACCAACACATGGCACTCTTTCCTGCAGGGAATCTCATGAATCCAGGTTCAGTAGTGCTCCATGCTTTTGTCCACGTTTCCAGTGTCTTGTCTGAAACTCAGATACTGTTCTTAGTCATAATCAGATAAGCTGTCTGGATGTTGGATGTTCATTGCTTTGGCTATGCCTTTTGAGATTAGTCCTTTTATGATGGGGATGCAGCAACAGAACACTAGTCCCAGTATGATCAAAGCAGATAAGAGAACTGCTCCTATCTTGACAAAGAAACCACCCCAGCATCCCAGGTATGTTTCCATCCATGTTGTCAATTCATAGCCAAAGCCAGCATTTTCTGTGAACGCTTTGTGAAGGACATTTTGTCCACTGCCTTTGAGAACTTCCCATCAGAAGCAGTGGTGTTGGGTATGAAAGTACAGCATTGATCGTCGAATAACTCACAGACTCTACCTCTCTCCGCCAACAGGAAGTCGAGTGCTTGTCTGTTCTGCCAGGCCATTTCACTGGTTGCTGGAAGCTGTTCCCCCAAAGCTCCCAGGGCTTCCTGTGTTGTATTCATGAATGCTTGTTGATTTTAATAGATAAAATTGATCCAGGCAGTGTTAATATTCACACCCACCTGGGGTAAAAAGAAAGATACGACTCCCATGAGGATGTCATTTATTCCTTTCTTTTTGGCTAGATCACCCACAGGAATCCCCATCTTGGTTATGTAGGCCTTATTATCAGACAGGTCAATCTGTTGTTGAAATCTGGATTTTTTTCAGTGCCTCCAGATCTTGGATGAGGATTATGACAACAGACTGAATTGCTTGGACACGGGCACATCTTCCTTGCCAGTCTTATGGTAGAGTAGTGAGCAGAACTTCTTCACCACAAAGCCAGAACTGGAATGCCACAGCCTGTGTGGACAGACATTTGGCACAGGCATAGTTCGATTTCTCTTCTTTAGGTTTAATGCCAACTCTCATCTTGATCTCTTCCCAATTGTTGCACACTCAGCATCATAAGTGTTAGCAGTTCCTGGGCTCTGGTGAGAGAGATCACAGATAGTTTCACATATGCTCCATTTCAACCTTCCCACATTTTTTGTTCCTGTTTTTTCAAAGCACTCAAACGGTCCTACTATATCCAACTCCTTCCCTGTGGGTACTGTCCTTAGTTGTTTATCCCCTTGCACGTCTAGAGCCATGCACAGGTCTCCCACTTTCTTCACAGGTGATGTTAAGTCTTTTAAATCTATATACACTATGGGCCAGTCCCATTTCTTTATTTTCACCCCTACTCCTCTTTTTCGAGTGCCCCTTGCCCCTTACAATAAAGTTACAAGGGGTAGGGGTTGAAATATTCCCCTATGAAATGGGACAACCCTTCATACCCAGAAACGTCATCATTAGTCATCAGTGACGTTGTAAACGGACACGATGATTTTTTTGCCGGGAAATCTCAAAATGCCATCTTCACCTGTGGTGATTTCTCTTGCGTGGGCTATAGGCATCTATTTGCAGTTGTCAGCAGCAAATCAGAAGAATGTAAGGAGAAGAATGCGTCTTCGATGCCTGGGAGCGCTAATGAATCAGCTTGACGTATGTATGATAGACCGTAAACAATTTTTGTTGTAGTTAGCCAACAGGAAGTCGAGTGCTTGTCTGTTCTGCCAGGCCAGAAGCATTGTGTAGCTACACAACATGCTAGCAAGCTAGTATAGTGGTAACGTAAATATTGGATCAACCTGTTTGTGATACACATGTAATGTCAAACAAACAATCATTGACTTTATTGATTTTTGTGTTAATTGTGTGATATATGTGTGCAGGTCTCATAGGACAGAATACCATACACATACATTGTATGTAGCTACTAATGTGTTTATGCCATATGCATTTGGTGCGGGGGACATTTTCCGCATTTTAACAAAATACAAGTTTTTCCAATTCACACTAAATAAATAATGTGAACTTATTGCTTTTTCCAGACTGGTCATCCCATGTCCTACTGCAAGCTCAATCACAATGTAACTGTTGTGGATTTTCGGAGCTGATGCACTGGCAGTTGTCAGTTTGAAGAAGAGAAGACCAAACCAAACTTCGTATGATGATTCTGGGAAAACTTTAATGAAGAACCTTGCAAGGGAGAGCGACTCAAGGGACACCTCCTGTTCGTACGGTGTCCCCAAACTCGTCTGCCCCTCACAGTCCAAAACCAGCCTTTAAGCCAATCATAGAAACTAGTTCGTCAGTTCCGAATCATAAACCTATGACCTAAATCTGTATCTTTGGTTTGTCTTGTTGCGTCTGATGATGACCTGCATTCTGGCCTTGGTTCGCCTGTGAGGCTCCTGGTTTATTAAACAACATGTGTTATCTTCTGTTTGAGAGAACAGAAGAGTACAGCTTGACATTCTGTTGTCCTGGTCAGTTATGGAATATCCATAACAATCCCCTCTTATTGATCAAAAGATCAATACAAATTACCAATTTATGACTGGACTGGTGGACTGTAAGGGCACAAACAGAGTAGAAACAACATCCGCACAACAGATAACAATTCTCACACAAAAGTAATACAAGAATCAACAATTGCATTGAACAAAATCAAAAGTAAAATCATCAAAACACATAATCATTTAAACACATAATGCAATAACAATAAAAGCAAACAATCAGTAAATTAGATAAAAAAAAACCCTCTTATGTACCCCTTTAAAACAACTGTCATGTGACCCATGAGTTCTGTCTTCCAACCACCAGGGGCAGTAGTGAGGCAAATCCTCAAAGAAGATCTCCTAGAACACCAAAGCGTTAAAGGAGGTCATTGACAGAGGTCACCAGTCACATGCGCAAACAACCTAAGACAAGACACTTCCTGCCTCTTACTAGATGAAATCCTAGCAACTTAAAGGGGAGTCATACAAACATTTGATTACATCATAACAATAAAACAAATCAATCACAAAGTGAAGTCTTCAACCCATGCACTTTGCGTACAGTAGAGGGCCATCACCATGGAGAGGTTACTAGCACATACGATGCATGGTGATGTGGAATCCATCCTCCTGGAGTGATCCTCTTCGTCGACGTGGATGAACTCTGCTTCGTCTCAAACAGTGTTTTATCATATGTAGACCACCGCCATCTACCTCGAGAAAAAGTAAAGTGTTGTAGAGTCCCAATGGGCTCATTGATTTGTCCGTATGTCCAAGATCTGGCTCTTGGTCTGCATTTTCTGGATCATTCTGCAAAGGGCGCCCCTGTCCATGGGGCACTGGGTTCATGGCACCGACTGTGTCATGAGAAGGAAAGCCTTTCCGCTCTCCTTCGCCTGGAATCAGAGAGACTCCTGTCTCTCTCTCATTTGGACCGACTTGACCTGTCCCCTGCCCGAACCTACTAAACAGGAGAGAAAAAAGGAGTAACCATCCGGTTACCTGCCAGGGCTCTGCTCTCCTCCGCCAGTGGTTGGGGGGGCCAGTCTGCACCTTGTGGCGTGGATCCATTCTGCTCTGCCTTCGACCTTCAGGGCCGTCCTAGTAGTCAGCAGCACCTGGTATGGACCTTTCCACCTAGGAGACAAAGACACTTTTTCCAGAGATTTGATTAATACCAGGTCACCTTCTCGAAAGGAATGAATTGGTTCTTCCGATGGTTTGGGGAGTCTGTCAGCCACCTGTAAATGATACTTTCTCAAAATCTCTGTTAGTCTTTTCACATACTCAGTCATGAACTCATCCGTCCAAAGCAGAGTAGCTTTGTGTGGTGTCAGTGGGGGACTTGTCCCTGTGGACATTGGTCTTCCCATCAGCACCTCGTGAGGACTCAGTCCTGTAGTTGCACTTGGTGCACTCCGAATGGAGTACAGCACAATCGGCAGTGCATCAGGCCATTTCAGGCCTGTGGCTAGGACTGTTTTGGTCAAT
Source organism: Thunnus thynnus (assembly GCF_963924715.1). Taxonomy (NCBI): domain Eukaryota; kingdom Metazoa; phylum Chordata; class Actinopteri; order Scombriformes; family Scombridae; genus Thunnus; species Thunnus thynnus. The sequence goes on from NC_089530.1 coordinate 30,920,953, forward strand.
CTGTCTTTGATAGTTGCATTCATTCTCTCAACTTGACCTGAACTCTGTGGATGATAAGGAACATGTAACTGCCACTTAAATCCTAAGATTTCTGACAGTCCCTGAGTGATTTTTGACACAAAAGCTGGACCTCTGTCGCTATCTATTCCCTGCGGCACTCCGTACCTAGGGATTACCTCTTTTAGCAGACACTTTACAACTGTTCTTGCATCTTCTTTTTTCGTTGCAAAAGCTTCTACCCACTTCGAGAACCTGTCGGTTATGACTAGCAAGTATTTGAAGCCTTGTGAGCTTGGCATATGTACAAAATCTATTTGCATATTTACAAAAGGACCTGATGGGGGTTCTAAGTGGTCATGTTTCACTGTGCTATTCTTTTTTCTGGTCTGTTGACATATCATACAACTATCCACAAGTGTTTGTGAAACTTGAGTAATGCCTGGAGCAAACCACTGTGAGCGAATAACATCATTCATCACCCCTCTTCCAACATGCGCTGGACCATGCGTCACACGTGCCAGTACATGAAGGAGAGCTCGAGGGCAAACCGGTCGACCATCAGGGTGGAGCCACAAGCCAGACTCCGCGTCAACTTTACAACCTTTACGCAACCAAAGACTTCGCTCCCTGTCATCAGCGTGATTTTGCATTGTCACGACATCATTAGCGGAAGGAACTGGAATTGGATTGGTAGGTTGTGTGGAGGCACATTGAAGTACCAAAGAGGGAGAGGAAAGTGCCGCTTGTTTGGCTGCAGTGTCAGCCATTGCATTTCCTCGTGAAACAGGATCAGTTCCATTCGTGTGAGCAGCACATTTGATGATTGCAAGCTGAGATGGGCGCAAAATAGCATCTAACAGGTCATTAACCAAAGTGTGATGCTGTAGTGGTTTTCCAGAAGATGACACAAAACCTCTCATCTTCCATAACTGGCCAAAATCATGAGCAGCGCCAAATGCATATCTTGAGTCAGTGTAAATAGTAGCCACCTTACCAGAAGCAAGAATACACGCTCTAGTTAGAGCATACAGTTCTGCTGCTTGAGCAGAGGTACCTGGAGGCAGTGCTTTTGCCTCTACTACCCCCCAATCGTTAACTACTGCATAGCCAGCTAGATGTGTGCTATCAGATGGTCTGCTAGCTGAACCATCAGTGTAAAAAATCAAATCAGAATTGGGTATTGGTGTCTGCAACAAGTCTGGCCTTGGGGATGTACACAGGTCAATAGTTGTGATGCAATCATGCTCATCATCTGTGTCAATCAATGGAAGGAGAGTAGCTGGATTCAATGGAGGTGAGCGTTTTAAAGTGATGTGTGGACTATGAAGAATGATTGCTTCATAGCCTGAACGACGTGCAGCTGTCATGTGTTGGGTAGCAGATGTGTTCAAGATGTGAAGTACTGCATGTGGAACGTGCACAACACAGTCATGAGCCAGTACAATTGGAGAAGATTTCTCAATCATGATGGCAACGGCGGCCACCGCTCTTAAGCAACGTGGCATGCCAAGAACCACAGGGGTTAGTCGAGAGGAGTAGTACGCAACTGGACGGTAATGAGACCCATGTTTTTGCACGAGAATGCCTGTAGCAAAGCCATCTCGTTCATGTACATGCAGATGGAACGGCTGATGATAGTCCGGCAGCCCCAATGCCGGAGCCAAGGTGAGAGCATGTTTCAGGTCCTGAAAAGCTTTGTTCATGTCCTCAGTCCACTGCACCTTGGGAGGAGCTGATTGCAGTGTGGCGTTTCGCAAAACAGAGTCCATAGCAGCATACTCAAAGATCCAATGTCTGCAATAATTCGCCATCCCCAAGAACGAGAGCATTTGTTTCTTGGTTGTGGGAGGAGGCATGTTAACCAGCAGTTTCAACCTCTCCGGTGACAACAGGCGCTGTCCATTTTTCAAAACATGACCCAAGTATGTCACCTCAGACCGACAAAATTGCAGTTTGGCAAGTGATGCTCTATGACCACACTCAGCTAGTCTCTGTAGGAGCAAGATGGAGTCCGTTCGACAAGCTTCCTGTGATGGTGAAGCTATCAGGAGGTCATCTGCATACTGTAGGAGAGTGGAGCCCCCTGGAAAGTGGAGGTCATCCAAGTCCCGTTTCACTGCTGCTGCGTAAACTGTAGGACTCTCGACAAAACCCTGAGGCAAACGCTGCCAGGTGTACTGTTTTCCTTTGAATGTGAATGCAAACAGATACTGGCTATCTGGATGCAACGGGATTGAGAAAAAAGCTGAACTCAAATCAATGACTGTGTAGTGTGTTGAGTTGGATGGTAGTGAAGCTAAAATCGAATTTGTGTCTGGCACAATTGGAGCTGTTGGCACTACAATGCTATTAATAGCTTGCAAATCTTGTACAAAACGCCATTCATCTGGGCGGTTTGCTTTTGGAATGGGTAAAATGGGTGTGTTACATGGGCTTGTTGTTTGAACCAACACACCTTGATCCAGTAAAGACTGAATTACACCTTCAATACCAGCAATTGACTTGTGTGGCAAATTGTATTGCCTGACCATTGGTAGTTTAGCACCAGGTTTGAGTGTGACTTCGTGAGGTGGAGCCGAATTCACAAAACCCACATGGTTTTTATGTTTAGCCCATAAAATAGATGGAACCTCTGAAAGCTCTGATGGAGGCCCATACTGTGTGGGGAGGGGTGGTTGTTGCAAAACAAACCTACTCTGAGGTAGCTGGATGTGCTCAGTTAAAGATAACATGTACAGCTCAAGGCCCAAGTGTGTTATTGTTTGAGTTTGAGGAGTCTGCGCAGCTCCTCTCAATGCCTGGCACTGTGCCACCATGCTTTCCAGCTGTTGTGGGTCACAGCCAGGAGAGACAGCTACAGTGATGTATGGAAATGAATCTTTATCATTAACCAATTTGCGCTGTGCGTCAGATAACCGAATTGGAATTGCACATCCCTGTGGACCAACAAACAAACATTGTTCACACTCCAACCCCTCTTGTGTATTCAAAAACACATCAGCTAATTGTTTGTACACCTCTGGGGGGTTAAATGCTGCTGTACAGTGACACTGTAGTACAGGCCTCATGGCAGACATCTGTGTTGCACATGCTGGTGAAATTTGAGCAATTTTTTGAATGCTAGATACTGTGAAACTGGAAGCCATGTTAAAATCAGTCAATGACCAACAATACAAACAATCAGCAATAGTTTTCAAAAACTGAAATGCATGAGCAGCCTTCACATCAGGTAGGCTTAAAAACAATCCATCAGGTGTGCATTGAATGGTGGCATGTAGCTTGCAAAGTAAATCTCGTCCCATGAGATTAATTGGACTTTTCTCAGAAATCAGGAAAGAATGTTGCACATCTGAACCTTCAACAGTTATTTTAGCTCTCTGTGATAGTGGCTCAACAACAGGAACGCCGGAAACACCCACGGTGGTGACAAAATTAGGTGTTGGTGTACATACATGCTCATCAGCTTTAACAGTGGAAATTGTGGCCCCACTATCTACCATAATGTCAACTCTACTACCATTTACTTCAACAGGCATTATTGGATCTTCTGAAGGATCTTTTGAAAGTCGAATTACAGCTGCTTGAATGGGAAATGTTTTTTCTGATCCTGCCCCTCTATGGCCTCCCTATGCTTGATTGTAATATTGTCCATGATTCACATTATCAACATGTGGAGGAGGTGGTAGTGGTTGTTGTTGTTGTTGTGGTAAAGCAAGGGGGGCTGTTTGTTGGAAATTCCTTGTTTGGTGATCCTGGAATGGGTAATTTTGCTTGTTCTGACGACGACCACTTCTACACTCATTAGCCCAATGTCCCGCTTTCCCACATTTGTGACACTTTCCCGGTTTTCGCTTGTTATTGTTTTTGAAATGCTGTTGTCCACCCCCCTGTCGCGCATGCTGTAACATTTGTTTTGGGAAGGAGGCAGATTTGTCTTCAGCAAAAACTTCTGTATGAGCCAGCAAGTAATTGTTCAACATCAGGTATCAGACAGTTATACACAGAGCATACATATCTTAACCATCCCCAGTATTCATCTGGGTTTGTGGTCGGATTGGGGGCATTTTGTGTCATTCCAACTATCTCAGCAGGAGTCCATGGTTTGCAGACAGCTGTGTTGCCAACCATGATTTTTGGAGCATTTATTGAGGTGGATGTAATGTTTAGAGGGGGCTCTAAAATGTTAGTTTTCGATCTTGTATGTCTTTCCAGATGTGAATGTGTCATTCTAGTTGTACCTCGTCTCTGAGTTTTGCTACTTGCAGTGTGGGGTCGTCTCTGTGTCATCTTTGGCCTGACTGCAGGTTCTGTGTCGTCACTATGGTCTGTGTCAGACTCCTCCCCCTTACCTCTGGCTCCTTGTAACTCAAGTTCTACCTCACTTTCTCCTGAGCTGTCCTGAGTGTCTATCTCTGTTTCTTCAGCAACGGCAGCTAAATGTCTTTTCTTTTCCTTTCTTTTCTGGCTTTTTACCTGTTTGAATGACAAATTAGCTTTCTTTTCTTTTTCTGCAGCTTTCCTAGCTTTTTCTTCGTCGGCTCTATCTTTCTTTTCCTGTTTAACTCTTTCCCTTTCTCTAGCAGCCTGACTGTCTCTTTCCCTTTCTCTAGCTGCTATCTGCTCTTCTCTATTTTCTACTTCAGTCTGTAGTCTTTGTCCCTCAACAGCTGCGGCTAGTAAGAGAAATTCATCGTCAGTCTTTGCTTGTTGTGAAATGGTTTGATCAGTCATTTTAGCAGCTGAAAAGGGGTTTGAAGGTGAAAGTTGTGGAAAAATTGAAATCATTGTTTTGTTTGTGTGTGACTCTTGCAAAGGCACTCCAGCTTTGGATACAATGGTCAACAAAGTTTGTGGAGAGGGAGCATCAGTTTGCCGTTTTGCCCAACCGTATATGATAGCTTTGGAAATGGCCTTCACATTCTCACCATGCCTCTGTTTAATTTTCATCATTTCTGTAGCTCTGGTTTGCAACTCTGCTTCCAACATAGGCAAGTGACATGCTGTCACACATTTAACACAGTTCTCCACTGCTGCTCTGAACTCATCAGAAAAACGATCAACTCTTTTTTCATCCAGACTCACTCCACACCTCTGACGAGCAACAGTTAACCACACATTTACACAATCTTTCATATACGCACTATCCCAAGATGGATTTCCAAAATCTGGGTTAACATTGTACTCAGCAATCTGAAGCTTATCTCTATCAAACGCTCCTTCGTATGGCCATTCGCCATCTGTCCACTGATTCATAAGGGAAGAAAATGGAAACACAAAAGTCCATCCTTTCAATCTACCAACAACTCCCGCCGGAGATTGTGGAGAAAACATCGCTCTATATTGTGCATCTGTGAGTGTGTGGGGGTTTGCTTCGGGAAGCTTATCAATGGCAGATTGACCTTTTACTTCTGAATTGGTGCGTTTGTTTCCTACTGAAACAGATTTGTTCTTTCTCTTGTGTTTTGGTGAATGAATTAATTTTGTAGTAGATTGTGTTCTACTCACTGCTTTAGACGTGTTGTTGCCCATTTTAACACATTTACATTAAAAACATCACACAAACAAACACATCAAACACAAAACAGACACATCAAAACTTTCCCAGCATCACCGAAGTTCTTTTTTTTACACCTCTCTTCCTGGTGCAATAGCAGTGATCTGAAGCCAAACCGACGAAGCAACTCTTCGTCTTGTGTACACTGTTTATTGTTTGAAAAAATTTTTTTTTACCGGCGCCCGACTCTAGGACTTAGAATCCCAAGTCTGAAAACATTTCTCACAGGACACAGAGTGGATGATCCCCGATCTTGGCTTAAACGAAATAGGCCAAATCCTACCCCGAAAACGTCTTTTCTATAGTTTAAACCTCAGGTGGGTCCCCCTGTGCCGGACGTAGCCCGAAGCTAGCCCAGAAACCCCAGCCACTTTTGTGGCACTGCAGGAGTTAAGACTCACTTAACTCTGCCTTTTTTTACCTCTTCACAACCACATGCTTTGCACCTGCTTATCACTGCACAGTTTCAACACATTTTCATGTGTTTAGATTCTTTAACCATCAGCTTTTTGCTTTTTTTTTTTTTTGTTCACTTTGTGACCACCTTTAAAGTGAAAGTGATGCACAGTTTCTTTGTGATTTCGTCAAACGCAGACATGGTAAGGCACAACAATAAAATAAAATTATGCACTTACCACGTCTTTGTTGTGTTGAAATCCTGTTCGTGACGCCAAATTGTTGTGGATTTTCGGAGCTGATGCACTGGCAGTTGTCAGTTTGAAGAAGAGAAGACCAAACCAAACTTCGTATGATGATTCTGGGAAAACTTTAATGAAGAACCTTGCAAGGGAGAGCGACTCAAGGGACACCTCCTGTTCGTACGGTGTCCCCAAACTCGTCTGCCCCTCACAGTCCAAAACCAGCCTTTAAGCCAATCATAGAAACTAGTTCGTCAGTTCCGAATCATAAACCTATGACCTAAATCTGTATCTTTGGTTTGTCTTGTTGCGTCTGATGATGACCTGCATTCTGGCCTTGGTTCGCCTGTGAGGCTCCTGGTTTATTAAACAACATGTGTTATCTTCTGTTTGAGAGAACAGAAGAGTACAGCTTGACATTCTGTTGTCCTGGTCAGTTATGGAATATCCATAACAGTAACCATCCTGCGTTTGTGGTCTGCAGAGGCTACTCCAGAGGGATCAGGACCATGGCTTGGGTAATCATCTGGAAGTCCTGATCTATGTTTACTGGCTGGCTCATGGACTGTCCTATGGGGTTGTATCCAGTGTCTTCAATGTGCCAAAATCCACTGTCCACCGCATTGTCCACAAGGTTGCACAGCACATATGGCTCAACCTGAAGAGTGCCATCTGTTTCCCACAGGCAAGAGGGCTTCATGCAGTTGGACAAGGATTTGTCCAGCTGTCAGGAGGCCCTGCCTTCAGCAATGTTGTGAGTGCAATAGATGGCTGCCATATCCAGATCAAACCCCCTCTACAGCACCGAATCGACTATCTGAACTATAAAGTGTTCTTTTCAATAAACATGCAGGCGATTTGTGATTCAGATGGAAGATTCCTTGACATCTTTGTTGGCTACCAAGGGTCAGTTCATGACACTCGCATCATGAAGAACAGTAGTTTCCACAGAGCAAGATGGTACCCTCCTGCAGGTTACATCCTTCTGGGTGATGGTGGCTATCCTTGTTTGGACACCCCGATCTGCCTCATCACACCTTACAAGGAGCCTGTTAATGGACACATGCAGAGGCACTTCAATTATTATCATTCCAGGGGGAACAGCAATATTGAAAGAGCTTTTGGAATGATGAAGACCAGATGGAGATCCACCTTGTTAAGAACTTTGGAGGTTAAACCCACATTTGCACCTCTGATTGTTACGTCATGTGCCTTCCTGTGTGTCTGGATAATGGGGACATGCTGGAGCCAGATGCAGATGTTGACCAGGACATCCTTAACCCCCAACCTCCCCGTGTGCCCCTAGCAGATAACGAGAGCTCTGGGAATGCTACAAGGGATGGACTGGCTACCTTGGTCTCAGGCCATGTGCAATCTCCATAAATGTCTATAGTTTGTACTTAAGCTGTGTTGGAAATTTGTTTTTGTTGAAACTGTTTAAAACCACATGCCTTGTTATATCTTGTTATATATTATACCTTGTTATATTGCAATGCTGTCTGTGATGCAGGAATGGATAAATGTATATTGCTTGTATTTTAGCTTTGTTGGAAACTTGTTGTTGAATGTTTAAAACCGTGTTACTTTGTAATTTTGCTTGGATGCACACAGATGATTTATAAGTATTTTTTTTATTTAAATAACACTTAACTTTTTTTGTAATAAATCTTTTCATATTTATCTTTTCAACTATCTGTCTCAGGAATTTTACTGTATGGTTGTCTGTCTCAGGAATGTAACTACAATGTAACTACTAGCCAGGTGGAAAATTGTGTTATGATTACATAAGAAAAAGTGTTATTCATGCTCACATTCTGTTAGAAACAAAAATTGCATTTTATTATTCTATTGACATCAACAGAAATATATACAGTATATTATGAACAGTAAAAAAGTAAATATTGTGAACAGTATTAAACTAATTATGAACAGTATAAAACAAATATGTACAGTATAATAGTAAATATGAACAGGATAAAAATAATTATTTACAGTATAAAAGTAAATATGAACAGTATAAAACTAATTATGTACGGTATAAAAGTAAATATTATGAACAGTATAAAAATATATATTAATATTGCAATTAAAATATAAACAAATCAACCAACATGAACAGGAGCCTGTGTGATGAAAATATTGCACATAACAGCCAAGCGAACGTGAACTTAATTGTTTCGCATTTTGTTGATAAGGCACTCAAACAGGTTTAGGAATCGCTCGGTTTTTGCCTCACTCTCCTCATGGCTTTTCTGCTCCTTTGCACTTTCTGCCATAAGAAAATCCACTATAGGATTTGTCCTCCTCTTCTTTTTAGGAGAAGGGGCTGGAGGGCTCGGGGAGTTTGAGGTAGTCATGAGAGAGGCTGAGGTACACGGTGCCTCAGAAGATGTGCCTGAGGTGGATGGGCTGGGCTCTGTGGCACTAGTTGTGGGCTCGACGATCTCCTAACAGAAGAGAACAGAAATTAGAAGAAATTATATGCTGGAACTGGGTGATATGGCTATTTCTTGTTTATTTAAAGTTGAATGTATGTATTTATGTAAATGTGATTGTAACTAATCTTAAAACCTTACCAAAAGAATTGTTGTGGGATCAGCATCAGGACCAAAAGATGCAACCACAACAGGAGGGTCCATTGAAGGCCTGGCACCCAACACCTCATGCATGTCCCCAAAGAACTGTCAGGTGGCAGCTGTGACTTCACTGCCATCAATTCCAGATCCTGTTTTGTGGTTTTTAAGCTCCTGCAATAAACACACATACAGACATAGTAACTCAATATTACAAATAATGACAAGAATTACAAATAATGCTTTGAGGCTTTTTATTTTTTACAGTAGACCTTGAGTAATTGTGGTGGAAAATAGGTTAAAGAATACATGGACACATGAACTGTCATGCAACTCTGTAAGTTAGAAACAAATTTCTCTGATTACCTTATATTTTTTCTTTAAATTTTAAATTTTTTGCTTAGTTGCTTTCTACATTTACTATCTTTTTCATTGTAATATGATGTTGTCATTGCTGTTGTTTGTCATTATTTTTGTTTGTCTATTTGCTTGAGTTGTCTTTTTTTATTTTTTTATTTTTTGTTTTTGTTTGTATTGTTTCCACTATGTCTTGTCAACAGTATCACCAATAAATTAAAAAAAAAAAAAAAAAGTAAAAACAAGAACAAAACACAGATGTTTGTATGTGGTAAAGCGACTTTAAAACAAATGACTCACTCCCAAATTGGTTTGGCAGCACTTTTAGATCTTTGCAAATGCTGCTCATTATCTGCTCTATACCAACTAAGCTATCTGGTTTGCCGAGGAGTCCCTGCGATGATGGAACATAAGTATATTATTGTAACATTGTTCAGATTTCAAAGAAATCAATGCTATTGCTTGCAATTACTATAAACTATGAGGGTGACAAACCCAGATTATCAAAATAACAGATATGTTGATTTTGTTGGGCATGACAGAACAGGTCAATCATACTGAAAATAGACAGGAACATTTTTCAGGTGGTGTTTTCCTTCTTTGCCTCCCTACTATGACAATAATGGTATTATCACAATGACATTTGCCATTTCTGATCGAGATAGATGGACGCTTCATTCACAACTTATAGTTTCACGATACAAATTGATCATACAAGTCGTCAATCAAAAATTAACACTGCAAGGCGACTTCATGACAGAATAGCCAAGCTCTGTGCTAGCAACCCGTGCTCTGACCGTGCCTTTGTTTACTGATATTAGAGGAGCGGTAACGTGCAGCAACTTTGCTGCTGGATTTTTGGGCGTCATATGCCATCAAAGGAGGGAAATACTACATGTAAATGCACTGTCATGCACTAATCAGCCTGAAAACAACGTATAACTTTAGCTCTTTAGCTAGCATACTGACGATACACACACACACACAACTAGCTGTTTTTTCTGTTATGCTTATTATAAAAAATGTATATGATACATTGAAATGACATTTCCGATGGCTATCATAGTTTTTAAATCTTTATTTATGAAAAAAAAATACTTACATTTAGGGTTTTCTTTTGTTGCCTGTGAAGCGTTCCCCACCATCTTGCTGGTGATTCACAAGGCATTCTGGGAGATTTATCGTAGCACTCGCTTTGGAGTGTGCCTCTGAAAAAAACTCAGTTTGGAGGGCCATATAGCCCTAGCACTCTGCCCTTCCCCTCCACCTCAATAAGAATTGGGACATCCCTACCTCTATGCATGAACGCGCAAAACTGAGGGGTAGGGGGTGTATTGGGATTGGCCCTACACCTCTCATCATGGTGTCATTAAAGTATTCTGTGGATCCCAACATCTGAAGGCACTCCGCCTCACAGAGTGGTGACAAGTAAAAATCAAGGTTAATCTCAATCTCACTCCTAGGTGCTCCCATGCTCTTCATCCATTTAGATTTCATGTTCTCACAGTTCTTCCAGCTGTATTTGGTGTTCATTACTACCAAAGAGCTTTCCCTAACTTTGGAACACATATAAAAGTCTTCTTTCATGTGAATCTTCCCGGTGTAATCCATACATTGATATACCAGAGATTTTTCTTTGCTCACCTCTACAACAGATCAGTCAGACGCTGCATCCTTACTCATGTCCCGGAGTCTGTCTCTATTTTTTCCTCTTCTTCTCCAACAGGTCCTGCTCTAGTTGCTCTCTTTCTCCCCTCAGTTTCCTCATTTCCCCCCTTCTTGTCTATGGTGAAGTACTAAGGATTACAGTTGTTGACATAGCAGTGGTAGTCTCTGAGGGTTCCTGTGTTATACTATGAGTCTCTGAGTCTTGATAAGGGCTACGGGTTTCTGACTCAGAAGTATTCCAGATAGAAGTTACCTCAGATGCTGGCATAAGTTCAGCTGTAGATGTGGTAATTTCAATCATAGTTGACTTAAGTAAGATGTGCTCACTTGTACTTCCAACAGCTGAGGCTGGCATGGTGGTGATTTCAACTTTGGTGATTGGCTCGGACTTGAGTGTAACTGTCTTTAGTTCAGCATTCTCTATAGTAGACTTCAATTCCATAACAAGTTCTAGTCTTGTAGTTAAAGACTCTGGTACAGGGGTTGTTGGTACTGGAGTGCTTTCCTTTTCCATTACTATAATTTTTTCCCACCGGAACATATGATTAAGTTGGTTTGGATCATAGTAGACACAATAGTAGGACCCTTCATCTTTTTTTATTAAGATTCTGTATTAGGAGTGAGCAGTTTCCATTCTCTTCTTCATCTAGAAAACGTCTCCTTTGTAGAGAGTGTGAGGTTACTGCTTCCAGAATTTCTCCTACTATAGCCACAGCTGCCCCTTCATTTTGCCATATAGCCAGATCATAGTCACTCTTGAATCCTATTGGGCATGCACAAGGGAGCGAGACTGAACTCCCTATCTCTCCTTTAACTATAGTCTTTGAACCGAATCGGCTCGACTCTCTCCCGAACTGACCTCGGGCTCCTTGCTTTGGCTGACTGGGGACAGCTACCTGGCTCTCTGGGCGGCCTGAGGTTGAATTTCCTGCTTTCTCTGGCTCCTGTCTTTTTGGAGCATGTTGGAAGTCGATATTGTTGAATCTTTCACACAGTTCAGGGTCCAGGACATGGTCCCTGGCACCATTTGGAGTAGGTATATGGTCATTATTGCTTTCATCATCATGGTTGCCTTGGTCATTGACCATCCGTTCCTCTTGATTTTAATCCCGGAGACCCTCTTGCTCCTTGTCGCTTTCCACATTCCCCTGTGGCTGGAGTTTGTCTCTGGCGTCTTGACTTCATCCAGGAATTGCATCCTCCTCTCCACTATCTCTTGGTGCTTTGACGCAGTGATTAAAATGGAACCAAGTAGGTGACCCTTTGATCTGGATCGCTGTCCCGGTGCTGCGGACAACTTCAGAAGGTACCTCTCTATGAGCATCAAACCACTTCCTCCCATAGAATTTCACAAACACCTGGTACTATGGTGTCTCCTCTTTTTACCTCCTGTTCCTCCTTTTCGTCTTGTTCCTGTTTCTGGGAGACATAAGCAGAAATACTCCGGTGGAGGTTAGACATATTTTACATAAGCCTTCGTGTCATTTTCCAACAGGGATAGGTTTGGGCCCTTTCCGCTGGTGTGCAAGCTAGGCGTTGTCATGCGTCTGCCAATAGCCAACTTGTGAGGTGTCAATCGTAGCTCATGAAGCTTGCTAGACCAGCAGACCATTAGTGCAAGCGGAAGCCCTTCAATCCAATTAAGCCCAGTGTGTTGGCAGATCTTAATGAGGCAATTTTTAATTACTCCGTTCATTCTTTCACATATACTCTGACTTTGTGGATGGTACACAGCTCCGAAACGTTGTTTAATCCCAAGCTTTTGTAAGATAAGTTTCACTTTTTCATCAACAAACTCCTGACCATTATCTGATGAAATTCTATCGGGCAGGCCCCATCAAGGTATTATCTCCCTGCAGAGAAACTTAGTCACTGACTGCGCTTCCTTTCGTTTAGTAGGACATGCTTCCACCCATCTACTAAATCTGTCAACCACCACTAGCATGTATCTCTTACCTTCTACAGGGTGAATCATGTCCACATAATTTATGACCAGTTCTCTCATGGGACCATTTGTTGTCGGAATGTGTCCTGGCAAAGTTAATACTCCTCTTCTGATGTTGTTCCTCAAACAGATTGTGCACCTTCCTAAGGCATGGTCAATCTGTTCTAGCAAATACAGTGCCCAAAATCCATATTCCTTTGTGATCTTTCTCCTTACTTCCCCCCTGGCTACATGGGCTTGCCCATGAGCCTCCTGTATCAGCAAGCCTAACAGGTCTGGTGGTGCAACCACCAACCCCTCATGGTTTCTCCACAATCCTGTGGCATCTTGACTTGCTCCCCTAGCTAGCCACAATTGTTTGTCCACTGCATTGGCCTCTTCCTGCATCAACAATATGTCTTTAAGTGTGATGTTGTCTTCTAACTCCACTTCATGTGTTACTAAAAGGACTTTCCCTGTTTTATCTGCACCAGCAGCTGCCTTTGCAGCCTCATCTGCTGCATTGTTACTTTGTGTACCTTGCGACGCATCAGACTTATATGCTACACATTTAGTTATGGCTATTTCCTTAGGTTTCATCACAGCATTTAACAGTTTCATGATTTGTGCATGATGATGAATGGGAGATCTGTCGGTTTTCTTAAAACCACGGCCCTTCCATACTGCTGCAAAAAGGTGTCAAACTGAATGTGCATAAGCTGAGTCTGTGTATATAGTGACACGTTTTCCTTCAGCCATTATACAAGCTTGCATCAGGGCAATCAACTCAGCAAATTGCACTGAACATGGTTGTGGAATCACTCCAGCTTTCTCAATTACAAAGTCAGAACCTTCCGCTTTGACAATGGCATATCCTGCACTCAATTTTTCTCCAATCCTATATCAGTCCAGTATTCAAATCTGGCTCCCAAAGTGGGAGAGCCTGTAGGTCAGACCTAAGCTTAGAATACCTCTCAGCTTCTACCACACAATCATGTGGTTCTCCATCATCAGGAAGTGGCAGAGTGTCAGATGGATTAATCGTGCTGCACCTGGCCAAAGTGACATCTTCTTGTTCTAACAGTCTGTGATAGTCTCTAATCCTGGGCATAGTCAAAGTGAACTTGCCATGACTTAGAAGGTTTCTAAGACTGTGGTGGGCTACAATCGTCAATGGGTAGCCCACCGTAAGGGCTGACGCCTTTTGATACATCATTGACTCCCACCAATGCTCTGTAGCATGGCGAAAGGCCCATCTCTACCTCTGAATAGGCAGCAGAATAGTATACAATAGGTTGAGGACTTGTTTCCATGCCAGTAGGCTGAGCAAGAACAGCACAGGCATGTCTTGCAACTTTTGTTTGATTGTTTCAAATGTCAAGTGGCCTTCTTGTGTCCAGGTAAGATTACAGTGCTACTGGCCACTTCCTGTTTCCTTGATCATAGCCCTCAGAGGTCCTGTGATCTTGGTGTAGTTTTCAACCCATGCTGAACTATAACCTGCGATCCCCAGGAACTTCATCATCTCTCTGACTGTCCTAGGTCGTGGCACTGTCCTTATGGCTTCCAAATGGCCATCTGAAAAGCTGCGGTGTCCTTGAGTTATTGACTGGCCTAAATATACCACCTGATCTTGGCAGTATTGCAGTATTTTCCTTGAAACTTTGTGTCCTTTTTCTGCCAGTATTTGTAAGAGCTTGATTGAGTCCTTATGACATGTCTCCTTATCGGTAGAGAAAACAATTATGTCATCCACGTAATATATGATTGTGCTGCTCATTAGCGCCCCTACCCCTTCTAAATCATCCTTCAACACTTTGTTAAAGATGTGGGGGCTATTTTTGAATCCCATTGGCGAATGAGTGTATTCATAAAATTGATCTTTGTATGTAAATCCAAATAGTCCTTGGCTGTCTAAATGGAACGCTAAAGAAGGCCCCACACAGATCTAAGACAGTGAAGCAAGCTGCTTCCGGTGGAATCTGGGCTAACATGGTATGTGGGTCTGGCACATCAGCTGACAAATCAGTTATGACTTCATTTATGGCTCCAAGGTCATGTACAAGGCAATAGGACCCATCAAGTTTCTTCAGAGGCAGGAGAGGCATATTGCTTTGAGGATTTTTGGTTATCTTCAAGACTCCTGCATTCATCAGCCCCTCCATCTGAGATTCGATTCCTTGGATGGCTTCTTCTTTTAAAGGGTACTGCGGTCACCAGGGCGGTTTAGTCCATCCTGAACTGAGTTGAACTTGCTTTGGTTGGTTTTTCAGCCACGCATCTGAATCTGACTTTATAGGATCCTTGAAATATTGGAGCATGCAGTGGGGTGTATATTCTGGTGGTCTGGCACCAGGCAGGGTTGCAGAGATGAATTTCCCCCACAGTACTGCTGGTTCCATCAGATCCTGACTGAGATTCCCAATCCAGTATACCACCGGTGCTTCAGCCTCTGCTCCCATGGTTAGCTGGCTGTAACATTCATGAGGCACCACCACCTTTTTTGCACATTTTATGGTGCAATTCAGCTTGCACAAAGCATCTCTTCCCAGAAGTCCAATAGGGGTGTGTTCTGAAACGAGAATTGGTATGGTGGTCTTTTGGTTCTTGTAGTGGAGCTCCACAGGTTATGTGGCAGGTATCAGCTGTCTTATTCCCTCAAACCCAATTGTCCGAACACGCTTGCCGGACATAGGGAGGTGTGTGGCATCTTGAGGCCGAATGCAGGTAAATGCAGCTCTGCAATCTGCCATCAGTTTTAATGGACGATTGTTTACTTTTACCGGGATGGTTGGGTCATCTTCTGGCTTAGACACCACTAGCTGACACCCCCCTTTTGAGTTATCTGGGAACCCCTAAATCTCAGGTGCCGGTCCCCTATAGGGGTTTACCGGTCCCATGGGTGGCTGCTGATGTTGTCCATAGGGTCCAGGCACTTGAGATGCATATCCTCCTTTGAAATATCTGTCCACAAATGAAACATCATCCTGGAGGTTGCTAGAAACTTGCATTTCCACCTCCTCTTCCATCTCATCCCGCACTTCCTCTGCCTCCTCCTCTCCATCCCTGGGGTTGTCCATACACAGGTTGAGGGTATGGAGACTGGGCAGTACCTTGTGTGATTGGTAGTAGTTGTTGTGGTAGTTGAGGTGGGTTTGATGGCGACTGGCTCTGCAAGACTAGGGCTTGTTTCTTTTCCTTATTTTTCGGTCCTGCCAGCTGAATTTGGTTAAGCTTCCTGAGTGTCTGTTGATCTTGTTCTTGCTGGGTGTATTCTTTCTTGTGATGCAATTCCACCTGGTGAGCAATGTGATCTGTGTAGACACCCTTTGTCATGCTGCTCAGTCCAATAACTTCTGCCAATTTACTTCTGACTGGCAGTCCCTGTTGAATCTTGTCTCTCATAATGGCCTGTTCCAATTGATTGATGTCTGGGTCCCTTCCAGTGACATTCCTCCACTGTTGGTGAGCTCTGGCTACGTAGGCTCGTGGGTTTTCTTTTTCTCCTAATGGGTAAATGAGAATATTGTCAGGATGCATGTTAGTTGGATACATATCTCTCAATGCTTTCCATAAGTAGCCCCTGTTGGCAGTGAAAAGTTCAAATCAATTTTTGAATTCAATTTTATTTATATAGCACCAAATCACAACAAAAGTTGGTAACACTTCATTTTATGGGTCCACAAATTTCATGGTAATTAGGTGGTAATTAGTAAGTGACTTCTAATTTCTTCTGAAATTTCTTTGAAATTACCCAGAAATTTACCTAGAATTTCATGGTAATTAAGTGATAGTAAGTAAGTAACCTCTTTAAAATTTTCTTTAAATTACCCCGAAACATTTTTCCAATTTCATGGTAATTAGGTGATAATTACCAAGGAACTTATTTGAAATTTTGTTGAAATTACCCTAGCATTTACCTCGAACTTCATGGTAAGTAAGTGAGCTGTTGCAGCTTAATTTTCAAGTAGTTTCTGCCTAACTTCCGTGGATCATACCAGCTTAATTTCCACCTACTGTCTGTGTAATTTCTACTGAGCGGACCCCTAAATTGAAGTGAGTTGTTGCCCCTTAATTTCCAAGTAATTTCTGCCTAACTTCCGTGGATCATACCACCTTCGTTTCCAACTACTTTCTGCCTAACCTCTGCAGGCCAGTAAGTTGAAGTACATTTTTAACCATTTACATTCTCACTAATTTCTGTAAAATTTCAGCAGATCAGTCCAGCTGTGTACCAAATTTACTAAATGTCCATTTTGTAGATTGTAGATGTCACTTCAAATGTTCCTTTAATGTTGTTTGTCAACCTTGAGTTTCTTTCTGACATTGTAGATTGTAGTCAGTTTTCAGTTTGCCTTGAGCCCAAGAAGAAAAAAATAATCTGAGATCTCAGGAAAAATAAAAATAAAACAGAATACTCCTTAGTTTGGTTCTCTTTGATTTTGTTCCTATTGCCCACTTGGAATGGTGCAACATCCACATATCAGCATCCCGACAAGATGAAGGCATCCACGAGCAGTGATGACGATCTGAATGGCAGACGAAGCAGCTCCACTCAGATAGAAACTACTTGGAAATGAAGCTGGTATGATGCACAGAAGTTAGGCAGAAACTACTTGGAAATTAAGGGGCAACAACTCACTTCAATTTAGGGGTCCACTCAGTAGAAATTAGACAGAAACTACTACAACAAAATTTCAAATAAGTTCCTTGGTTATTATCACCTAATTACCATGAAATTGGAGGTATGTTTCGGGGTAATTAAAAATTTTTTTAAAGAGGTTACTTACTATCATTTAATTACCATGAAATTCTAGGTAAATTTCTGGGTAATTTCAAAGAAATTTCAGAAGAAATTAGAAGAAGTTACTTACTAATCACCACCTAATTACCATGAAATTTGTGGACCCGTAAAATGAAGTGTTACACAAAAGTCATCTCAGGGCACACACATGGTCTAGACCATGCTCTTTAATTTACAGAGAGAGAGACCCAACAGTTCCCCCCATGAGCAAGCACTTGGCGACAGCGGTAAGGAAAAACTCCCCTTTAACAGGAAGAAACCTCAAACAGAACCAGATTCTAGGTGGGCAGCCATCTGCTTTGACCAGTTATGTCGGGAGTTCCGGGTCATGAGTTGGTATTTCTGTGGAGTCCGGCTTTTTCCAGAATTTCTTCCATGGTGGGCACTCCCAATAAGTTGGCTAGAAGCGTCTTCATGGTATGGGATGGTATCGCTGGAATACAGCTGTGGTATGAGACAGTTGGTCACTTAAGCTCCTCTCAGCTTTAGTGAGTTTCTTCATTGTCTTGTCCACTTTTCCCATGATCTGTTCTTCAACCAGTGGTAGTTTTTCCATTGATTCTTTTAAGGGCGTTAGCTCCTCTGGGGTATCGGCCAATTATATCTCTTTCCACAGCTGATCTTTTGCATTGTTGATTTTCCTTAAATCTTTTTTCATGGTGTTTATCTGTGCATCCACATGTTCCATCATGCGCATCTCCTAATCCAGTCCTTTATCATTTTCTTGACCGGACACTCTTTACCGAGTGTGGGCACATCACTGTCATCGTCACTGTTGCTTTTGCTGTTGTCTGATGTTCCTTTTATCTTACTGACTCTCTTTGCCTTCTCTCTCCACACTGGCTATTATTTTCTTGATTGATGTGTCATATCCTCCAATGCACTTTTGCCTGTCACTGGGACTCTGTCTGGGACCTCTCAATTTTCTCCCACACTCTGTTGCTCCCTTCAAACCTGTCCTGAAAAGGCTGGGACCTCCACTAGCAGATGAGGGCGTTTGTTGTCTTTTACTCTTAGTCTCTGGAGTCATCACTATGGGTGTCTTTGCTCTTCCAGTTTCAAGTAGTTGGCAGTCCTCATCCTCCTCACTCTATCTCCCTTCGGTGGTGAGGAGTGGTAACTGTAGATACAGTGGCACATGTTCTCTTTTCCTTTCGTAAGGCGGGGGAGCTGTCACAGCAGGAGCCATGTATGAGAAAGGGGTGTTGAGTTTCTCCACTAATTTTGTGGCTTCCTCGAGGTTTCTCTCCAGGCTTTTATCCATTCTAGCCTTTGCCACCTGATTGAACAACTCACAAATTGCTGTTTCCATGTCCCTTTTGTCCTTCCTTTCCTGTCCTTTGTTGCCCTTCTTTTGCTCTGCCTTGTATGTTTTAATGAACACTTGCAATGTTTTAATCACTTCTGCATCAAAGGTACCCTCTGATGGCCATGGCTGTTCAATTTCCGCCCATCTTTTATTCCATTTTTTAGATACTTTATCAATCCCTTTTATCAGTGGATTGTTTTTCTTCTCAATCTCCACAGGAGTTATTGTCTTTGCCACCCTTGTCCCCATAGTCACTCTGGGAAGATTAACTCTTAATTGTTTTACCATTTATGCAAGCAATTGGAAAGCACAAGTTTCTGATCTTTGCTTCACACAGTCAACCCCCTTGAAACCCAGAGTGTTGACCGATCCCCAAATAGTTGACTTTTCAGAATTATTTATTCAAACACCCTCCAAGCTGGATGCCCCTCTGGACTCGTTATTTTAGTGGTTTAATAAATTTAGACTCAACTTGAATCAGGCACAAAGTGAAAACAAATATAAATCAATCAAAACTACTAGTGGGATTCAAGTAGTGCTGGCACACATACTGTGCTGCGATACTGCTGTACACAATGTGTATGAAATATGTGTTTGTGAGTACTGGCTATGCAAGTCTGGTCTAAGTTCTTTTGTCAAAGAGAAAGGTCAATCAGCAAATCAACTGATCAATCAATAAATCAATTCATCAACAATTAACTGATTAATAATAAGTAAATCAACAATCAATTACTCAATAATTAACCAATCATCAATCAATCAGTCAGTCAATATCAATTAATCATCAATATCAACTTGATCAATAACCTCCAACCAAATCCTAGATAAATGTACACTGGTCGCTCTAGGCGACTTACAGTTATCAACAAAGAATCAAAAAGTTTAACAGCACTTTCTCATAAACAGCCCACTCTCAGATACAAGCCAAAAACCAACACTACATTTAGAAAAAACTTAAAGTATAAACAGTCAGGAAAAAGAGCGTGTAAAATTTAAGACAGAAAAGATAGAGAGAGAGAGAACTTTGAGCAAATGTTTATGTAAGGGAAAGAGAAGAAAATATAAGTGTATTTGTGTGTGTATGAGCGAGACAGGGCCTGACTGCAGAAGGGAGAGAGGGAGAGAGGAAAAAAGGCAAGTAGGCTACGCCGACCTTATGTCGTCTTGTCTTGAAGATCAATTTTATTGTAGATCAGACCTTTTTGGAGAAGTCCTCGCGTCCACCCAATGTGAGGAGGAGAAAAAACAACAGCTGTTTAATTTCCTGTTAAAACTAGTTTAATTAATCCTCCTGCTAGTACCAAACAAACAATTAACCACATAAAAACCATGAATCCAAGTGTTACACCACTCATTTCTCTTTATCAATCAACAGATGGCCTGCATCTTTTTTTGTTTTTTATTTTTCTAATTTCTATTTTTTTTTTATGAGCTCAGTTATTATTTGCTTGAATACTTACACAATTCAAGCTTCACCGGTACTTTTTATTCTACTTCAACAACATCATTACTAGATTTTGATACTAATCAGGTACAAATCTTGCAATGTTTCAAAATTCTAAATTTGTACCTGTGACTTCATAAAAAATTCTCTTTTCTTCAATACCAAACTGCACACGCAATAGATGCCAAACTTACCAAACTTGCCAAACTTGTCACTAGTGTTTATTCTCCACTTATTATTTATCAAACAAACATTAGAGTCTGCCAAACGGGGGTTCTCTCTTTAATTTAGAACAGGTCCTGAACATCCCCTCTCACTCAAAGCACGGTTCTTTAAATTTGGTCAAAGCCATAATTTACCATCAGCTTCTCCAGCCCCAGTGAGGACAGCCACACAAACAAAATTTCAGACTTACCTTTTCTGAAAGATTGTTTTCAGCAGGCCAGGCTGCTTTGTTCCCCATCCTCGTCCTGGGCTTAAAATCCGTGGCTCTTTTCAGCTTCAATTCTCAAATCCTATTTGTGACGCCATCTAATGTCGTAGGATAATTGATGAGTTGAAAGGAAGAATCTTCAGAGACACTGCTGATGCATGTCTGCAGTACAGTTCTAATTGAAGACCCCAGCAGAAGAACCCCAAAAATGATGTTACACTGAGGTTGACAGGAAATCTCCCTTTCTCCCATCTGCCAGGGATTTTTAAAGCCCTCTATTTTGTGGGGCAGGCCACAATTGTTAAGTTTCAACATGACCATCTAAGTCCATTTCTTCTACTCACCTCATATCACACTACCCCTGTTGGTTACATTCTCGTTTACACTCATGACCCTAAATGGAAGCAATCATATGCAATGACTACATTCTCCCAAAAAAGGAAAAAGACCTCTCCATGCACTGTGGAGGCTGCATATGGCCTTCTCTTAACATGAACGCATTCATGGAGAAATATACCTCATTAGCATAAAGACTGAAACAGGGAAACTGCTAGCCTCATACAAAAACTGGAATGTAAAAATGTCACATTGTGGTTTTATGGGGGGTTGTGCTGAACTTTTAAAACTATTTCTCAAATAAACATGACTTAACATTTGCTGTGATGGATTATTTCTCTGCTGGTTGATTTTCATAGAAACAAAATGGCTGCCTGGAAGGAAATCAATCTAAAAAGTGATTGATGATTTGGAAAATGATCAGCAGGATTTGTATTTACTGGTTTCCGAAACGTTGGGACATCGCGGTCTGGTCCTTTTCTAAACGTGTCGTTCTTTAACCCCACAGACTCCAGCCCCCAGATGGTCTTGCTGACATCAGGTCTAGGTGAGAGCTTATTGGCTGAGACTGAGATGTGACCCCTCCCAAAAAAACCGACACTTCCTGTTCACCTTTTAAATGATTTTTTTCTTTTGGTTTGGTCTGAATGTTCCTGGTTTATTTCTCTGCACTGCACTTCTCTGGGTTGTCAGATCACCTGATGGCTGGCAGCCAATCACATGCTCTGCATGGTTTGATGTAGCACCTGTACATAGACGAGAACAGAGCGACACAAAACCTTAACACACTAAGTGACTTCTACACAGACAGGTGTTTGTTCAGCAGTGTGTTTCTGATGAATGTTGGTTTGTTCTGCTGCTCTGATGTCACAATAATAAAACTGTTTACAGCTTCGTACAAACCGACGACTCAGCGTCTTCATTCACTGTCAGTGACGGACAGACATTTGACGTTTAACGATGTTTAACATTTTCACACATATTAAGGTGTGTCAAAGACAGTGATGAAAGTGACTAAGTACATTTACTCCAGTATTGTAGTTAACTACAGTTTTGAGGTACTTGTACTTTACGCTTGCTCATGCACACACACACGCACGTGACTTCCAGTAAAGAAGAAGGTGGGAGGAGCAAACAGGAAGTAAAGTTGAAAGTATTCAGTCATTCTCCATTCTAAAGTCAACAGAGCAGAAGGAGGAAACAGTCTGAGGCAGGGTGAGTGTTAATATCAGAGCTACAAATAATGATTACTGTCATTATTGATCAATCTGTTGATTATTTTACTGATTAATTGTCTGGTCGATTAAACTGTGTCAGAAAAATATGAAATTACAGTTTTGAGGTCTTCAAATGTTGTTTCCTCTTTTCTCCTCTTGGTCAGAGGAACATCGGTGACGCAGTGTGAATGTTACAGTATTATGATCATTATTTCACTGTCAGAGGGTCTAGTTTAATCTTCCTGTGGACTGTAGATGCAGATTCATCTGTTTGACTTCATCTGTTGACACAGAACACACGTTTACTGGAGAATAACTGTATTTAGTACGATGAGGAAGTCTGTGTGTCTGAGTTTGTACCTATTTGTACCTTCCCCATACTCCACATATGACCTACTGCAAAAAAAGAGAATTACCACAGCTGGACACATAGTACTTCACAATACAACAATGGCTCTAGAAAACACACACACACACACACACACACACACACACACACACACACACACACACACACGACTTCCAGTAAAGAAGAAGGGTGAGGAGTTAACAGGTAGGCAGTAAAGGTGAAAGTCCGTCCAGACTCCATTTTAAAGTCAACAGAGCAGAAGGAGGAAACAGTCTGAGGCAGGGTGAGTGTTAATATCAGAGCTGCAAATAATGATTACTGTCATTATTGATCAATCTGATGATTATTTTTTGGATAAATTATTTAGTTGATTAAACTGTGTCAGAAAAATATGAAATTACAGTTTTGAGGTCTTCAAATGTTGTTTCCTCTTTTCTCCTCTTGGTCAGAGGAACATCGGTGACGCAGTGTGAATGTTACAGTATTATGATCATTATTTCACTGTCAGAGGGTCTAGTTTAATCTTCCTGTGGACTGTAGATGCAGATTCATCTGTTTGACTTCATCTGTTGACACAGAACACACGTTTACTGGAGAATAACTGTATTTAGTACGATGAGGAAGTCTGTGTGTCTGAGTTTGTACCTATTTGTACTTATTTGTACCTTCCCCATACTCCACATACGACCTACTGCAAAAAAAGAGAATTACCACCTTCTTCTGAACCTGAACACATAGTACTTCACAATACAACAATGGCTCTAGAAAACACACACACACACACACACACACACACACACACACGACTTCCAGTAAAGAAGAAGGGTGAGGAGTTAACAGGTAGGCAGTAAAGGTGAAAGTCCATCCAGACTCCATTTTAAAGTCAACAGAGCAGAAGGAGGAAACAGTCTGAGGCAGAGTGAGTGTTAATATCAGAGCTGCAAATAATGATTACTGTCATTATTGATCAATCTGTTGATTATTTTACTGATTAATTGTCTGGTCGATTAAACTGTGTCAGAAAAATATGAAATTACAGTTTTGAGGTCTTCAAATGTTGTTTCCTCTTTTCTCCTCTTGGTCAGAGGAACATTGGTGACGCAGTGTGAATGTTACAGTATTATGATCATTATTTCACTGTCAGAGGGTCTAGTTTAATCTTCCTGTGGACTGTAGATGCAGATTCATCTGTTTGACTTCATCTGTTGACACAGAACACACGTTTACTGGAGAATAACTGTATTTAGTACGATGAGGAAGTCTGTGTGTCTGAGTTTGTACCTATTTGTACCTATTTGTACCTTCCCCATACTCCACATATGACCTACTGCAAAAAACGAGAATTACCACAGCTGGACACATAGTACTTCACAATACAACAATGGCTCTAGAAAATACACACACACACACACACACACAAACATGCACACACACACACACACACGACTTCCAGTAAAGAAGAAGGGTGAGGAGTTAACAGGTAGGCAGTAAAGGTGAAAGTCCGTCCAGACTCCATTTTAAAGTCAACAGAGCAGAAGGAGGAAACAGTCTGAGGCAGGGTGAGTGTTAATATCAGAGCTGCAAATAATGATTACTGTCATTATTGATCAATCTGATGATTATTTTTTGGATAAATTATTTAGTTGATTAAACTGTGTCAGAAAAATATGAAATTACAGTTTTGAGGTCTTCAAATGTTGTTTCCTCTTTTCTCCTCTTGGTCAGAGGAACATCGGTGATGCAGAGTGAATGTTACAGTATTATGATCATTATTTCACTGTCAGAGGGTCTAGTTTAATCTTCCTGTGGACTGTAGATGCAGATTCATCTGTTTGACTTCATCTGTTGACACAGAACACACGTTTACTGGAGAATAACTGTATTTAGTACGATGAGGAAGTCTGTGTGTCTGAGTTTGTATCTAACAGCCAGCGAACAGTCAGAAAACTTTTCACAAAGCTCTTAAATTAAATTCAACACTCGCACTTTAAGCTGTAAGTGATTCTAGAAGCTCAGAGCGACTTTAAATGGTGACTAGCAAAACTGCTCTATGATTACTGCCTCACCTATTTGTAACTATTTGTACCTATTTATACCTTCCCCATACTCCACATACGACCTGCTGCAAAAAAAGAGAATTACCACAGCTGAACACATAGTACTTCACAATACAACAATGGCTCTAGAAAACACACACACACACACACATCCACTCATACACACACACACACACACACGCACGCACACACACACGCAGGAACGCATACACACACATGCTCGCATGCACGCACACACACATGCACGCACACACATGACTTCCTGTAAAGAAGAAGGTGGGAGGAGCAAACAGTGAAAGTGAAAGTATTCAGTCATTCTCCATTTTAAAGTCAACAGAGCAGAAGGAGGAAACAGTCTGAGGCAGGGTGAGTGTTAATATCAGAGCTGCAAATAATGATTACTGTCATTATTGATCAATCTGATGATTATTTTTTGGATAAATTATTTAGTTGATTAAACTGTGTCAGAAAAATATGAAATTACAGTTTTGAGGTCTTCAAATGTTGTTTCCTCTTTTCTCCTCTTGGTCAGAGGAACATCGGTGACGCAGTGTGAATGTTACAGTATTATGATCATTATTTCACTGTCAGAGGGTCTAGTTTAATCTTCCTATGGACTGTAGATGCAGATTCATCTGTTTGACTTCATCTGTTGACACAGAACACACGTTTACTGGAGAATAACTGTATTTAGTACGATGAGGAAGTCTGTGTGTCTGAGTTTGTACCTATTTGTACCTTCCCCATACTCCACATATGACCTACTGCAAAAAAAGAGAATTACCACAGCTGGACACATAGTACTTCACAATACAACAATGGCTCTAGAAAACACACACACACACACACACACACACACACACACACACACACGACTTCCAGTAAAGAAGAAGGGTGAGGAGTTAACAGGTAGGCAGTAAAGGTGAAAGTCCGTCCAGACTCCATTTTAAAGTCAACAGAGCAGAAGGAGGAAACAGTCTGAGGCAGGGTGAGTGTTAATATCAGAGCTGCAAATAATGATTACTGTCATTATTGATCAATCTGTTGATTATTTTTTGGATAAATTGTTTAGTTGATTAAACTGTGTCAGAAAAATATGAAATTACAGTTTTGAGGTCTTCAAATGTTGTTTCCTCTTTTCTCCTCTTGGTCAGAGGAACATCGGTGACGCAGTGTGAATGTTACAGTATTATGATCATTATTTCACTGTCAGAGGGTCTAGTTTAATCTTCCTGTGGACTGTAGATGCAGATTCATCTGTTTGACTTCATCTGTTGACATAGAACACACGTTTACTGGAGAATAACTGTATTTAGTACGATGAGGAAGTCTGTGTGTCTGAGTTTGTATCTAACAGCCAGCGAACAGTCAGAAAACTTTTCACAAAGCTCTTAAATTAAATTCAACACTCGCACTTTAAGCTGTAAGTGATTCTAGAAGCTCAGAGCGACTTTAAATGGCGACTAGCAAAACTGCTCTATGATTACTGCCTCACCTATTTGTACCTATTTGTACCTATTTATACCTTCCCCATACTCCACATACAACCTGCTGCAAAAAAAGAGAATTACCACAGCTGAACACATAGTACTTCACAATACAACAATGGCTCTAGAAAACACACACACACACACACATCCACTCATACACACACACACACACATGCACGCACACACACACGCAGGCACGCATACACACACATGCTCGCATGCACGCACACACACATGCACGCACACACATGACTTCCTGTAAAGAAGAAGGTGGGAGGAGCAAACAGTGAAAGTGAAAGTATTCAGTCATTCTCCATTTTAAAGTCAACAGAGCAGAAGGAGGAAACAGTCTGAGGCAGGGTGAGTGTTAATATCAGAGCTGCAAATAATGATTACTGTCATTATTGATCAATCTGATGATTATTTTTTGGATAAATTATTTAGTTGATTAAACTGTGTCAGAAAAATATGAAATTACAGTTTTGAGGTCTTCAAATGTTATTTCCTCTTTTCTCCTCTTGGTCAGAGGAACATCGGTGACGCAGTGTGAATGTTACAGTATTATGATCATTATTTCACTGTCAGAGGGTCTAGTTTAATCTTCCTGTGGACTGTAGATGCAGATTCATCTGTTTGACTTCATCTGTTGACACAGAACACACGTTTACTGGAGAATAACTGTATTTAGTACGATGAGGAAGTCTGTGTGTCTGAGTTTGTACCTATTTGTACCTATTTGTACCTTCCCCATACTCCACATACGACCTACTGCAAAAAAAGAGAATTACCACCTTCTTCTGAACCTGAACACATAGTACTTCACAATACAACAATGGCTCTAGAAAACACACACACACACACACACACACACACACACACACACACACACACACACACACACACACACACACGACTTCCAGTAAAGAAGAAGGGTGAGGAGTTAACAGGTAGGCAGTAAAGGTGAAAGTCCATCCAGACTCCATTTTAAAGTCAACAGAGCAGAAGGAGGAAACAGTCTGAGGCAGGGTGAGTGTTAATATCAGAGCTGCAAATAATGATTACTGTCATTATTGATCAATCTGTTGATTATTTTACTGATTAATCGTTTAGTTGATTAAACTGTGAGATCAAAGTGTCGACGTCTTCGGTTTCTGCGTCCTCACAGTGATGTAACGTGACTCACTGCTGCAGTTAAAATAGAGAGAAGTCACAGTTAAGAACCACACAGATGTTTATCTGAAGTCTGTTTGTTGGATTTAAACCAGAGTCAAAGATCCTCCAGACTTCAGTAATGAACCTGGACCCTCAGACACAAAGTAAGAGACTGTTTCTACTATAAACTGACCTGAAGATGATTCAGTGTTGAAATGTCATTTAAAAACAAACCCACACTCTACTACAACCATCTCCATCAGTTATTAGTGAGAGTCTGAAGATCTTCTGCAGCAGGTTTAGTCATCTAAATATAAAGTGGCAGCTGATGTGTTTAACAAAGCTGCAGCTCATAAAATGTCTGTAAATGATACAAACTACATGCAGGCATCAGACTCTACAAACACATTGTGAGTTTACAGGAGACAAATGTTCAGGATGTCTTTAAAGTGGGGGAACATCCAGCTTTACCTATATAACCTTTAACCTCCTTCACTTTTCCAGCTGTTGGGGAAACAACAGACGTGACTTTTCTTGGTCTTGAGAAGCTGCAGCATTTATTAACTGACACACTGTAGTCTGTACTCCCTTAAAAGCAGCTACGCTACTAAGTTTCCCAGGCAATGACACAGTCAGGTTAACTCACATTTCGGATCAGCACTGCACAGAGGCTCCCAAACACTATTGATTTTAGAATGAATGGATATTATTGGCATTGAAAAAAAAAAATTTCAGCCTGGTGGCCCACCAGACCTATACAATTATAGGGCAAACATTGAACTTCCTTGTATGAATCAGTACATATATGTGCAATAAAATCTAATGTTTTTGCCCTTTTGTTCATGGTGTTGTAGATATTTTGAGCAATGGTCAGCAGTGGAGAAAGGCGCACACGAGACTTTTGATGTCTTAATGCTGAAAATGTTTATTGAAAGCACTCGGCCAAGTGGAGAACCAAAACAGTAAACACCAGAGTGTTCTGCTCCAATGCGGTCTCTTTCCGTTCTGCCCTCTGAAAGTCCGAGTCCGAGTCTTTATCAGCCTACAATATGAAAAATTAGTCTGATTGGTTCACTAGTTTCTAAACAAGGGACTGCACTTTACCTGTGACAGTTTAAGTCACGTTGTATGTAATTTCAGCAGTTTTGGTTTGAGCGTCTGACTGTGTCATCCACCTATCTGTGTTGTTTAGGGAAGCCTCCTCTGACCTTGGTAACCATGGCAATGCTGATATACCCTCTATCAGAGAGGTTTCTGCCTTCCCCAAAACATCAGACAGCTAAAGTCTCAAGGAGAAGATATCTTCATCTCTGATTAAGAATTACAGTGTGACCTCAAAGCCAAGCTTGACCCAATGTAACCCAATTTGTAACCTCTAAAGATGGAAAAGTCCATTACACATGTCAGTTATGACGATCATTTTTTATGCCCCCTGTTGTTACCATGAACTTATAGAGCAAGTAGTCTGTATTTACAGAGTAAGAACAGGAGAACAGCACACACCTTGTGGTTTCTGAGTAATTAAAGAATAAAATCATTTTTCATTACTACCTGCATACCTTATTATTGTGTAATTAAATATATACTATGTATATTATGACATTACTATATTATTATTTTTTCATCCTCAGGTGACAATACAAGCCTTCCATAGCTGTGCACTTGAGAGATGTAAGTTTGGCTGTTATGAGCTGCTGCAGTGCTGGACCAACATGGCTGCTAGGAGCTAATTTTCAGCATATGACCCAAGTTTAAGTATAGACCCATTTCTCCACCTTATTCAAATTCATTCAATGAAGTAGAAGATATATAAATCTCTGGAGTGTGGGTGAAACTTGCCTGCCAAACACACAAGCATAAAAAATGATTGTCATAACTGCCATGAGCAGCAAAAACATTAGAATTTATTGCACATATAGATGATGAAGGACCACAAGGGTCACGGAAATAGTAGTAAAGCATTTCATTAATTAATAACTAATTGTACAATTAAAAAGAGGAATTTAAAAAAGAATTTACAAATGAAACAATTATCCATATATAAACTGTTCAAATTAAAAAGGGATTTACAAGCGCAACTTGGAAATAGTCAATAAAGTTTGTGATTGGTGCTAATCATCAATTAGACAGTCGGGGAGAACGGGGTAACATGAGCCACTTTTTACATTTGATGATTTTACTGCAAAATAAAAATATATTTGTGTCAAATAATAGTTATTATATATACCTCAGGTTGTTTTGTTGCCATGGAAATTAAAACAAGGTATCTAATTATTACAGTTTTAGAACAATGCCCCATTTTAAAAAGTTAGTCCTGTGGCACAACTTGACCCAAGATAGGGGTAAAATGAGCGCTCTAGGGTTAATTAGTGCTACCATTAAATACTGATATAAAAATGACACAAAATCAAACAATTTTGAGATAATTTTGAACTTTATTAATGCCATCAATTTAACAAAGGTAAAAACTCATACTTTTAATTAAAACCATATGTTTGTTTCCTGTTGTTCAACATGTTAGCTAAAGATATTCAGTAAAAATGAAATTGTGATCTTTGTGTGTTACTGTAGCTACAGAAAGAATGTGTGTGTAAATGTGCTTTTGTGTATACAGACAGGTGACAAATTAAAGGAAAAACTGGTCCAGGTCTGAATGTTTGACCCCTACAGTGAGAGGGCCTGGGGGCTCTGTTATGCTGTGGGGGGCATTTTGCTGGCATGGTTTGGGTCCACTTGTCCCCTTAGAGGGAAGGATCACTGCTAATCAATACAAAGTAGTTGTGAGTGATCAGCTTTATCCTTTGATGAAACATGTCTATCCTGATGGGAGCGGTCTCTTCCAGGATGACAATGAATGGTTTGATGAGTATTAAATGATGTGAATCATATGCTATGACCTTCTCAGTCACCAGATCTCAACCCAGCTGAACACCTATGAGAGATTTAGGACTGACGTGTTAGACAGCGCTCTGCACCACCATCATCAAAACAAGGGAATATCTTTTTGAATAATAGTGTTCATCCCTCCAGTAGAGTTCAGAGACTGTAGAATCAATGCCAAGGTGCATTAAAGCTGTTCTGGTGGTCCAACACCTTACTGAGACACTTTGTTGGTTTTTCCTTTAATTTGTCACCTGTCTGTATGTACAGCATGTTTGTTGTACATACAGTAACTTAACAGTTGTCAACAATTAGGTATTTATTCATCAACATTGTAACACTTGTAACAGTGATCAAACATGAACACGAACAGTGTCTCTAGTCTCTAGAATATCAGAAAATAATTTTTGGGGGTAAATTGAACCATTGACTCAACTTGCCCCAACATCACTGGCACGTTTTACCCCACAACCTCCATTATGACAAAACTGTTTCACACAGTGGCTCAGAAGTTTATGACCTTGTTTTGTAGCTGACACTGACTTAAATTAACATGTAATAATGTTCAAAACATATCTATTTTAATTAAGAAACAAGACTGATAACTTCAGTAACATGATAAATTCACTTGGTATGACAATATATACATAGATAGAACAGAGATTTTAAAAATATTTTTTTTATTTAGGAATTCATTGATGTATTTTCAAATTATGTTTTTATTGACTATTTTGAAGTTGTTTTTGTAAATCCCTTTCTAATTTCAACACTTTATTGATGGACAATTGTTTCATTTGTAAATCATTTTTATAATTCCTCTTTTTAATTGTACAATTAGTTATTAATTAATGAAATGTTTTATGACTATTTCCGTGACCCTTGTGGTCCTCCATAATAGATATGTACTGATTCATACGAGGAAGTTACACTTTAAATCCCAAATTGTTACTCCTTTGTCTCTCATTGTCTTGTTTTCTTGCACTGTACCTACATTTAATTACCAGTAAGAACCAATAAGTATTTTATATGTACAGATTCATAAGAGGAAGTTACACCGTTAGTTCCAGGAAATTACATGGTAAGTGACGGGAACGTAAAACGTGGGTTGTATTATAAAGTGTTACCCCAGAAATATGCAGACGCATTCTTTTAGTTTTTTAGACATCTCAGTTATTCTGGAACTGGGCACCCATGCATGAGCATCATTTCCACTCCCACAATGAGTCATAAATGGATGAAGACACACACTGAACCAGCTGTTTTCATATCAACATGATGCCTGCTCCACCAGTCTGTACAGTTGTCAATGAAACAAACTGGAAATAAAAAGTGCAGTTTAGGTTCTGCAACAGCAGAACAGTTGTCATTACAGGTGACCATTATGCACAGCTGTGCAGCTCTTTATAGCGTCCATATCATTAATTCATCATGTGGAACTGTAAACCATCATCATCGTCATTTTCAGCCAATTTAATAAAGGTAAACACAGTGAACAGCCGTGCATAACGGCCCTGCACTCTGTCACAGCTTCTCAGAGGCTGCAGATTTATTAACTTATCAGTCCTGCTGCCTTCAGATGCTGCAGGGATTTAATGAACCGAAGGAGAAGCTTTTCATAAAGTATAAAACAGCTGTGGACAACGGATACTGTAAGAATCACTCACATTCATTTATAGATCAGTACTGATGCTTTAACCACATTAAATGTTATTCACTGTTGGTTGGAGAATGTTTAATTGAAGTTACTTATTTAAATTTGAAGCACTAATCAGTTATTTCAGCACATTTACAGGAAGTATTTAGTTTGCTCTTGTTGATAAAATCACCAAGTGGAGGCGGAATGACTTTGCTCCAGAAACAGACTGAGACATCTAAGACCCATTTCCCACAAAAACACCAACATCTCACTTTGTGCTGCCTATTTGCGCGTCTCCCTCTGGCAGTTCACACAACACCACACAGACGGGCAAAGCAAATTTCAAGGTCAGGAAAATACTAAACTGTCCGTGTGCTGCTTGCACTGGTCATTGCAATATCGTGAAAAATAGGCCCAATGTTAACTCTGATTATTTTAACTGGTCTGAACTGGCTGCCATCATAGGCTACTCACAGTCCCCTGTGTTCTGATTATGATTGGATTTAAAGATCCAACATCCTAGAGTAGACTTAGACAGTATTGCTGTCAGTATCTGGCTTGGACGTTACCACTTTATCACCAAAACACCTGAAAGTGGGAGGACAAAAAGTCTCACTGTTCCCCGTATTCTGGCACCAGTGTTCACAGTTTACACATGTAGAAGTTCAAATCTCTTTGCTCTCACATGTTTTCAGCTGTAGATAAAAAGAAGCACAGACCACATATTCATAGTGTGTACATTGTTTTTGTTTTTGTTATTTTTTGTTTAAACACGTTTCTGAAAATACTGTAAAGGTTTGATGTCCCCTGAAATGATGAAGGCTTTAAGGTGGTTCAGCATTAACAGTTAGAAACAAAAGGTCCAGTTCTGACACAAACACCTAACGGTGTTGGGGAGTAGTTAACTACATGTAGTTCAATTACTAGTTTAACTACAATCTCCAGCAGTTGGGTGGTAGTTTAACTATTTCAGTAGTTAACCACTATGGTTCATGTAGTTTAGGTAGTTAATTACAAACTACATATTCATAGTATTCTCATGATGTTTTTTGCTGTGCAATATGGCACAAAGCCACAGCTCATTGGACACAGTCTGTCATAGCAATCACCTGCTATTTGATTAAAATCACCTGTAGTTTGTGACCAAGATGTCTGTGATTGAATAGTATGAAATTCCTTGGAAATTTAGCATTTTCCTGATTCCACCTCAACAATTGCTCCCAATCGTCTCCTTAAAACACATCCTCAGGCTGCCTAAGTGAGGATTGGCCTGCCCTGCGGTCTCATTTATAAAACAGTGCATAGGATGCATACTAAAAGTGTATGTGCGCACAAAGGCCAAAAATGTCGTGCGCCAAAAAATAATCAGATTTATAAAACCATGCGTTCGCACAAATGCACGTATATATCCCTTTTTAAATCACAGTCCACCTGGAAATGTCATGCATGGATCTGCCTCATATCCTGCCTCTACATGCCCACATTCAACCATAAATGGTTGATGCAAGTATTCATGAATATTGATGTACATGTGTTTCTTTTGCCACACCAATCAGTCTCTCTGTCTTTAGACGCCTAGCCAATCATTGTTGAGAGCCAGTGTATTGACCCTCTCGCTTGTCACTTGCACTCGGGCAGGTGAATGAAAGCGACAGCATGGACCGACTTTTACTGTTTTATTTCCCGTCTTGAAGTTATGTGTGTAACCCAAAACAACCATATACAACTTCAGTAAACATTCCTGTGGATTATAAAGTGTAATGGTTTAATGTTTGCCACACCCTGCAGCAGGCCAGTTTCCAGTTAACCAGCATAAATAGTTTTTACACCACACACTCAATATCTACAATACAATAAACACGGTATTCGTTTATATTTACTCCAAAATCCAGCATACAGGTGTTTCTCTAATTTACACAGTGAGTGCAGGTGGTGAAGATGTGGCGGTGAGAAGTCAGTGTGTGTGTGGCAGCCAACGCGGTGTCTCCAGTGTCTCTGCGCTTGACATAACAGTCATTATTGTAGCGATTTTACACATATAAACTACATGGAAACTTAACTCATATCTGGTGATATATGCACAGTATAACGAAATATTAAAAAATCTTTTAACGTTCCGTCCTCCAAATATGTTTTAGTTATGTTAGTTTAAGTTAAATTATTTGATGTCATCTTGCATTTCTACGTTTGGCAAATATCGGAGAAAGGCAAGCCAGACTTTGCAGAGTCCTGCCACCTGCCACATCCTGACATTCATTTCAGCAGCTGCTGCTCCACAAATGACTCTCCTTTATGCTCCGGGTGAGATAGCGCTGATTAAATGTTGAGTGGACTTTGAGATTTGATTTGGCTTATATATTTTCAAATTGAAAGATGTTTATGGAATAATGATGGCTCAAAATGAGCCCAAGTACAGATAACACTGCTGGTTTTAATGTTTATGATAATTTGGATCTATAATTAATGTTTGATATTAAGTGAAATTAAATGTCTGACAGGATTATTATACAATCTGGCTTCAATTCACCACCTCACCATCTGAGTCGTCGATTTCCTGTCTCCAATGTTCGTACACATGGGTCAGAGTTTACTAGCAGGTGCGCACATTCTCCCATCAAGTTTGTTTTTATAGATCACAACTTTTGCATGGGAAGTGGTGTACACCTTTTTCAGGCCCCATTTTGTGCGTACGCAACAAGTAAATGAGACCCCTGGTCCCTAAATCAAACACACCTACACTTTACTCAGTGTCAGTTCAGTTATACCTC
Source organism: Thunnus thynnus (assembly GCF_963924715.1). NCBI lineage: Eukaryota > Metazoa > Chordata > Actinopteri > Scombriformes > Scombridae > Thunnus > Thunnus thynnus. Next base: position 30,955,542 of record NC_089530.1, read on the forward strand.
TGTGTAACAATATGAAATTACAGACTCAGATTGTGATAATTTCCTGTGATGTAGTTTGGATGTAGTTGAACTACTTTTTGAAAGTAGTTTTAGTTTGACAAGCTGAGTGTTTCTGACAGTAGTTAAGATGTAATTGAAGTATTTTTCATTGTGAAGTCAAGTTGGAAATCAGAAGAGAACACAGATCGAGACCACCTCAAAACTGAAACCAATGTCCGCTTTCCGTTTCAACCGACAAAAGCGAGACGTCAGGACATTTGCAGCCGTTTTTTCTGGCGAGAAATCTGGCTTTTTTTTAGTGAGACATCGGCCGTTTTTATTTTATTTTTTATTTTAACCCAAACCATGATCTTTCCCTAACCCTAACCAAGTGGTCTTTGTGCCTAAACCTAACCAGACCTTAACCACAGCGTTGTCACACCATGAAACATCATTATTCAAGGGGTAGAAATGTTAATATGTTACGTTTGTAGAAATGTTGATATGATACATAATTCACGTGTTGAAACGTGTATATTCAACGTTTCTGTGGTTTGCAGAAACGTTAAATGCCAACGTTTTCCTCTGGTGACTGGGTTGTACTATCAGCATCATTAGGACTAGAACGTGATTTATCATAACTACACTGTAAAAAAAATTCCATTGTTTTTACCGAAAAAAACTGGCAGCTGTGGTTGCCAGAACAATTCCATAAAAAATACAGTAAAAATGTGAACAACTTTACTGAACCTGTAAATTTTACAATTTAAAACTGTTTTAATTTAAAAACAACAATTTAAAACCAGTAAATCCAACAGCCCTTTTCTGCTAAATTAGCATAACCATGCTGCTTTTAAACCAACTCTTTCAGTAACATTTACATGTAGTTGTCGCTTATTATACACTGAATCCCATTCAATTTTACTCATAATTACCATAGAAACAACATAGTTTAACTGTACAAGCCTCATTATATGACTATGACTGTCATTTAACTGAATTTTCCTGCAAATTTTACTTAAAAGTTCTTTATAAAGTAGTGTCTTTTGCAGTATTAATGACAAGAGTTTTACATAAAAGCATTATCTTAAAACTGAATTTTCTGTAAAATTTATTCATTACAACCTCAAAAGTGTATAATCCTCACTCAATCTCAAATATAAACTGACGAACTGTCAAAAAAGTAATTTTCATCGCCTGATACAATTATTGCTCAGTGAAAAATAGAAACTGTTTTGCTACTTTACATGCATATTGGGCACCTCTATCTTAGACTATTTCATTTAAAATCCACTGGCTTCTTACAGATGACTTTTACCAGAAATGTGAAAAATGTAATCCAGTGTACACAGCACTTAAAATTTGAAAAGCAGAGCTAGATATAACTAGTGTTATTTTACTGAAAGATTTAAAAAATAATAAATAAATAATAACTTGCTTTTCCAAAAACGTATTCTCCTTAAAGCAATGAAAAATAACAGCCCATCCTTTCTTGCATACTTATTCATAATATGTGCTTTACAAACATTACAATGGAGAGCCTGTGACAGATCAGTGATCATCTTATTGGAATTGAATGAGGAAAGATGGAGGGAAAGAAACAAAGATGAGAAAATGTCAGGGCAAGAAAGAAAAGAGGAATAGACTTTTCTCCTAAGAATAACGGGACCATTATGGGGTTATTTTTTATTTTTTGAGTTTTCTGTAAAATTTAATCATTATAATTTGAAAGCATAAAATCCTATTCTATGACTCTTATCTAATATCAATCTCAAATATAAACTGTCTAAAAGTAATCACCTGTTAGGATTATTCCTCAGCGAAAAATAGACACAGTTTCTCTACATTACAGGTATACTTTTAGATCATTTAATGTAAACTGCACTGCCCTCTTGCATTGCATTTGAACAGCAAAGCTCGTAATACCTTAAGAGTTACGGTACTGAAAGATAAAAAAAAATCCTTAAGTAATTTGTATTTCCAAAAGCTAACCTCAGACCAGTAAACAATAACATATGTCCTCTCTCAAGGAACATACTCATAATATGTACTTACAAACATTACAATAGAGAGCATGTGCAGATTAGTGCTAATCTTACTGGAACTGAAAGAGGAAAGATGGAGGGAGAAAAACAAAGGTGAGAGAAAAATGAATGAATGAAAGTAAGAAAGAAAAGACTTTCCTCCTGAAAATATCTTAAGGACAATTAAGGGGTTATTTTTATGAATAAATGTAAGAATTTTAACATCCTTTAGATTACTGTATTACTGTACTGATTTCCTCATTATGAAAAACAGAACAAATGGACCAGTATATTCAAACAAGCTCTTCAAATTGAGGTACAGGCATGCAGATAATAAAATAAAACAGCAATAAAACTCAGTAACAATTGCATACAAACTCCTTATCAATTTTGCCTGAAACTTTCACTTTCTTCTTTAACATTTTAAGAACTGAGCAGATAATGAGCTGAAACACACCTTCAAACTGTGAGTGGGGGCTCATTCTCACAAGCCATAAATCTTACTGAGTTTAGTCCATGTTCAGACATCATGCCACTCGTGATCTGAAAGTTCCTGAATCATGGTAAGGACTCGAGGGTTCACATGAAGATGGAATGTGCTTGTTTTCTCCACTTTTGTGCCCTCTTTGTTAGAGCCTGTAGAAACTTTTTGCTCTTGATCCACATTCCGTGTGAAAGTTTCTTTTAGCCTAATTCCAGTGAGTTGCTTGAAGTGGACTGCCATCCCAAGTTCGTTGAACCAAAATGGCCACTCTTCCAAGAGGTATTTTAAATTTTTTCCCTGGTTGACTTGTTTACGCTGTGTGTAGAAAGTCAACTTCATCAGATGTTTGACCTCCTCTCAATTTGCATCGCTTTCACATCATCTTTAGTTTTTCTTTCTTTTCCTGCTGGGTCTCTGGGGTTTCTCCAGTTTCTGACAGTAAATCAGCTTCCTCAATGAACTGTAAATCATCATATGTCTCCACCCCTAGGGATTGTAAGGTCTCCTCTAGAATATCTTTCGTCATCTCTGGAAGGTCAGGTAAGACCTCAGTGATAGCGGTGCGAAGAAATGTTTGCTCCAAGTCCATTGTTTCTAGAATCATGGAAGATTGACACCAGTTTTTAAGATTACAAATGAAAGAAGACAAAAGTAATTAGACATTTAGTCCAATAACACTGCACATATATACAAATCAGTTTTATGTCACTTTCATATTTTTCAAATAGTGTTGTGTCCCTTTTCTGTGCATATATATGCATTTTTAGCATGGTTTCTCCACCAAAGTGACTATGATCATGTTTACTTCGACAACACACTGAGTTTCAGTGGTATGACTTGGTGCCCATTAACAATGTATGATGGCAACGGATAAAAATCTACCAAGTTGTCAATATTAAGACATTGCAAGCTTGTACTCTGTTTTGTCAATGAGTACAGATGGTATTCAAAATTATAGTCAGCTTTATGTATCTCCATCACAAAATACACAGCTGCATCTTTTTGAATTAAAATCATGAGAAGTTCTCCAAACTCCATGACCTTTGACACAAGGAAATACCCTTTTTTATATGATGTACCCTTATACTGTATGTCTGTGGAAACACTAGTAATGTGTTCTGAAAAGCCAAACTGTCTCATTGCATGTTTAATTGCGTCACTGTAAAAGGTTGGGATAAAAAGTACAACTGTCTTTGACTTTCAGAAACTGACTGCATCCTGGCCCAGTTGAAAGATATGCCTGAAACATCTGATGTCTTTCAGATAAAGTTAGGCAGATGTTTTTAAAGTTTTCCAAATGCCTGGCACATATCTTAAAGTAGCTGTGTTTACTTTCAAAACGCATCGTCCATACTCTGATCAAGGGACCGAATTTAAAAATTAGTGCTGGATAGTGCCGCAAGAAATGGTGTTTTGGTTTTAGTGGACTCTCAGGAAATAAACACTTTATGGATTCCAAGTATTCTTGGATTATAATATCAAGATAGGCTACCTGTGACAATGAAATATTTTGCGCACAAATCATATCAATGATATTTTTAAGCTGGAGAGTTAACTGCCACACATCATCTTCTGGATCATGCACTTTGTCCCCAATTAATACAGGCAGCAACCTTAGGAAATTCCAGTTCTGAATGGCTTGACCCGAAAGCTTGGATGCCTCAGAGTTGACAGCGCATGGCTTTGTCAGGGCGTCAGATCCTTTGAACTTAAACTGCTTGATGCGCCAGTTCAAAAAGGGAATATGTAAGCCATTTCTTTTTCTTAATGAAATACTTCAAGTACAGTGCAACATCATGGGATAAGACACCCTCAAATATGCCATGGTGTTACACTTCCCAGGCTTGGGACAATGTTGACAGTTAAAGTATCCTGAAACAGGATTAGTAAGACAATGAAAATATGCTACCATTCAGTGTGGCTGCTCTCGTCAGAATGACAATGTTTATTAAATGTGCTTTCCAGCATAAAGTCTGAAGTTTGATCATGAAATACACACAACAAAATCAATACAACAGACTGTGAGATGCTCATCCTCACTTTTCACTTAATGCACATTAGAAATATATCCCTTCAGTTTACTAATTTACTGTTATTAAGAGAACTGAACAGCTCTTACTGAAGACAATTTAACATCACATTTAAGACCATGAGCACTACCATTAAAGGTTTTATAACCAGTGAGCAACCTAACTATTCTGCAAATCTAACTCAACTGTAACACAAATAAACAAACAAAAACAAGCACTTCGTAACACTTATAATTCAGAAACCCTCAGGCTTGTAACACAAACGTACAGGAGCAGAGAATATGATTACCCAAACGCTCGTTAAAACTGCGTAGCTGTGTGAGTCTAAAAATAGCAACACAACAAAAGTAGTCCTGACGTTGATTCAGTACCTTCGTAGCTAGCATAACTTTACTCATTTGCACATACGCAAATTTATTCACTAGCACTCAGACAAGTTCTCAACATGTAGTAGAACATGGTAATATGCCGATTTCATGACAGCAAATGTATTTATACACTTAAATACATACCTGAAACAGGATTAGTGAGACAATGGAAACATGCTACCATTCAGTGTGGCTGCTCTCGTCAGAATGAGACACAACGGCAGCTCAACACAATATAAAGTCCAGAGTCCTAGTAGCACCTAGTCTCACTCGGCCACCTATTGGCATCACTAGTGTAGTGCACCTAAATTAAGGAAGTCAACAGGGGCTGCCAACTTATTATTCTGATTTATCACAATTAACAAAACAAAAATGTGACTATACATTTTGTGTATACTACAATGGCCTAAACAAGGTGGAAGACCAGGCTGGCAAACATGAAAAGATTTAAGAGCATTGAAAACGAAGTTTACCTTTATGCCTTTGATGTCTTGACTGTCTTGAGCTTGGATATCACCAACAGCAGAATCGTAACTTTCAGGCGTGCGCTGTGGACCACATACATTTGGATCATCACTCTCAAACTCACTTCGCGTGATTTCACAGTACCTACAAAAGTAATGAGAATGACTAAAATTTTCAGTAAACCCACTAATGCCATGTGAACCCAAATTATCACCGGCAATACAATTCAGAGCCCCTTTTACAATATCACCACCTACAGTTATCCCATTTTCCTCCAGATCTTTTAAATCCTCTAATATCTTAATATCTGTGAGAAAACCTTAGCACATCCAATTTTTTTCAGGTCATTATCTCCACACAACAGGACAAGGGACATATGATCAGTACTGGAACGCACGTGAGCTAGTAAATTTGCCACAGAAAGATAGACCACAACAACGTTGTGTTTTTTCTTAGAGGAGCCAAGGGGATTGACTACTTCAAAAGCATCCTGATACAGAATTAGCCTCAGGCATCCTGGATTTTCAATGAAGAATTTGTTGGACTTAAAGTTTTGTTCATCACTTATGTCACCCAAAATATCTGAGTCTGTTTCACAAGACTTTTGTGACACTGAATTCTTCCACAATTCGGATCCTAAAAAGCTATTTAATGTTTGTTTGTTTCACAGGTATGTAGTAAGCAAACCTTTGTGTCATATTTTCATCATTTCCCAATGTTGTCTGTATTGTTGAAGCTGGAAGAAGGAGCTGCCCTTGCAGTTTTAGGTAGAATAAACATATATTTTTAAGAAAGGTCTCATTGAAATTCTGTGGCAAATCAATGCTTTCGTTTGTTGTTGTTGCATCATGTAAGCTTTGAGAAGCATCTTTACATGCAGAAGACTGAGAAATAGTTTCCTTGTACATGTTACTTATGCTATCTGCTGAACATGCTCTATGTTTCCTGGACATATGAGCAGTAAATGATGACTTCACAGTGAACGCGTTTTACAGCCAGTTACTGGACATGCCACAGGTCGCCCCTCCTCTATATGCTCTTTCAAGTCGGATATAAGTTCTTTCGCTGCGTGAAATTGGTGCAAACACAGCGAAATTGCACACATAAGATCTGTAACAACAGCGCTAGCAGTAGCAGAGGATGCCGGCAAATTGTTAACACGATAGAAATGAGCTTTGAAAGCTGCGTAAGTACAAAATGTGCGCTTGCAGTCCGCGCCAACACATTTAAAAAAACAACGGGGTTCGTTCCCGTGAACTCTACAATGCAGCACATAACCCCTCAACGTATCTGGTGTTTTGCTGCAAAACGGTAGGTAATCATTTTTGCAAGCTACCAAACAACAACAATAACCAAACGTTTTTTACCTTCTTCAGACGACGCTGAAAAAACCACCGCTCCACAACAACATGGAAAAAGCAAATTGAAAACAAGCATGAAACCCACCAGACTAATTAACCCCGTCAGTCGGCGTTAACTCTGCAAAGTATACCTTCGGTCACAAACAGAGGCTAATATTTTTCGAACAAACGGTCATGTTATGTATTTCAAGTTTGAAGAAAATGAAACGTTAGAATACCTGCGTCCATGATACCACCACGTAAACACAGCTCGAGGTGCCGGCAGGTTGGGCACACGGCACACAAGCCACGAGCAGCTGGCTCCTCCCGCGATAATTCTTTAGTCCAATGAAAGAACAGAAACATCTACTGATCTGTCAGTTGATGATAGAGAGCTTATGGGCAGAGTTCATCTATTTTGAAATTCAAATACAGACGTTTGTTTTGTTATGTAAAATTTACATCGAAAATCATTACTAGATGACATTCTCAAATGAAAAAACTGAAACTTTTCGTTTTATCATTTACAATTGATCATTCCCATTACCATTCATATGTAAATATCTTCAAATAAAAATTGAAACTTGAATTAAATGATAATAATGATTTTCTTTCAATTTCAATATGGTGTGACAGGCAGGCAAAATAACTTTTTGTCAATGTCCTAAAATGTATTGACCTAACTGTAAATCCGCCATTCGTCTGTCCACAATATTTACAAATGTTCACCTATACTTAGCTATGCAAAGCACAGTTTATTTTGTTTGTGAACATAGATAGGAATAAAAAGGTTTCATGTAACATTTGTCGATATCCATTGGCTATGAGCTACACATGCTCATGAGTTATTTCATCAGGAGGATATAAAAATAATTGATATGTACCCTTTTATAGTTTTAGCACAAGTCTATTGATATATTGTTGAATATAGGTCTACTAAATTCTAAACAGACACATCACATGTTTTTTTACCAGTAGTTTAATTTTTAATTCATGACTAAATCACATCTGTACCATACTATTGAAATCCAGTGGTTTGTCCTTTTTGCTTTCACAGAACAAAAAAACACAGAGTGCACTGTGAGACAAGACCCTCATTTTCAGGTGCTGTCGGTTGACAGCTTCCACATCAGCGTTAACGAACCAACCAACACACGTAAACACACCAGAGTTCACTGAACCACCACAAACAGGTGAGTTGTGACAGCAGAATACAAACGGGACCTTGTGATGAGATTGCTTTGTCAACTAATGATTAAGATTGAACTTTTATTCTCAACATTTAAGGCAGAAAATGTCAATTTTAACACGTACATTTCCATGACAATTGAGAAAACTCAATCCGATAGAAAGCTCCAGAACAGCTACTGAGTAAACTTGTGGTGAGACGTTTTTACTGAAGATCCTCTTGAGTCTTTCTGACACTTAAACGACTGCGGCCAAACTCGCCTTTTTGTCAAATCAGTCAGATCCAGTAGAAACACAGAATGAGTTTCTACTGGCAGACAGACAGAAACACAACTGTTCTCTTATCAATGTTCTCTGATTTTACCAGAGAGCCAAGATGAAGGACAGTGACCTTCTCGACATTCTGGACGATTTAACAGATGATCAATTTGGGAACTTCAAGTGGCACCTGAAGGAGTATGAAAAGGTGGGCGACATCCCACCCATCAAACAGAGCAAGCTGTCGAAGGCAGATAGGCCAGACACAGTGGATCTGATGGTGCAGAATTATAAACTTTCTGGAGCTGTGGAAGTAATCAAGAATATTTTAAAGAAGATCAGCAGAGACGATCTGGTGAGGAACATCAGCTCAGGAGCAGAAGGTCAGTCACAGGAAGAGACAAACATGACACCACATCCAGACAGCAGATCTGTGAGGAGAAACAACCTGTTTCTTTATATTTTTCATAAGTTTAGGCTCTGTGCCTCAGCACATTCAATTTAAAATAAAATAATTGAAAAAACATTAAAGTCTCAGCTTTAATTTGAGTAGGTTTATGTCAACATAGAAAGAACTGTGTGGGAGATATAGACCTTTTAACACATAGTGCGTAAATTGCATGAGTTCAACAGTAATGGGACAGATACACATGAAGTCAGACTAAAGGATCATATGACAATGCAGACATAATTATGCAAACTGATGCCCACAGTAAATCTGGTAATATCTCCTCCACTGACCAACAAATACTGGCGGCTCTGAGACATACAGTACTTCCTGGAGGCTGGTTTCACACTGCAGCTAATTTGGGGGGTCGTCACTTGATTATTGAAAGATAGTGGGTCTAACTGTGGAAACCATGAATGAACTCTTGTCAGGGGGGCAGTGACGAAACTCTAATGGGTGGTCCTAGAGAGTAACCGGTACTGGTTACTGTACTAGGGATTGGGGTTTGGAGAAACCTCATGTCCTCAGGTAGATATCTGCTGGAGAAAGTAAATTTCCAGGCCCAAAGAGAGAGAGACAGAGAGAGAGAGAGAGACAGAGAGAGAGAGAGAGAGAGAGAGAGAGAGAGAGAGAGAGAGAGAGAAAGGTTTCATTTGGCAGTAAGTACATTTAGAGTAGTGATAGGCGGACCGATTCTTTTCACAGTATAAGTTCCTTCGAGTTGATACATGTAAGTGTATCGAATCTTTTGAGTTTTGATACTTTTATTTTGACACAATGTAACAGAAATGTGAAAATGTGATGTGACAATGACCAATGATCTGTCCGTCTTTTTGAAGGGCAGGTAGCAGATCTCCTAGTTCGAGAGAGCAGCAGTTCGTTCAGTCTCGTTCTGTTTAACCTGCCGTCTGTCTCAAGTGGAGTCTGATTAAATCGCTTCTTGTTCACTCATACGTCCTAGTTCGAAAGAATGGTTCATTTGATCTCATTCAGTGAGTAACTGCCAGGCTGTCTCGACTCAAGTCACTTACTGACGTTCTCGTTTGAGACAATGATTCCCGCTCATTCATTTGTGCTCATTCATGTTCTGAGCGTCTGCACCACTGTAGCGGGCAGGCAGGCAGTGTGAGCAGTACCCTACGATAACAGTGAGTGGGTGTGGGCGGTATGAGTGGGAGAAGTCCTGGATTCATGAGCACTCAGTACGTTCGACAGGCTGACCCGGTACATACCGGACACTAAAAAGATTCATTCAAAAAGATTTGTTCGTTCATTTTTGCCCATCTCTAATTTAGAGGCTAAATGACTGAGCAGCAAGATGGACGGTGGAAAAAGAGGAAGGGTGGAGCATAGAGGGAAAGAGAGAAAGAAAGAAAGAAAGAAAGAAAGAAAGAAAGGCGCTTGCAGGAGATGCAGCTAAATGCCGCCGTGTTAATCAGTAAATAAACGAGCTAGCTAGCTAACGTTTGCTAGTTAGCTAACATAATGTTACTGATGCGTCATCATCATCTCCTGTCAATGTTAAAGCTGCCAAGAAACTGGACAATCAATAATAAAAGTGGTTGTTCCCTTTCTAATGTCCTCAAAAACATTGATGGCATAATTTGCATATCTAGTCTAGTTAATGTGGTCAATATTATTTGAAAATTAATGCATTTTGGTGAAAATCTCAGTCAGTGAATTCAAACTTTGAGCTCATAACGTCTTCTGTCACTATTCAGGCTGCTGTAATTAGTTGAAACTTAAAGATCTGTGTTATTTAATGTTTGTGTTGGTTAAAGGGCTTTTTAACCTATGATGGGTAACTGTTAGTGTATATCAGTAAACTGAGGAGGGTATTGTTCAGTTGTTAACTGTATTATATTGGTACATTAAAAGATATGCTGTGCTGTGCTTTTGCTTCTTTCTTTTTGAAGGTGGAGAGGGAAGCACTGGTGCCACAGTAGTACAGAAGCCCACTACTTCAGAGCAACCTGCAGGTACAAGACATTTTCTATTTGTTAGTGTATTAGTTGTTTATTTAGTTATTTACTATTTAATAACTATTGGTCAAAAGTTAGTCCTTGTGTTGTCTACCTCCTTAATGATATGCACCTTTGGTTTTATTTGTGGTTCATAACAGTACATTATACTAAGCAGATGTTGGCTCATTAATCCGTTATTCACATGCACTAAAATTCACCAGAATGCAGGAAATCAAGTATTTGTAACTAAAATATTTCTAGTGGGGATCCTCAGACTTCTGCTTAAAAAGTGTCCTGACTGGGACTATATTTCACACTATATCTCCCAGCCTGAATGATTTTCCCAGTCCGGCCCTGTCAGTTTCTCTGCCATGTATGAACATAACATGTACTTAACAAAAGACTGTAGACAGGGAAAGTTAGTTTTATACAGAGCGATTTATCCTTGTACTTAAAGTCCAACTAAAACTGAATCTAACAGAAAGTAACCTCTAGAAGTGTAAGTAAGTCGGTTTCCACCACTTAATATTTTACTGTTTGTTGAATTCAGACACATTCATGTTGTGAGAAAAAGTTCTGACTCAGACAAACAGAGCAAAACAGACGAAAAAGTCAGGACTAACAACGTCTTCTATCACTGATACAGATAAAATAAGAAAGTCATGCTTTGAGAATAAGGTCAGTGTAGAGGAGAAATCTGATCACTGATTGGTTGCTTGTTCACAGATTTGCAGTAACCAGGTTACTACTGTGCATGTTAACACGTTCCCAGATTACCCACGTAACCTGGTTTCTCTGAGTAACCTGGTTACGCAAGTGCATGTAAACAAACTGATAGATATTCAGATCTATATTTTTCTTCTCTTTTAGCAGATCGGGATCTGCAGAAGGTTCTAAATACATATAAGATCAATCTGAGATTGAGATGTCAACATGTGACTGAAGGAACCGATGAATCAGTGAGTGAAACCCTCCTCAACAGTATCTACACTGAGCTCTACATCACAGAGGGAAAGAGTGAAGATGTTAATGCCCAACATGAAGTGATGCAGCTTGAAACAGCTTCCAAGATGGAGACCCTACATGACACTCCAATTAAGTGTCACGACATCTTTAAATCCTTACCTGACCAACAGAAATCTGACATCAAAGTCGTTCTGACGAACGGTGTCGCTGGCGTTGGAAAAACCTTCTCAGTGCAGAAGTTCACTCTGGACTGGGCAGAGGGCTCGGAAAACCAAGATGTCAGTCTGGTGATTCTGCTTTCGTTCAGGGAGCTGAACTTGATCAAAGATGAGCAGTTCAGTCTCCTCATGCTGATCCATGTTTTCCATCCAACATTACAGAAGGTCACAGCAGAGAAGCTATCTGTCTGTAAAGTTTTGTTCATCTTTGACGGCCTGGATGAAAGCAGACTTTCACTGGATTTCAACAACATGAAGGAGGTCGTGTCTGATGTCACAGAGAAGTCATCAGTCAACGTGCTGTTGACAAACCTCATCAATGGGAATCTGCTTCCCTCGGCTCTCGTCTGGATAACTTCTCGACCTGCAGCAGCCAATCAGATCCCTCCTACATGTGTAAACAGGGTAACAGAAGTACGAGGCTTCACTGACGCCCAGAAGGAGGAGTACTTCAAGAGGAGATTCAGTGATGAAGAGCTGTCCAGCAGAATCATCTCACACATCAAGACATCCAGGAGCCTCCACGTCATGTGTCACATCCCAGTCTTCTGCTGGATCATTGCTACAGTTCTGGAGCATATGTGGACTCCAGACCAGACAGGAGAGCTGCCCAAGACCCTGACTGACCTGTACTCACTCTTCTTGCTGCTTCAGACAAAGATGAAGAAGCACAAGTATGATGAGGGACATGGGACGAGTTCACAGGAGCTGACGGAGGCTGACGGGGAAGTTCTTCTGAAGCTGGGGAGGCTTGCGTATGAACAACTGGAGAAAGGAAACATCATGTTCTACCAAAAAGACCTGGAGCAGTGTGGTCTTGATGTCACAGAGACCTCCGTGCTCTCAGGATTTTGTACAGAGATCTTCAAAAGAGAGAGTGTGATCTTCCAGAAAACAGTCTACAGCTTTGTTCATCTGAGCGTTCAGGAGTTTCTGGCTGCAGTCTACATGTACCACTGTTACACCAGCAGGAAGACAAAGGTACTGGAGGACTTCCTGGGAGAAGAGATCAGTAGCTCCCTGGATAATGATGATGATTACTCATCTCTGGAGGTCTTCCTGTTGGGAGCCATGTATAAATCTCTCAGAAGCAAAAATGGCCACCTGGACCTGCTTGTTCGCTTCCTTCATGGCCTCTCTCTGGAGTCCAACCAGAGTCTCTTAGGAGGCCTGCTGGGTCAGACTGAGAACAGTCCAGAAATCATCCAGAAAGTCATCAATAACCTGAAGAGGATGAACAGTGATGAGGATGAGGATGAGGATGATGGTGATGATATCTCTCCTGACAGAATCATCAACATGTTCCACTGTCTGATGGAGATGAACGACCACTCAGTACATCAGGACATCCAAGAGTTCCTGAAGTCAGCGAGTGGCTCAAAGAAGAAACTCTCTGTGATCCACTGCTCAGCTCTGGCCTACATGCTGCAGATGTCAGAGGAGGTTCTGGATGAGTTGGACCTGAACAAGTACAACACATCAGCGGAGGGACGACGGAGACTGATCCCAGCTGTGAGGAACTGCAAAAAGTTTCGGTAAGTCTAGATGTGTTTAACATTATAAATCAGTGTAGATTAGTTAAATTCTTCAAATATAAATAATATAAAATTCTTATTATAGTTAAAATAGTTCTCTACCTGTTTATAGCAGAAATAACATGTCAGTTATATTTAGTCACAGATGTTCTTGAGCTGTTTCAAATGTTGTGAGTGCAAATAATGTTGATATTTCAGTTGGTTGTTGTAGGTCGTTTCCTCACATGGCATCATTTTTGTCGGACATTTAGATTAAATTTGGCAATCAGAAATAATTAATAGTTATATTAAGTCAAGTCAAGTTTATTTATAGAGCACATTTCATACAGAAAACAACACAACATGCTTCACAAGGGCAAGAGCAATACAATTATAAAGACATAAAATATGAGCATTCATATCATCATACATAAAAGCAAGCAAACGTACGCTTGCATACATGGATGCATCGGTAATTAAAGTACATAATAATAAAAGAATAAAGGAACTAAGCGTTGGTGCATCTCTAAAATCACTTGACGGGTTCCATCTGTATGGAGCATAATAGCTGAATGCAGCTTCTCCTGCTTGAGAGCACACGGGGGACAACAAGGAGACCACTGGCTGATAATCTGAGGCTTCTTGTTGGTTCATAAGGCACAAGCAGTTCCTTAATATAACTGGGAGCAGGGCCATTCAGCGTCTTATAGACAAGTGGGAGGACTTTAAAATCAATCCCAGCATTTACTGCAAGGCAGTGCAAGGATTTAAGATCAGGTGTGATTTGTTCACTTTTCTTAGACCTGGTAAAATATGTGCAGCAGCGTTCTGTATAAGCTGCAGTCGCTTAACAGTTTCAGTGTCTGAATTTGAGAGAAAGACTCTGATTTTTGAGATATATTTGAGGTGATCTTGATATATTATTGATGAAAGTTAAGATCAAAAAATAAAAATAAGTTTTTGTTTTGAAGGGTTCAGTATTTTCAGTAAGATTTGGATGATAGCCGTGATTTCCTCCCAGTTGGTGGTGAGAGCATATAAATAGCCTCCACTGGCTAGTTAGCTCCAGTATCGTAGCTTGTCTTCACCCGGTTTCTGCAGGTCCCTTATCATTAGTTAGCTCTCAAAGCTGGTTGGGCTAGCCTCTGCAGACTGTCCGACCGGGAAATATAAAACAACCAAAATGACCATATCAACAGCTAGTAAAGGTTGAAGGATTTGGGAGTTCTTTGTAGCGCAGAGGTTGGCAGTATTCACTTTAAATTCACTTTTTCGTTTAAAATTAAATAGACACTGTATTTTAAAAAGCATTTATTTCCAAAGATAACAAAAGGGAGTAAAAACACACTATATGTAATCTAACTAAAAGGTACTTTATACAGGTGTGTGTGTGTGTGTGTGTGTGTAGGAAACAGACAAAAGCAAAATTGTTGTTTGGATTCAAAATGGCGCTAGACAAAGGAAAACTACAAAACAGTATGGCTGACAAAGTGATGTGCTGTGTTTGAAATCGCAGACTAACGTACTATTCATACTAAGTATAATTTCAAATTGAGTATTTGGTGTGTTCCAACTGCATAGTTTGTGGATTTTGTGTACGTGAGATATACCTGGATGTAAACTACATTAGCAAGAATTTCTGGGTATGCGGCGTGAGCTTACTGGACGTACTCAACTGCCCCACAATGCATTGCGTCTCTTCAGACTGTGCAGTAGAGGAGATGAACCAGGCTAAAAGCTGCAATTTTCAGCAATTTTTTTGCAATTCTTCTGCAATCAGCAAACTGATTCAGTAATGTCAGACATATGTCAGACCGTATGTAAAGTTTGCTAACATTAACCAACATTAGCCTCTGTAAACTACTGGTCATATGAGACAAAACCCCTGAGTATGTTGAACCGAGCAATGGTGCGTTTTATTTCTCATGAATTCAACTTTTTATTTTAAAGAGGGAAGTTGTCTTGCATAGTCTTGTTTTTAAGTCTTTCTTATATTCTGTTGGTCACAGAAAGAAACTTGTAGCGATTACTATCCATGAAAAAAGCCACTAAGAGGCCAAGTAGGCTAATTGTGACACATTCATACAAATCCATACTGAAGTCCAGATGTGTTTTATTCTGTTTATTAATGAAAACAAAAAAACACTGACAAGAGTTGTTGTACTGGAATAATTAAAGCAAGACTAAATTATACCTGATGTGATGTGACGGTCAACAGAAAATATGGGAGGCCTACTAACTGTCTCTCTGTTCCTGCCGCCATACAGGTGAACAGGTAAATAATGTGAAACCAAACCCATGTGCCAATTACCTGGAGGTGACAGAACATGTGCAGCCTAAATAAATAATAAACAACCCAGGGTACATACACATTTTGGCTCCTACAAAACTACTAAACAGAATGGTAGAATTCTGACTGTTTAAAGAGATCTTATACACATTAAAGGTCAATGTTATATTTTAATGCTGATACTCTGATAACATCTTTCTGATGACATCATGTTAAAAATAATTCAACCTTATTGGTTTGTTAATTGTGTTTGTGCTGAATCAGTTTTTAGATTCTCAGAAAAGAATGTTGACAAATAAACATCATGCAGTCATCTGTCATGTATATCTAAATATTTAATTACATTCATATTTAATTATGTACAACTCTAATAATGTGAAGCCATTTGTTTCATTTGTGTTTGTCAACAGTCACTAAATTTTGCTGCTTATGGATGTAAACCTGACAGCAGCAGGTAGCAAAGAGAGATGATCTTTTTCAACTGTAACTGTTCACAGAGCTGAACTGAGTAAAAATATCCTGGAGTCAAATTAAAAATAGTGGACAGGAAAAATGGTTTTCTAATCAAGATGCCTCATGCTAACTTTGTGGAGACAGACATGGGATCAGATTACACAGACAGACTGTGAATATTATGGAAGCCTCAATGTAACTCCATTTTCTCTCCCTTCATCTGCAAGATTAAAGCAAAACAAAGATTAAAAGTCTGCAGGTATGAGAGAGAGTAATGAGAATTATAGTTTCATTCAATCACAGTGAGATACGATTAGCTGAACTAGGAGTGCTCAGGTAGCCTACTCGTTAAGATGCATGTCATATAACCACAATGTCAGTGGTTTGATTCCAGCAGCTGACCTTTGTTTCATGTCATTTCCTGTCTCTCTCTCTCATCCTTTTTCCTGTTATCACTCAACTGTTGCTTTACATTAAAGGAATAAAATGCCCCAGAATTTTTTTTAATTAAAAAGAGATGAGCTGAACCACTGATGTGAAGAGCAAATGTTAATCAAAAACGTGAAAGTCAAACTGTTTCATCATCAAATGCATGAAGTAAATATAAAGTGTCCTCTTTCATGATAACATATGTTGTCATATATGTGTCATTACAGACTTTCTAACTGTTGGCTCTCAGAGACTCACTGTGAAGTTGTGGCCTCAGCTCTGAAGTCCAACCCCTCCCATCTGAGAGAGCTGGATGTGACCTACGTTGAACTGCCTGACTCAGCGATGAAGCGTCTGTCTGCTGGACTGGAGAGTCCCAACTGTAAACTGGAGACTCTGAGGTCAGTTCACTGGCTGAAGCTTTGGTAGTTCTTTTATATATAGTCAATTAGGGCTGGGCGATATGGCCAAAAAATAAAATCTACAATTTTTTCAAACAACACCAAATTTACGATTATTTTTTTTTCTTAAAAACAAACTAGAAAAGACAAAGGAATTATTCTTTTTTATTTTAACAATAAAAATGATTATCAACAACATTGTATTGAGTTTGCTGATAACAATTTTTTATAGAACTTTTAAAACCTGCCTCTGTAGAAATGAATGTGATATTGTAATGATTTTAGCATCTAATCATTAAAAATGCTGTAGTAAAACAACATGGAAAATCATCACAGAGATACCTCGAGACTCGTTGTACAAGAATATGCAGGGGTTTGCTGGTAACACTGCTGCTAACAGTTTGATTTGATTATTTTATGGAATATGAAGATTGGAATCTATAGCACCGAATGGGTGATTGGTTTTGCTTTGCTATGTGATTATTAAAAAATGCTGTAGTGAAAGAACAATAAAGTAATGACAGATATATTTATTTCAACAAAGGAATGTAGGAAAAAAATAGAAATTTTCCTGTTTTAGACGATCTTCGTAGCCATTTGATTACAGATTTCGTATTCACGAGGTGCATTTGAATGCACCATAAAGTCCCTGTTGGCGCCTGCATGCTTTACCGTACAAAGCAATGTAGACATTAAATCGGCATGACAGCAGTTTTCCACCCCTTCTTCCCATAGTTTGGCCAAATGATTCCTCTAAATTCCGCCGAGCGTGTGTGCGCCACATTTCAGAAAGGTCCCTGAAGTGGCTGTCCGCCTCGTCTATTTTTGACGGAGGCCGTGTCAAGTGGCACAGAGCAGATCGAGATGGGCAGGAAATCAGATGCAAAAACAGAATTGAGCATTTGGTTAATTTTCAAAATGAAACATCCTGTGCAGACTCCTGATCGTATATCATCAATAAACACAATTAAAACAGACAAATAAAGAAACCATTTAACTATGTAGCCTACTTAACCATAGTAGAAGCACAACAATCAAGGAAATTGACCAAATTAACGAAAGCTGAGCATGTTAACAAAATTGGGCAATTCAGTTGCCCTGCTACTGCAGTAATTACGGTAGCCTTAGGGCACTTTATCAGCTTTGACTAGGCTACTGTGATTACTTTAGTAGGAGTGCAACTGATTTTAAAAGGCGGATGGCTTCCCCGCAGTCAAGACGCTCCGCTTCTGACACGCTCCCAGTGGAATAAGGTCGGAGCCGGAACGCAGCACACATGCACCTGGTGAAATCCTGGCGTAATGTTGCCTGCTTTTTAGGAGGTAATCTCAGCTACAGTTAATCATCATTAGAATGAACATAATATAGGTTAAACGTTGCATACAGCATGAACTTTGCTCTAGCTGCAAGGAATATGAAATGCCAAGTTCATTGCCTGTGATCTGTCTGATCATCAAGTGATATTTGACAATTCTTCAAGTAATTTGGCGTTTTCAAAGTCATTCTATTAAGCTGTGACGGATTCCATATTCTGTTAGCATCCAGAGGCTGCTGGTCTGAGCCTTCTGTAATAGCCAAGCAATGCTAGACATGCAGTAGCAATGAAGTGAGTAAGAAATGATCACTCAAAGTTAACAGAACATTTCTTTATTTTTACTTCAGCATTTCAAACATTGTGCACTGTGCATCGCTGCATCACATATGCAACAGCTGTGTGTGTGTGTGTGCCGGTTGAACACACTGAAATCTTATTGTAATTAATAAACACAAAGCGCCATGAATTCAAAGCACATACAAACACATCATCTGTTGTAGGGTCTACCATCTAAATTGTGCTGATACAACACAATGTCTGCCATCAGCTTTGCATGGAAATATTTCAAAAGTTTGAACAAATGAAGAAGCAAAGTGTCAGCTCTGTGAACGAGTGATCAAATGTGTCAGAGGTTCAAGCGGTTTGCTGCGAAATTTAGAATTCGTGTGTTGCACAGCTGTTGCATATGTTTTAAGAAAGTAAACTGTAGGCCTACATATTTTCTAAATATATTCCAATATTTTCTAAATGTTTTTAAAAAATATTTTCCCATTTTTATTTTATTTCTTGTGAAACAGGAAATGGTTTGGATGGATATTCCCAGGAATACCATTTCCTGGGATTAAACCCTAGTTCACACTCACAGACTTTGAGACGCATTCCCACTAAATCCGTGAGAGTTTAGGGCTGTCCCACTGCCAAGTTATGAAGTTCATGAGACTCTTTTACAACATTTTGAGCCCTTTATTAACCCTTTCTGTCAAGTTATGTTTTCAGAATATGTGCAGCTTCCTCTCTTGAAAGAGATTGATGCATCTACCCGAAGGTTTTTAACTGAATTCTACTCAATGACCAAGTAGCTATCCTTTTTTCTCCTTTTATTTTTGCAGGTTCAGCAGTTTAATTTGATAGTTCCATTAGTGCCATTAACCATTAGTCACTTTTATTTTTTCAGTTTTTGCAACAAGAGAACAGAAACGGGGAGGTCTGGGGCACAACAGTATGCAAAAAAAAAGAAAAAGAAAAAAGGAGAAACAATCATAGGTACATTCCACAGAATTCAAAAAGTGTCAGGAAGATACAGAGTGATATGACTACTCAATGTCTATTTGGTAGTAACAGTCCCATTTGTTCACCCTTCTCTTTTTGAAGTCGAAGAGTGAAAGTCATTTTCTTCATCAGGCGCGTTGCTATCTTGAGGCAGTTGAGAGTGATTGACCAATAAAAACCTGGTCTGAAGTCAGTGGTGCAGTGTTTCACTGTTATTTAAAGGACTTATTATCAAGACAGTAATATGCACCGACATAGACGGGTGCACAACAAACACTCTGCTTGTTACACACACACACACACACACACACACACACACACACTCAAAGGGACACAGAGTTAAATGCAGGTGTTTAAAGTATGAATATAGTATTTTTATGAATCAGCGTTGACATGAATAGGTGTCTAAATGTTGAGAACTCTTCTTCTTTTGTTTGTATTTGACAGTTTTTAACCTGCATCCTGTTGGGTTCAGCTGAGTTTCCATTTTCTAAACTTCTACGTACTTCAGCTCTTAACAGATTATGAAACACTGAATGATTTCAAGCAGGAACTTTTTCTCCTAGTGACGTCATTTATTCTTTATTCAGATTGAGTGACTGCAGGTTATCAGAGATCAGCTGTGCTTCTCTGGCCTCAGCTCTGAAGTCCAACCCCTCAACCCATCTGAGAGAGCTGAATCTGAGTGGAAACAAGCTACGTTCAGGATTGAAGCTGCTGTGTGATTTTCTGGAGAGTCCACACTGTAAACTGGAGACTCTGAGGTCAGTTCACTGACTGTCTGTTACTATTGTTGATCTAAATGTTTAACAACTGAACCTTATTTATGTACAAACATAACTTACATCCATCAAGTTAATTTTCTTTTTTCCATATTTTAATTTTTACTGTACAAAGTTTAATGTGTAGTTATAAAACTCAATTCAATTTATATTCAATTTTTTTATATAGCACCAAATCACAACAAAAGTCATCTCAGGGCACTTTTACATGGAGTAGGTCTAGATCATAATAATATTAATTTACAGAGAGAGACCCAACAATTCCCCCCATGAGCAAGCACCTGGCAACAGCAGTAAGGAAAAACTCCCCTTTGTGGGGAAGAAACCTTAAGCAGGTGGGCGGCCATCTGCTTTGACCAGTTGGGTTGAGAGAGAGAGAAGAGGGTGGGGGGTGGGGAGGGGGGTGGGGGGCACAGAGAAGCAGAACAGCAACAACAACAACAACAACAACAGATACGTGACTAGCAGCAACAAACAGCAACAACAGCAGGAACAGCTGGCGATGCAACATGCAGTGAAACTAAGATGGGGGAAATGCGATTTCTTTTTCTAGTTTTAGTCAGTACATGTGCAGCTGCATTCTGGATCAGCTGGAGAGTCTTTATAGACTTGTTAGGGCAGCCTGATAATAATGAGTTGCAATAGTCCAGCCTAGAAGCAAAAAATGCATGGACTATTTTTTTTGCATCTTGTTGAGACAGGATGTGCCTGATTTTTGCAATATTACGTAAGTCAAAAAAGTCAGTCCTTGAAATATGTTTTATGTGGGAGTTAAAGGACATATCCTGATCAAAGATAACTCCCAGATTCCTTACAGTGGTGCTGGAGACCAGGATAATGCCCTCTAGATTAGCTAAATCATTAGATAACGTGTTTCTAAGGTATTTAGGGCCAAGCACAATAACTTCAGTTTTATCTGAATTTAGTAGTAGAAAATTGCAGGTCATCCAGGTCTTTATGTAGTTAAGGCATGCTTGGAGTCTAGTTAACTGATTGGTTTCATCTGGCTTCATTGATAAATATATTTGGGTATCATCTGCATAACAATGAAAACTTGTGTGTGTTTCCAAATAATATTATCTAAAGGAAGCATATGTAAAGTGAATAGTATTGGTCCAAGTACAGAACCTTGTGGAACTCCATGTCTAACTTTCGCTTTCATGGAGGATTCATCTTTAACATGTGCAAACTGAAATTGATCTATTAAGTAAGACTTAAACCAGCTTAATGCAGTTCCTTTAATACCATTTAAATGTTCCAGTCTCTGCATTAGGATTTGATGATCAATTGTGTCGAATGCGGCACTAAGATCTAACAGGACAAGTATAGAGACAAATCCTTTGTCTGATGCAGTCAGGAGGTCATTTGTGACTTTCACCAGTGCTGTCTCTGTGCTATGATGCACTCTAAATCCTGACTGAAAATCCTCAAATAAACTATCGTTATCTTGAAAGTCACATAACTGATTGACAACTTCTTTCTCAAGGATCTTCAAGAGAAAGGTAAGGTTAGATATGAGTCTATAGTTGGCTAAGATGCCTGAATCAAGAGTAGGCTTCTTGAGAAGAGGTTTAATTACAGCTATTTTAAAGGACTGTGGTACATAGCCTGTTACTAAAGACAGATTGATCATATTTAGTGGGAAGTGCTAATTAAGGGTAAGACATCCTTAACCAGCTTAGTTGGGATGGGGTCTAAGAGACAGGTTGAAGGTTTGGATGAGGAAATGGCTGAAGTTAGTTCAGGAAGGTCAATTAGAGAAAAACAGTCCAAATGTATGTTAGGTTTCATGGCTGCTTCTAGGGTTCTTGAGTTTGTGGATAAATCGGTGCCTGTTGAGGGCAGGGGGTGGTGAATTTTATCTCTGATTGTTAGATTTTATCATTAAAGAAGCTCATGAAGGCATTACTACTGAGAGCCATGGGAATACATGGATCAGTAGAGTTATGACTCTTTGTCAGCTTGGCCAAAGTGTTTTAGGATTTTCTTGCCAGGTTAAGCGAGATTCTTCAAGTTTGGTGGAACGCAAAATCCTTTCAAATTTTCGCGATATTTGCTTTAATTTGCAGGTTTCAGAGTTATACCATGGAGCTGACCTCTTATGTTTTATTGTCTTCTTTTTTAAAGGGGCAATGGAGTCGAGTGTTATTCGCAGTGAGCCTGCAGCACTGTCAACAAGATTATCAGATTGGGAGGGACTAAAATTAGCATAGGAGTCCTCTGAAGTATTGAGACATGGAAGTGAATTCAGCACTGATGGAATTGCTTCCTTTAATTTAGCCACAGCACTATCAGTGAAGACATTTTTGTCTAATAGCGTGTAGTCCAGTAATGAGAATTCAAAAGTTATCAAGTAATGGTCTGATAAAATGGGATTTTGTGGAAAAACTATGAAATCAATTTCGATGCCGTAAGTCAGCACAAGATCAAGGGTGTGATTAAGACAGTGAGTGGGTTTATTTACACACTGAGAGAAACCAATTGAGTCTAACAATGAGATAAAGGCAGTGCTGAGACTATCATTATCGACATCCACATGAATATTAAAATGACCTACTATAATTACTTTATCTGTACTAAGGACTAAGTTTGATAAAAACTGAGAATTCAGATAAGAATTCAGAGTACGGGCCAGTAGGACAGTACACTATAACAAATAGAATTGGCTGTAAGGTTTTCCAGGTGGGGTGAGAGATATTAAGACCAAGGCTTTCGAATGAGTTATAATTAAATTTAGGTCTAGGGTTGACCATAAGGTTGGAGTTTAAAATGGCTGCAACTCCACCTCCTCAGCCATTGTCTTGAGGAATGTGAGTATTAATATGACTGGGGGGAGTGGATTCATTAAGGCTGACATATTCTTCATGACACAGCCAGGTTTCAGTAAGACACAATAAATCAATATGATGATCTGAGATTACAGTGGTATGAAAAAGTTTAGGCACCCCTGACAATTTCCATTATTTTCATTTATAAATCATTGGGTGTTTGGATCAGCAATTTCATTTTGATCAATCAAATAACTGATGGACACAGCATTATCTCAGTAGTGAAATGAGGTTTATTGGATTAACAGAAAATGTGCAATATGCATCAAAACAAAATTAGACATGTGCATAAATTTGGGCACTCCAACAGAAAAATCGCATCAATATTTAGTCGAGCCTCCTTTTGCAAAAATAACAGCCTCTAGACGCTTCCCATAGCCTCTAATGAGTGTCTGGATTCTGGATGAAGGTATTTTGGACCATTCCTCCTTACAAAACATCTCCAGTTCACTTAGGTTTGATGGTTGCCAAGCATTGACAGCGCACTTCAAATCATCCCACAGATTTTCAATGATATTCAGGTCTGGGGACTGGGATGGCCATTCCAGAACATTGTACTTGTTCCTCTGCATGAATGCCTGAGTAGATTTTGAGCAGTGTTTTGGGTTTTGTTGAAATATCCCCGGCGTAACTTCAACTTTGTGACTGACTCTTGAACATTATTCTCAAGAATCTGCTGATATTGAGTGGAATCCATGCAATCCTCAACTTTAACAAGATTCCCAGTACCGGCACTGGCCACACAGCCCCACAGCATGATGGAACCTCCACCAAATTTTACTGTGGGTAGTAAGTGTTTTTCTTGGAATGCTGTGTTCTTTCGCCGCCATGCATAACGCCTCTTGTTATGACCAAATAACTCAATCTTTGTTTCATCAGTCCACAGGACCTTATTCCAAAATGAAGCTGGTTTGTCCAAATGTGCTTTTGCATACCTCAAGCGACTCTGTTTGTGGCGTGTGTGCAGAAAAGGCTTCTTCCGCATCACTCTCCCATACAGCTTCTCCCTGTGCAAAGTGCGCTGAATTGTTGAACGATGCACAGTGACACCATCTGCAGCAAGATGATGTTGTAGGTCTTTGGAGGTGGTCTGTGGGTTGTCTTTGACCATTCTCACCATCCTTCGCCTTTGCCTCTCCGATATTTTTCTTGGCCTGCCACTTCTGGCCTTAACAAGAACCATGCCTGTGGTCTTCCATTTCCTCACTACGTTCCTCACAGTGGAAACTGACAGCTGAAATCTCTGAGATAGCTTTTTGTAGCCTTCCCCTAAACCATAATGTTGAACAATCTTTGTTTTCTGGTCATTTGAGAGTTGTTTTGAGGCCCCCATGTTGCCACTCTTCAGATGAGAGTCAAAGAGAAGAACAATTGGTTGCAATTGGTCACCTTAAATACCTTTTCTCATGATTTGATGCACCTGGCTATGAAGTTCAAGGCTTAATGATCTCACCAAAGCAATTTTGTGTTCCAATTAATCAGTTCTAAGTAGTTACAGGTGTTCAAATCCACACAATGAAAAGGGTGCCCAAATTTTTGCACAGCCTATTTTTCACGTCTGATTTAATTTCATACAACTTAATATTACTACACTAAAAATCTTTGTCTGGAAAACACTCCAGTACTCAGCTTTTATTAGAAAATGAATGGCATGCCAATGTGATCATTTTCTGTGAAGACAGAGTAAATTATTATGCAGCCTCAGAGGGGTGCCTAAACTTTTTCATACCAAAGTAGATCGTTTACTAATACAGCTTTAGATGATAGTGATCTAATGTTTAAGAGTCCGTATTTAATTCTCTTATTTTGTTGAACAGTTGCAGACGTGGTGTTAATTTGTTTTAGATTTTTATGAATGACTAATCTTTTGTTTATTTTAGATTTAATTGATTTTAATGGTAAGGGGACAGACACAGTCTCTATGTGGTTTTGGGTGGGTAACTGCTCTAATGGAAGCGCAGAGAAGCGTGTAAGACTGCAGCTCTGCCTCCTAGTCTCAACTCTGGATTGTAATGGTTTTGGTCTACTAATATACTCAGCCATATTTCTATGAGATATGAGAGCAGCTCCATCCAAGTTGGATGTATGCTGTCTCTCCTAATCAGACCAGGTTTTCCCCAGAAAGTCTGCCAATTATCTATGAAGCCCACATTGTTTGCTGAACACCACCTCGACAGCCAGCGGTTGAATTGTGACATGCGGCTATACATGACATCACTGGTCAGATTAGGCAGCGGCACAGAGAAAACTACGGAGTCCAACATTGTCTTTGCAAATGTACACACTGACTCAACATTAATTTTGGTGACCTCCGATTGGCGTAATTGGGAGTCATTACCGCCGACATGAATAACAATCGTACCATATTTACGTTAATTCTTAGCCAGCAGTTTTAAATGTGATTATATGTCGCCCGCTCTGGCCCCAGGAATACATTTGACTATGGCTGCTGGTGCTGCTAACCTCACGTTTCTCACTATGGAGCTGCCAATAATCAGAGTTTGTTTCTCAGCGGGTGTGTCACTGAGGGGGGAGAACTTGTTTGAAACGCGAACGGGTTGGTGGTGAACTATGGGCTTCCGCTTAGGGCTATGCTTCCTTCGGACAGTCACCCAGCCACCCTGGCTTCCTGGCTGCTTGGGAACTACCGGGGGAGTAGGAGCAATGCTACATTGGCCCGCACTGGATACTGAGGACTGGCTAACTACATTAGTTACTGATTGTTTTTCCATGGTGTGGAGCCATGCTTCCAATTCAGTAAGCCTCGCCTCCAGCACTGCAAATAAACTACACTACACTAAAAGGTGTCTGATTCTTGAAGAAACTGTAGAAAATGTCCACTATTAGTTGTTAAAATCAATTAATGTTGTGACGACCCTCTCTTATAATTTTTGGTAAAGAGTCATCTGTATACAGAAGTTCCTCTCTACTTATATCAGTTTTAAACTGATCAAGTTTACTTGCTGAAGGAGAAATATTTCTTTATTATATTCTATAACTGATATTGATCATTCATAACACACACACACACATATACACAAAAGGACAAAGAGAGGTCAATGCAGGTGTTTAAAGTATGAATATAGTATCTTGAATCAGCGTTGACATGAATAGGTGTCTGAATGTTGAGAACTCTTCTTCTTTTGTTTGTATTTGACAGTTTTTAACCTGCATCCTGTTGGGTTCAGCTGTTTGGAGTTTCCATTTTCTAAACTTCTACATTCTAAACCTTCTTCAGCTCTGAACAGATTATGAAACATTGAATGATTTCAAGCAGGAACTTTTTCTTCTGAAATGACGTCATTTATTCTTTATTCAGATTGAGGAGCTGCAAGTTGTCAGCGATCAGTTGTGCTTCTCTGGCCTCGGCTCTGAAGTCCAACCCCTCTCGTCTAAGAGAGCTGGATCTATGGGAAAACGACCTGACAAGTTCAGATGTGAAGCAGCTGTCTGATCTTCAGGAGAATCCATACTGTAGACTGGAGAATCTGATGTGAGTAGAGAGTTGGAGTCAGTCTGTGCTGGTTCCAGCAGTATTGTATTAAACACAGTTAGTATCAAAGCAAAGATCCAGTATTTCCTGGTGAACCTTCAACCTTCTCAGTGGCTGCTGTCCTCAGTGAAGCTGTGAGAGGAGGAGGGTGACAGGCTTCAGGATTGGACAGAAAGACAGAGAGAGAGAGAACAGTCAGCCAATCAGATCAGCCAGAAGCTTGTTGTGATCATGAGTTTGAGTTGATGTGAAGACGACTGTTATTGTTGTGTTCATGTCTGCAGGAAATAAAGCTGGATTACAGCTGACAGCCTTACAAGATGTATAGAGACAGTGGTCCTCATCATCAAACTGTCCTACCATCAAATCTGATCGGAAAGTGTTTGTTCTCTCATTTCAACACTAAAGAATTGATCAGTTCATCTTTGTCAGAGCTCTAAGATCAGTCTGACTGCAGCCTGCAAATCACTGGCTCTGATTTCACACAAGCATCATTACGTTTAGTAACCATGTGGTCTTTATACAGACCAGAACCTCTGCTGAAGTCCAGGAATCACAGCAGGTGTTTAGCTGAGAGCTCTGACTGATTGTCATGTGATGAATTAACAGCAGGAAAGATCTTCAAATCCCACAGAGACTCTGTAGCTTTCAACTTTTCTAACAGTTCACATGTATCAACAGTAAATCCATCAGTAAACTGATGAGTGAATGTCTCTGTTTCTGCAGTAATGATGTGTTCATGACTCTCAGCACTTTATTTCCTCTGTGTACTTGAGTGAAATCTGCAGAGTAAACAGACTTGATAGCAAAAGTCTGTGCAGGTGTGTGAGCTTGGAGCTCAGTGTGTTCACTCCAATATGTTTACATGAGAGCTGAAAGGAAGCAGGCTACGTTGCACAGCTGTACCACTTCTGGTCTGAACAGGACTGAAGTCCCTGCAGCTCTTTATACTGGATGTGCTGCATCACTGACTGACAGCTGATGAAGTGAGTCTCACTAAACACTGATTTATGACCTCTGTTGTTTCTTCTTCTCTCATCAGATGGGGGAGCTTGTGGTCTATGTTAGACTCGGTGTGAGTGAACATCCAGGAGTGTGTGTTGAGAGAGGATCAGCTGGATCCTGATGATCCATCTGGACCGGAGTCTGGATCTGGATTTTGTCATCTTTACTTAAGTCTCTTAACTGACTACAAACTGAACAGTTATCTCTGGATTTTGTTGAATCAGCACTTTACAGATGTGTTATACATGAGCTGTTTGATGCGGAAAAGATTAAAAACAGGTGTTATAAGTCAGACTCTGACCCTGGGCCCATATTTATCAAGCGTCTCAGAATCACACTGAGAGTTAACGAGGACTAAAACTAATTAATGAAGCAGAAGAGAATTTACTGTGACTGTCAGCAGGAGAAGGATTACTCCTGGGAGAGAGTGAGACGTCGCTGTTTTACCACAGTCAGAGCAGCAAAGTAGAAATAATGATGACGTGTTGTAGTTTTCTCACAGTCTCAGCTGGAAATATGAAACAGTGGTAATTTGGTAAATTATGTGTATAGGCAGGTAACCAGGAAGGTAACTTACCAAGGTTATGGAACAAAACTATGATGTCAAAATTCATTATAAGATGATATTTACAAAGTGTAAAGAAAGCCTGAGAAATAAATGTAGCCTATATGTTAATGAAGATAACAGGTGATTAGACTCAGCTGTGTGAAATGATCACGGTTCAGCCACATGGTTTCACAGCCTGTAATAGTGCTGCATCTTGCACATATTGCACAGACACATGTTGCAAACCCTCTCCATGAAGAACATCTTCTCTTCCACTGTCCAATTCCTCTTTCAACTGCACCCCAAGTTAACTTGTGTTCTCTACATGAAGGTAAATACAGCGTAACAATAGAAACATATATTGTTCAGGTGCATCCTCCTCTCTCAAATATCAGGCTGTAGCTCTGCTGTTATTTGAAGGACCCTCAATAAAAAATAAGCCTATAAAATATTTGAGCTGTTGTAATGAAGTTGAGATATCCTTCATTATGCAGCTGACATGATTGTGTGTAAATCAAAGTTTTAGTGGGCTGTAACTGAGGACTCTTGTCATGCTCATTATCTTTACGACGTGCATTAAGCCTGATCAAAGTTTGATTCATGACTTCCATCATTGTCACTTCTGACAGAATCGTCACTGTTGCACAGCTGCATTTTCTCCGTTACCATAAAGTGTAACATTGTGAGGACGTTCTGTATTTATTTAAATGATGTTCTGTAGAAACATCATGTGTTCTCCTCTGCATCACACACAAAGTCAGTCTCACTAATGATTCTGTTTTAGTCCAAACAATCTTTTAATAAGCTCAGTGTCATCAAGCGTTCCCAAAACATCTCTCCTCTCAGGGAATATCTCTGCCTGAACTCCATCTCCTGCAGCTCCGAAATATTGGCAGAGATACGAATCATTTACCAAGTTTGGAAAGTTGATAAAAGGCTTTTTCTCCTAAAAGTAGAAGCAGAGATGCGTCACTCTGATCATTTTTGGCCAGTTAGGAGTGATTTCATGCTCTGAGACGCTTGATAAATACGGGCCCAGATGTGACAGATGTGACAGATTGGATGTCCACAAATTTCATTCAGTTCAATTGTGAAAGAATTTATCATTGGTCCAGAAAACCTGCATGCAGGTCAAATCATATCTTGGTTCTGTGGTGAAAAACTTTGTATGTTTTTTTGATTCCAGTCTAAGTTTTGATGATCATATCAGCAGCACGTCCAGTCCTGTTTTCACCATTAAAACATATTCAAATAATATCTATAAAACCAGCACAGAACACTGCTGCTGTCAGACTTTGAACTAAAAGCAGAAAAAGAGATCATATTACTCCATTTCTATCATCACTTCACTGGTTACCTGTTTGTTTTAGGATTGATTGTAAAGATTTGATTGATTACTTTTAAAGGCTCTTCATGGCTCCAGATGACATTTCAGAGTTGCTCTGTGTGTAAATATTAAAGATATCCAGCTTTTATATGCAAACATATGATGTCACGATGAATAGTTTATATCTCATAACGATATTTAACAAGTCATTTGCATCAGGCTGTAAGTAAACACTGGTCAGCCAATCAGGTGGCTTTAACAATAACTATATAATTTAAACTTGTAGGTGAGATCATGTGATCCAGCTGTGTGATCCAGCCCTATCCAATCACATCCTTTACATCTTGTTTCCTACATTAGTGCAGCATCTTGCATGTATTGTACAACACTGCACACAGTGATAATGATGCAAACAGACTGTGGACACAACTTCATTAAAAACATGAAATGTATCTTCTCCACTGTCCAACTCATCTCCAGCTAAACCTCCTGTTGACTTATGTGTCCTTACAGCTCTTTGAAATATATCTCTGCCATCAGCAGCTTAAAACTAATGAATCATTAAATCAATAAAGCCAGGATTTGCATGAATGTAGCTTGTTTTTCTATAAGTTGACACTGAGTGGTGGGAAATGAATTAGTGCTGATTATCAGCACAGATAAATATGGGTCCTGGTCTTTGCTGTCAGGGCTCTGGATCAACCTGTTTGAGGAGCTCAGTCTGATAAGTCATTATCTTCCTTTAAATCACTTCTTCAAACTCATTTTATCCACTGATCTACTGATTATTTTTGTTTTATATGCTGTACATCTTAAATGTGAATCTAATGTGTGTTTTACTGGTTTATTTTCTTCCTGTATGTGTGTATTAGTTTTGTGTAAAACATTGTGTAACGTTGGTTTTGAGAAGTTTTATAGACTTGTGAAGGGAGGGTGGTGGGATGATGATGGTGGGAAACAAAGACCAAATTCTAATAAACATCTGTGGAAATAAATGAACTTGCAGTGTTTTTATCCTGTGTCAAGCTTCAGCTTCATGTATAACATCTATTTTTATTGTAGTTATTTTTTCTGTCTTTGTGTATAAATGAACCGTATTTGATTGAATCTGTGTTCTTTGTTTTGTTTCTGTGGATCTGTTATATGTTTTTGTCGAACCACTGGACCACCAGGACGCCATCTGAGTTTATGGTTACATTTTATTTTAAAGCTCCATTATTCTTAAAATTTCGGATTAATTTCTTCAAAGTTTCCAGGAAAGAATTGTCTGTGTAATTTGGTCTATTTATAGATTTCCATTTCCACCTGAGTTCATATTTATTCATCAGTCATTTATTATTGAAAACTTTATTCTCATATATGTTGAATTGTATGTTTTTCTGTAGATGAAACAAGTTTGCATGTTTGTCTGACCTGCTGTGAACTGACTAAAAGACTTTAGCTTATGCTAGCTTAGCAACTGGAATTCATTCATTGGAAGTGAACCAACTGAACACTGTCTTTATTTAACCTATAAATTAGTGATAAAGTACTTGGTTCTTTCCAGGAAACTTTAGATTGTCTGTGTTTTCTTTATTCCTTCACTTTATTGCTGAAATCAGGTGAAATATACAAACAAGGAAACAGCGCCACCAAGTGACGATACAAGAAAACAGCAATCCATACAGACTGAACACACACAACAAGGAGAAATAAATACATGAAAACAGACATTTTAAAACATGTGAGGAGAGGAGAGTAAATCTAGTTAGAGATGTCTCTGTTCATCATTTTGTCTATCAAATGTCAAAAAATAGAGGAAAATTAAGATTAAGAGGGAAATTGGTTTGCAGTGTTTGTCCAAAACTTAACACAATAAAAGAAACACACACACTAAGAAGAAAAAAGCAGTCCAATACATAGTCCACACATGGCACACATCCTTCATAAATACACTAAACTACTACACAGCAGCGTCCAGCAGTGCTCCTGGAGAACAAAGATTCAATGTGAGAGAAAACACAATGCAGCCCAGAAATATACACAATACCATACTTTCCACTGTGCAGCACTGACTACAGTACTGCTGTGAGCAGTTTGTATGTGCAACACATACACACCCGCCCTCCTTGTGCTGCTGTGTGTTATAGAGAGCGATGGCTGATGGGATAAAGGAATTCCTCGCTCTGTTACTTTGAGAAGAGTCTGTCTGCGGACGCACAGTACTACTACTTACTACACAACCCCCGCGACCCCTAACCCTAACCATCTCACTCCTCATGCCTAATGACCATGCCCATGACCTACTCGGTTACCTTTGCAGCTGGGGGCCCGAAGACGGGGGCCTGATGGGAGCGGCTAAAGCTCACTGAACAGGGTGTTGTGGGTGTGTGATGGAGAAGGTGTTGGTTATGTGAGCCCAAGCTTAAGACGTCCTATTATTGCACCACAGATAGTCTGGTAAGAACTGGAGAAGAGGATATCCTCAACTGGTGCTTTATTAACTACCACACACACACACTCACTTTATTAGGAACACCTGTGCAATCTAATGCGATCCAATACAACAGCTCTGCCATATATTCTACATTTATGAAGCTTTTACATTTACAGTTTCTGTTGACATTGTCAGAAAGGTGATAATCAATAAGCTGAATTGATCCACACACAAACTAAATGAAATAAATGTGAATTATGCACAGAGCACATTAACTTACCAAGGTCATGGATTTTAACAGGCAGGAAATAACAACAACAGTAATATTCTTCAACCTGTCAACAGAATGATTTAAGACTTACAGTCTCATGGATGCACAGGATCTCTCAGTCCACAAAAGTCTCTTCACAGAAAGAATCCAGGCTGGAATTACTGGAAAGGAGATGAAATATATCCCACCAACAAGGCAACCCACTTTGATGTGGTGAACTATCAGCAACACATCGGCTGCTACAGAGCAGGACGCAGCGGTATTGGTGTCCTTCCCTGATTGGCTAAGGCCTTAATTGGTATTTAACTACATGGTGGAGCAGAAATGAACCTACTGAAACAGGCTCATTTATTTGTCCACAAGGAGGCGCTGCAGCATCATTTAAAGGCCGTAATGCTGACCTTTTGAACAGGTGAAGTAGCAGGTTTCCAGTCTTTGAGAGGGTCCGGGTCTTGTAGATGTGGGTAAGGTTTTCTTGCTTAGTGCTGTTTATTTTTCCAGAAATACTCACAATTTTGCTGAGCGAGTCCTTCTGTGCAGCACCAGCGTTACCATGCCAGATTCACTTCTTGCACTGCACTGTAACTTTTATTCTCCTGTTTTATGTTTTACTCTATTTTAGCTTATTTTTTATTTTTCTAGTTTCTTAACTCTTAAATAACTCTTTTTAATTGTATTTAAATGTCTTTTTATAATGTGTTTCTTTTACATTTTGTCTCGATGTCTTTTATGTTTTATGTGAAGAACTTTGAATTGTCTTGTTGTTGAAACGTCCTGTACAAATAAACTCACCTTGCCTTCCTCTCCCATTAATCATCTCACGACCCCTCAGATTTATCTGCTGACCCTTTGGAGGGGCCCGACCCCTAGGTTGGGAACCACTGGACTAAACTAGCTAACTGTATATAAAGTAGTGTAAACTAGCTCCACCTCCAGCAGCTACAACAGTAACATGCTGCTCTAACACTGATGCTTCACTATTAATAATCTAATGATGTCATATATAATAATATATCAGTCAGAGGGACCAAACCACTACTTTTACTGCAATACTTTAACTACATCAAGCTCATAATACTTATGTACTTTTACTGCAATACTTTAACTACATCAAGCTCATAATACTTATGTACTTTTACTGCAATACTTTAACTACATCAAGCTCATAATACTTATGTACTTTTACTTGTAATGGAGTATTTTTACATTGATGTTAATGTGTTAAATTCAAATTTTATGCTCGTATCTTAAAGGAGCAGTTAAACATTTTTGGGAACTACAGTTGTTTGTTAAATGTGTTATTTCAGTTTTTTTGTCCATTTCTTTTTTACAGAATATTTTTATTGAACAACACAGTGAAGGAATATCAACATCAATTTTATTTCAAACTCATCAATAATCTCGTCTCTTGTAGCTTCAGCTCTGAAAAACAAAAAACAACAGTTGTGCTCATAAGTTTACAAACCCTGGCAGAATCTGTAAGACGTCTGTAGTTGTGACCATAAAGTTCCATTTTGGTCTCATCATTCCAAATAACTTTGTTGCAGGAGTTTTGAGGCTTGTGTAGTTGCTGTTTGGCAGATTGTTAGCAGGATGTTTTGTAGCGTTGGCATGGTAACGGCTTTTTTCTGGCAACTTGACCGCACAGCTCATTTTTGTTCAAGTACCTCCTTATTGTTCATCTTGAAACAGCCACATGCAACTTTCAGCTGAAGTTCTATTTGGGTTTTTCTTTGCAATCTGAACAATTTTTGTGACAGTTGTGGCTGAAATCTTTGTTGTTCTACCTGACTGTGGCTTGGTATCAACAGAACCCGTCATTTTCCACTTCTTCATCAGAGCTTCAACACTACTGATTGGCATTTTCAAATCTTTGGATATCTTTTTATATCCTTTTACTGGTTTATAAAGTTCAACTCCCTTTTCTTTTGCTTTCGTCATGGCTCAGTATCCAGTAAAGTCAGAGCAGCCCTGGATGAAATGTGCAGAAACTCATTGACTATTTATACACAGACACTAATTACAGTCAAACAAGTCACAGGTGTGGAAACTTACCTTTCATATCCATTTAAACCTGTGTGTGTCAACTTCTGTGTTTATTATCAGGTCAAACATTCAAGGGTGTGTAAACGTTTGATCAGGGCCATTTTGGTGATTTCAGTTATGATGTAAAAAGGGCAAAAACAATTATGTGACAATAAATGGCTTCACTTGACCATTGTCCCTAAATAAAACAAAAGTTTTCAGCATGATCAGTTATTTTTTCCAAAATATGGCTGATATTTCACAAATTTTACCAGGGTATGTAAACTTATGAGCACAACTGTATGTATGGACATTTTAAAATACACAAAGTACCATAGATATAAAAGATAAACTAAAAACTATCAACTTTAAAGTGAGAGGTTTGTAATGTAGAAGTTAAATAACCCAAACATGTTAAAATAGCATAAATAATTATAAAGAAGAATAAACTAAAAAACAAGATGTACCTTTAAAGAGCCACAGGGAGTGTGTGTGTGTGTGTGTCTGTCAGCAGCTCACTTACCTGCTGACCTTCACTCCTCCTCCTCTTCCTCCTCTTTGATCAGAGCATCTCCTCTTCATCATCTCAGATCTGTTTAGCAGACTGAAGCCATCACTCTGTATCTGTGTTACTGTTGTTCAGTCAGTGATGGAGGAAGAACTCACACCCTTTACTTAAAGGACCAGTTCCCAGGGTTTCCAGTGTTCCCAGTGTTTCCAGTGTGTTAAACCAGCAGTCAGGTGTCTGTAATCATTCCTCCTGTTCATACTGGATATTAAAAGATCCTTCAAATGTGCTTTCAATGGAAGTGATGGAGGCCAAAATCCACAGTGTGTCCACACAGTCATTTAAAAGTCTGTGTGAAGCTTCTATTCAGCTTCAGCAGTCTGAGTTAGTCACATCAAGTGGATATCTGACACATTTACAGTCTTTTTAGCATCAAATTCCCTCTTTGTGTTTCCTCGGACAGTGTTTCCCTGTTGAGCTGCAG
This sequence comes from Thunnus thynnus, assembly GCF_963924715.1. Taxonomy (NCBI): domain Eukaryota; kingdom Metazoa; phylum Chordata; class Actinopteri; order Scombriformes; family Scombridae; genus Thunnus; species Thunnus thynnus. The sequence continues at coordinate 30,990,631 of NC_089530.1, forward strand.
GTGGAAGTATAGTAACAAAAAGAGGAACTTTGGCACTAAAAAGACTGTAACGTTGAAAGATATCTACTTGATTTGACTCATTTGGACGCTGAAGCTTCATATTAGCTTCAGATCAACTTTGAAATACATTTTTGCACAGAAGGAGGACTGTGGATTTTGTCCTCCATCACTTCCATTGTAAGGTCATTATGAAGGGATCTTCTAATGGTCAGTATGAACAGGAGGAATGATTACAGCAAGAAACACAGCTTTAATGTTCATTTGAAGACTGACTGTTGGTTTAAAACACGTGAAACACTGTGAACTCGTCTTTTAATGACAGAAACATGACAAACTGAGTTAAGTTCAACTTTATTTTTCCATCACATCACATATAACTGTGAAACATTTTCTTTCATTAATTCCTGTAAAATATTAACAGCTGAGTTTCTGTATCTACAACAGGATGTGTTGACTCAGCAATCTTCTGTCACCAGCAGCAACAAAAACTTTTACATTTGTACTTTCAGACTCGTCTCATCAGACTTATAATGTTTATTGTTGTTGCTTCATCAGCTGAAGAAAAAAAACACATCATCATCACACTTAAACCTCCAAATGACTCTGTCACCTTTGAGCTTCAGCACGATTTGTTTCTTTAATATCAGGATCAATAAAACAAACACCTGCAGTACAACAGCAGAACAACACGTTTCTTTACTGCATAGAAACATATTTTCTATTATTTATTGATCCTAAAAGATAAAAAATTACAGCAGCTACATTGGAGGTGGATGAGAAACAAGTTATATAACAAACACAGTGTTCAGTCAGTACTGGTGTTTATACAGTGTTCAGTCAGTACTGGTGTTTGTGTCAGTACTGGTGTTTATACAGACAGTGTTCGGTCAGTACTGGTGTTTGTACAGACAGTGTTCGGTCAGTACTGGTGTTTGTACAGACAGTGTTCAGTCAGTACTGATGTTTGTACAGACTTACCTTCTCTGCAGATTCAAACTGAATCGATCTAACGCTGCTGCACGTGTTATCTGTTATAAAGAATTTAACAGATCGCCTGATGGTAGACAAACACATGACATCATCATATCAGCTGAGCTCTGTATTGATGTCACTTCCTTAAATACTCAGACATGTGATTGGCACAGAGCACGACGCGGCCCCACATACTTAACCGTGTAAATCATTTATGAAGTATATTGATAGATTCAGGTTCCCAAAGCTGATTGTTGCTTTTCTGTTGTGTTAAAGCATCATAAATGATATATTTTGGGTTTTCTGTTAGTTGGACAAAACAAGCAGATTGAAAAAGTCACTTTGGACAGTTTTCTGACACTTTACAGACCAAATGATGAATTGTCAGATTAATCAATGATGATTATATTCTTGATTATATTATTAGTTGTTGAGTCTGTACGGGGACAGAAATCAGCTAAAAATGTCCATCTCACTTTTCTATGAGTCCAAAGTGACGTGTTTGAATGTCGTTTTGTTCGACCAACAGTGAAAAATAATAATAAGAATAATGTTTACAATACAAAAACAGAAGAAAGCATCGAATCCTCAAACTGGAGAAGATAGAATCTGCAAACTTTTGGCATTTTTACTCAGAAAGTAACTTAAATTAATTGATAATTAATTCTGTCAATCAACTAATTGATTACTCGACTACTTGTTTCAGCTCTAACACGTTAAAAGCACTCTGTGTTTGTGAAACCTCTTTGTTTATATTACTTGTGCACAAAATTTTATTTGGACATTATTTTTTTCTACAACTACAAATATTTTCTACACATTTACAAACTTGCCTCCGGCAGAGTTTTGGGCAGATTTAAAGGATGATTTATGAGCACACACATACTGATCATCATTTGAAAAGTTCAAAATCTCAAACTTTGAGACCATAAATGATTAAAGACAAACTATTTGTACCAAGGTTCACTGTAATCTCTGACTTATCGATCTCACTGTTTACAAACAGAAAAGTAACTTTATTTCAGCCTGAATTCTTTCCAAATCTGCAACATCTGTCAGTCTGGAGGTTTAAACTCATGCCCTCACAGTGTCGATGATTAACAGCAGGACCACAAACTGCATTAAACTTTCAGCGTCAGAGAAAACTCTGCTGAGTTCAGACTGTTAACTTACGGATCAGCTACAATCGCAGAAAACTGAGCCTCCTACCAGCCTGTCAAACAGCAAACAAACCATAAACCTTCTCTAAACAGTCCAGATCTGAGTGGAGTCCTGCGGGGATCAAAAGATGTGGCCGCCGCTAACTCTGCCTGCACACTGCCGCTCAGACATACATGGCTGCTTATTTTCTGCTGAATTACAGCTAAAAACTCGCTAACGGCTGATGCTGCTCTGGTGAGAGTGATTTGCAGGCAAGCTAAACATCCTGGCGATGACTATTTCCTGGTGTTTAACAGCTCCGAACTCATACCCCTCCAAAAAAAAAAACCCAGAAAAATCCCATCCCTGAATACTGTTGTTGGCCTTGTTTCCCCTAAAATTATTATTTTAGTTTTAATTATAACAATAATAATAAATAATAATATCACTTGAATTTAAGATTTTCAGGACAAAAAATTGTGGTACATTTTCTCCTCCAACTTATTTCAAGTCAAATTCTGCTCTGTAAGTGGAGTCGGGATTACAGGTGCAAATTAGCTGTTGAGCATGTTTTCACCGATGTTAAAATGTTAGTGTTGATTCATGTGAACTCTTCCCTTTAAACAAATAATTCATTTTTCAGAATACTGTATTTCAAACTCTTAAATATATATTTACTGGGCTATTAGCTTTTATCCATATTGCACGCTCCTGTAAACTCTACTGTCTAGGCCTAATGATTATTTTCATTAGCAATGAATCTGTTGATTACTGTCTTGATCAATCAATTAGTTGTTTGGTCCATAAAATGTCAGAAAATGGTGGGAAATGTGAATCAGTGTTTCCCAAAGTTCAGGATGACGTCCTCAAATGTCTTGTCGAGACCATTAAAGAATAGGAAAGTTTCATTATAATCATCAAAGAACTATTTTCTAAAGAAATAATTAAAAGCATCTTTACTAATGATCCTCAAACACTCTGAAGTCTTCTTTACATAAAGATCACAACACACAGACCTGCTGTTTATATCCTCACTAGCTTTTATTAAAACTCTACTTACAGCAACAAGTTTTATAGGACAAGCAGTTGGTTTCTATTGTGACCCAAACACAGTGACACTGAGCGCAGATCAGTGCATCAAACACAATGAAGGGAGGAAACCTGGTGCAGTTTTATAGGAATCCATTCCTGGATGTCGCTGCTACAGCTCTCTAACGAACCGAGCCGTCGTTGGTCCGTGCTGCCGGTTTTACTTAACCAGCTCAGAACTTTCAGAACTCTCGTCCCCGAATCAAAAACACCTCGAGGAGAAAATAAACAGAAGGAACAGACTCGTGACTCTGAACTGGAATAGAAAACAAGAAAAACAACAAACAGTGTACAGTACGTTACCTTCAGGAGGAGAAGGAGAAAAGGTGCGACACAAATAGCGGTTATCTTTAAAGGAACAGTCCGACATTTTAGAAACTCCTCTTATTCAGTCATCTCCAGAGTCAAATGAGAAGTGGACATCAGTTTCATCTTTGTGCGTTTTATCATTAACTAAAATTTCCCTAAAGAGGCTGAAACCAAACAAGGAGTTTATTCCAACAAGTATCGTCTGTGGAGCCAAATGTTCACATATAATACAAAAATAAAGTCCACAACAGTCGCTGTCTTATGTTTACAACCCACTCAACCAAAAAGTCATTTTTTAAAAACGAAGTATTAGAAATATAAGATTAGAGAAATGTCTGAAAAAAATATCCTCCTTTCCTTTTAGTTGTCCTGCGACCCTGTGAGGGGTCTCAACCCCAAGGTTGAGAAGCACTGAACTAAGGGGACCAAACAGCCCCGTTCTGTACCATAGAGCTCCATTATTATCCAAAAATTACAGAACCAGAAGGCTGCTGATATTCTATATTTTTCTTCATGTGCAGCTCCAAACCAACGATGAACTGATCTACTAACAGTGTAACTGTGCCGCAGACCTCTGTTGTCCAAAAACTATTAAAAACACGTCAATGAGCCACATTATGTTCCTTCAAACACACACACTGTACTTTATTTTGATTCAGTCTCTCTCACACACACACACCGTCCTGCAGCTAGAAATACTCAATACAGCACCAAATGTAGATTCATCCGCGGTTGAAAATACTCCCCAACAAATGTGCTTTTTCTTCCTGTTTGTTTGATAAAAACTAGTGACCAGCTGTTTTAGGAAATTACTGAACCTTTTTAAACATGAGAGTATTTGTGATTTTAAAGTCTTCAGAGGAAACCAATGAGCTCTGAGCTGAGAGACATCGACAGAGCAGAGGAGGAAAGAACTTAAAAATCCTCTCCGAACTAAACTTTATTGACAGTAATTATTTAAACTAGCAGGAATGGAGCTTTGTATAAAATGTTGGACCTGGATGGTGAGTGGTAGTGTAGTGTAGTGGTGGTGCTCTGGCTTCACATTGTCATTCAAAATCAGTTACAAGCACAGTGAAGAGCCAAACTGTTTATTATAGTATAATAAACTAGTATAGTTTGATTCTGCTTTGCTAGTTTTATGAGCTGAAATGATTTAAAAAAAACAACCAGACTGAACAGTTAACTGTAATGAAGGAATATGTTCAAAATGTGTTAATAGCTTTTGGCCGACTATGGAGGTCCTTGGTATGAAGGCATTAACTTTAATCAGGCTGGTACTTGTCAGCAGAATAAAGTCATCAGTTTTTAACAAATATTCAGACATTTGTTGTTGGTTTTTGTCCTTCAAGGGAATTTTTTGATGTTAAGAAAAGTATACTACTGTGTGCTGAGCAGGGCTAGGCACAACCTGAACCTATCTATCTTTGTGCTGAACAACCGAGATGAAACTGATACCCATCTTCTTATTGGACTCTGGAGAAGACAGAAAAGAGGATTTACCAAAACATTAAACTGGCCTTTTAAACAGATGAAGGTCAATGTTTTGAAAGTGTCAAGTCTATCATCTCAAGTGTCTCTCGTTACTTCCAGCTGCCTTCAAGTCCAATGTTAATAAATGACTGTGGCTTATGATCCTCTGAACTTCCTGGAGATATACCTCCCGACATTCAGAGTCCAGTCAGCTCCTACTCAAAGTTAAAATCGTAGTCAAAGTTCAGGGAGGTCATGTCAGAGGGAAGGCCCAGGGTCTCAGGGGTGATTTCCATCATTTGAGAGTCATCCTCGCTGGGTTTCCCCTCCTCTACATGCAACCCAGAGCCATGATCTGACGTCTCAAACCCCTTTGGGTCTGAAGCTGCCGAATCAGAGTCTCCTGAAGCCAGCTCAGGTTCTGGTTCGGACTGGCTCTGCTGGGCCTGCTGCCGCCGGGTCTGGTATCTGGTTTGGGATCGGGTTTGTCGGACAGGGCCAGAGGCAGGAGGGGTTCTCTTTGTAGGAGTCATTTTGCCTCTAGTTTTGGGACCTGGCTTGGATTCAAGTTCGGTTACTGGAGCTGTGTCAGAGAGGGACTCTGGAAGACCCTGGGGCTGAGTGTCCTGGTCTGGTTGGGGTTCAGATTGTGGTTCTGTCTGAATTTGAGGAACCAGTTTGGGATGAGTTTGTGATGTTGGTTCCAGCTTGGCAGGCTCAGTTTGTGGAGCAATTTGGGACTCAAATTTAGGAGTCTGGGACTGGTTTTGAGGGACACTCTGAGCCTCAGACGGAGTTGAAGTTTGTGAAGTAGGTTTGAATGGAGCCTCCTCAGGTGTTTGAGCTGGGACAGGCTGCATGGACCAAACTGATGCAATCTGAATGTCTAATTTTGACTGAGTTTGTGTACTTGATGGTGAATTGTTTGAGTCTGGTCGTGGAGACGTATGAACCTCAGTTGGAGGTTGGGGCTGGGTTTTAGGCTGGGCCTGGGGTTGTGGTATTGATGCTTGATGGGCTACAACTGTACTTTTATTGGTGCCACTCCAATCAGCTCTGGTGTCTGCCATTACTGGTTTGGTGATAGAGGAAGTGCCTGACTGGCTGGCGTCTGCGATTACTGGTTTGGTGATGGAGGAAGTGCCTGACTGGCTGGCGTCTGTGATTACTGGTTTGGTTATGGAGGAAGTGCCTGACTGGCTAGCATCCACCGTTACTGGTTTGGTGATGGAGGAAGTACCTGACTGGCTGGCATCCACCATTACTGGTTTGGTGATGGAGGAAGTGCCTGACTGGCTGGCATCTACCGTTACTGGTTTGGTGATGGAGGGAGTGCCTGACTGGCTGGCATCCACCGTCACTGGTTTGGTGATGGAGGAAGTGCCTGACTGGCTGACACTACTGTAGAAGATGCCAAATAAGTCCTGGGCTTTGGCTGCAGCCAGGTTACTCTTCAGTTTCTCAGACCTCTGAGCTCCATCGCCCATGTTCATGAAAGGTGGAGGCTTGACAAACACCGTACGGGTCTGCTCGCTCTCCGGGACGCCGGGAGCGGCCACATCAGACACTATCTTTATCATTGTTGATTGTGCAGGTTTAGCCTCAGATGGAGCAGGGGTGGTTTCAGATGGAGCAGAGGCAGCCTCCACTGGGGCAGGTTTAACCTCTGTTGGGGCAGGTTTAGACACTGGTGGCGCAGGTTTAACCTCCACTGGGGCAGGTTTAGACACCGGTGGCGCAGGTTTAACCTCAAATGGCACAGGTTTAGACACCGGCAGTGCAGGCACAGCCTCGAATGGACCAGGTTTACCAACTGGCGGCACAGGTTTAGTTTCCAGCAGTGCGTTCTGGGCGTTTAGAGCCTTTGTGAGAGGATCAGTGAATATCGGGAAGTCTTTGGGAGGAGTCCCTAGTGCACCTGTGTTTTGGGGTCTCATGGAGAGAAAGGTATTCAGAGGTGCAGGTCTACCCATCATGGCTGTTTTCCTCAGGACTGCAGCAGGTGCAGGGAGGTTGGGCCGGATTCTTCCCCGGTTGGCGCCCTGGGTCACCCAGGGAGGAGGCATGTTGCTCTGGCCTGACAGCTTCTCAGCTATCTCCTTAGCGACAGCCATAGACTTTGCAAAAGAATCTTCCACTGAGACCGGATTCAGCTTCACAGATGCTTCCTCCTCCTTGATGAACTCAGCGGCCACTTTTTCCGCCTCCTTTGCCAGCACGTTCTCCCTCTTCTTCCACGTGAACTTTCCGAACGAGGGTGTTGTGGTCATGGGTGCTGGTTTGCCAGCCTCCAGGCTCTGCTTGCGGAGCTTTGCCCTCATGGCCGGACTGGGTCCACAGAGGATTTTGGGTGGGTCGTAGGGTTTTGACGGAGGTTCAGGCTGTTTGTGGACCTCCAGTTTCCCGAGCTCAGGCTTTTTAAAAGCTTCCTTCTCAGCCTTAAGTTTTCCTTCATCTCGCTCCCTGTCATACTTGGACCTAGTATCTGAATATTTACCATATTTATACTTGTCATCATCGTCTCTTGGGCCATATCTTGGTCGGTTGTCATATCTGTCATCTTCCTCCCTGCGATACCGGTATCGATATTCTTCTTCTTTGCTGTATTTGTATCTGTCTTCCTCATCTCTTCTGCTGTATTTAGCCCTCTCCTCTTCCTCTCGGCTGTACCGGTATTTATCATCCTTCTTGTTGTATTTATATTTTTCATCTTCATCTTTCTTGCTGTAAGAAGGACTCTCCTCTCCCTTGCTCTTGGCATTTTTAAAATCCTCTTCCTTCTTGCCCAGTTTCGGCTTTTCCTCCTCTTCCTCCTTTTTATCTTTGGATTTCTCCTCTTTCCGACCATCATCATCCTCCTCCTTCTTTTTCTCCTTGTCCTTTTTCTCCTTTTTGTGTTTGGTCTTTTCCTCCTTGTCTTTGCTGCCTTTCTCCTCGTCATCGTGTTTGCGTTTCTTTCCACTCGTCTCTATGGCCAGTCCTGCCTGGCGATCCAAGTTCCTCCTCTGTTCGTACAGCGGATTCTCATACATTTGTTTCTGGGGAAGGAGGCATTAAAACAGAAGGACAAGACAGTGAAGACGATATATGAACAAGACTTCTGCCTGACATACAAACACAAATCTCATTCTGAATGTAACTTAGACACAAAATACTCCTAATTCTTATTGGGATGCTGCGTTCATGTGATGTTGGAGTTCCACATGGTTAGGGTTAGAAAATGAAAATTTGAAAATCGTAATCTTGATAAATGCCTGTTCGTTCTTACATGACAACGATTTGCAATAGCAGAGAGATCTACAGCATCAAACCCAACGCATGTGACAAACTGCACAGGAAGAAAATGACAGGACATCATGTAAATAAACCTAATGTGTGTGAGAGACACTGAAGACAAAGCAGCTCTAGATTCATCTGAATAAACAGAATTGAGATCCCGATTTTCTTCCACAATTCTTTTCAAATGAAAAAAAACATCAATTCCTAATAATATAACAATAATAATAATTTTTTAACTAGAGCTGTGCAGCCCTAGCACGAGTCATAGTTACCACTTTCTGACTCTGACTCTCTAAATAGTGTTCAAGATGCTGTCCAAGTCATAATTACGACTAAGACACTCTGTGCCAAATGACATCGAAGTGCCTGAAAACCAAACAAACATGGACGCTTTGTCGCAACCAAAGTTTGTGTTCAAGGTAATTAAACCCAAACTTAATGTATATAGAGTTATGTCTTCCATAGGACACTAACTCCATAATCATACAACCTTGTCGTCTGTTAATGAGTCATAAACATGAAATCTTTACGTCTCTACCGTCTATCCCATAAGATCATGAACGCAGCATCATTCAAAGACCTCTCTGGACTGTTAATTTACTGTTTCTTAGTTGTTTTTACTGACTAAAGTCCATTTTCCTCCAGTGTTTTGGGGTGAAACACATGTTGCTGTTGAATCTTTTAAAAGTCTTTTTTTTTTGTTGTGCTGTCAGCAGAACAAACTAACTTCCATTCAGCTCCATTGTGGTCTGGGTGATATGGCTCAAAAAGGACGTCTTGATTTTCTTATAGCTTGACAAAACATCAGAACATTTGCTATCAGGCTGCAACGAAAATACATGATATGGCAAAAAAAGCTGAATAATAATTATGTAAGTTCATGGGCTGTTATGGGGGTAGTCTCACGAAACCTGACTGGACAAACACAATGTTAATGATGGAGGCCAAAATCCACAGTGTGTCCACACAGTCATTTAAAAGTCTGTGTGAAGCTTCTATTCAGCTTCAGCAGTCTGAGTTAGTCATATCAAGTGGATATCTGACACATTTACAGTCTTTTTAGCATCAAATTCCCTCTTTGTGTTTCCTCGGACAGTGTTTCCCTGTTGAGCTGCAGGTGGAAGTATAGTAACAAAAAGAGGAACTTTGGCACTAAAAAGACTGTAACGTTGAAAGATATCTACTTGATTTGACTCATTTGGACGCTGAAGCTTCATATTAGCTTCAGACTGTGGATTTTGTCCTCCATCACTTCCATTGTAAGGTCATTATGAAGGGATCCTCTAATGGTCAGTATGAACAGGAGGAATGATTACAGCAAGAAAAACAGCTTTAATGTTCATTTGATGACTGACTGATGGTTTAATGACACTTGAAAAAGTGTGAACTTGTCCTTTAAATCAAAAAAATGACCCTGAACCTCTCGGACTTTACTACCTTGTACTTCTCATTGTGAGAATGGGTGGTGACGTGCTCTTCTGCACAGATGGCGTCTCCGTAAAACTCTTTACACAGCAGGCAGAAGAATCCTCTGACGGGCAGCAGGAACTCCGAACCTGCAGCAAAACACACGTAACCGCATTTTAAATCCAAAGGTGGCGATAAAATAAACTGTCAATTATGTTTACCTGATGGAACGCCTCCGTTTGCAGTACCTGTCAGGACAGGAGAGGGTTAAAGAGGTAACATCTGCTTACATATTATTTAAAAATGCATGGTGAAGAATTCAGTGGTATTATATCGGAGCAGTAACGGTTGGAAAAGTGTTGTAACTGCTCAGTGACACCACTGGAGATGCAGTTAAATGAAGACATGTTCTGGTAAACGAGCAGACAAACACTTGTAACGAGCAGTTAAAGCACTTTTCCAACAGTTAAAGCAGGACTTTACATTTACAGCAGCCTTCATTTAAAACAAGGATTGAATTGACAGTGGAGGTGCTGACAGGAGTCTCCTCTGCGGCTCGATGAGAGTCTTTGTCACTTCGTTAGTACTGTTTTCATTATGAGACACAGAGAAACTGCAGCAGAGATCCAGACTGAGCTCCACCTGGAAGCAGAAGACGGCTCAGACACCGAGATCATTGGGGAAAAAAAACTGCAGCATCACTATGACTTTAAGGAAACAGCTGAATGTGTATTACAAGTACCTTTGGCGGGTTTCGTCAGCTTCTCTTCTGACGGCATGTTCTTGGTGATTTTGGTGGGAGTGGAAGCCCAGGGTCGGTCGTACGGGTCCAGCGTCTGTGGAGCACCAGAAGGAAATCGTGTTATATGAGAAATGAGGAAGTAAAAGAGAATGCAGGTGTGAATATCATCACAACTACAGAACCAGTCAAACATCTGGACAACTACTCGTATCATGGTTTTTCTTAATGTTATTTGAAGCTGGTTCAGACATCACCAGCAGTGTCATCAAGGCAAACAGTGGCTACTGTGAGGAATCTAAAATATTTTCTGTTTACTACATATTTCCATATTTTATAGTTTGATGTCTCCAGTGTTGTTCTACGATGTAGAAAACAGTAAAAATAAAGAAAAAACCTTTGAACTTTTGACTGTATTTCTACATCAAAAAGCAGAAGAAGACATTCAGCCTCTAGTTTCACTGCTGAAGCCGACTGTAACAAGAGAAAACATTTATGACATGATGTTCATACAGCAGCAAACACTTTGTGTCCACAGGAGGAAATATAGTTGTCGACTAATACATTAATAAACTCTTATATCAGCTGACAGCTGCATTATAAACCATTTATTAACTATTTATAGACTTTTAATGATAAATCAGTGTTAGCATGCTTGTTTTATAATGCAGATCAATACTTCACTTATTTAAACCCTGTGTAATACTTCTAAAGAGACTTGTAATTAACAGTGAGCTTAACATACTTACATCATTTCTAACATTAATATAATGTTCCTTAAATATTCCTAAAGTTACCTATATTTCTTCTTTTTCATATGTAATATGGGAGACTTTATCAAACTTTGCATTTATCACATGAAAACACAGATTGTGTTGTAGCTCCTCAACAGTGAGTTGATATTTTTCTCAGATAATATTGGTGTAATTTATAGAAACATCGGTTGTTACGGCCGGTTTGTTGTTTGTGAAACTAGAAGCCGTCGTCTCGTTCAGCTCAGAAGATGAAACACACACATTTATGAATAAAGATATTTTTTACAATATGTAATAAAACAAACCTTTCGGTGAATTTTGCTGTGCAAGTGCGTGAAAAAATCAAACATGGAACCAGAGGTGAGGTTACAGTTTTTGCACCAGTGGTTTCCAGCGTCATAGTATTCGAACGGCTCAGGGGGCGGGGTCGGAGGCGGAGCCGGGGCGCTGGCAGGCGGCTTGTCCGGCGAAGCTCTTGACAACGACGACGAAGACGCCGAAGGTGCCGAGGAGGTCTGCTAAGAAACAAAGATGGAGGAGAGTCAAGACGGCGGGAGACACAGTCGGGATTCACACAAACAGTGACGGAGTTGCTTTTTCTCTCTGCTTCCACAAAATATGAAAACTGAAAAAGTTTCTTACCTTCAGCGTGTTGCAGCCTCCAAGACGTCAGTCAGCGCGACAGTCCGACTGTTGCTCTTTAACTGATCGCAAACTCTAATTCGCTTTTAAGTTTAACCTCAGGTGGGTTTTTTTTTTCTCGGAACGATGAAACATTTGAAATATAAAAAAGGTGAAAACTTTCTGTTTACATCCCTGATGTCTAGTTACTGAGCTATCTATGTTCAAACCCCCACAAGACCAGAAAATCTTGTCATGTAACTAAAACTGCAACTAATCATCATTTTCATTATTGATTAATCTGTGGAATATTTTCTCAATTAATCAATTAATCGCTTTATCCATAAAAACGGCAGGAAACAGTTCCCACAACAATCCTTTAACAGTCCACAACATCACATGACCTGAGCTGCAACTAACAATCAGTTTCATTATTGATTCATCCCTCCATTATTTTCTCCGTTAATTGATTAGTTGTTTGGTCCAGAAAATGGTGAAAAATGACGACGTCATCAAATGTGCACAAAGATCTTCAGTTTACTGTCACAGTAAATATTCACATTTAACAAGCTGCAATCAGAGAATTTGGACTTTTTCATTCTTAGAAATTAAATTAATTAATTATCCAAATAGTTGGTGATTGATCTAACAGTTGACAACTTATTGATTAATAGTTGCAGCTCAAGTCACAAACAAAGAAAAGCAGAAAATCTTCACGATTATGAAACTGGAAACTGTGAATGTTTGAAATTTTTACCAGAACAAAAGTCTTCAAAGATGATGATTAATTTACTGTTAATTGATCTGTTTAACAAACTGGAACCACTGAATGTTTTGCTTTTTTGCTTAAAATAGCTGCCGACTAATCAATTAATTAATTGACCAATCGACATGTATCGATTCTAATAGTGTGTAACGTGCAGATGACTGACGGATTTCAAGCTTCTTTGCACCAAAATCAGAAGAAATAAGTCTTTTTGTTTAAGTTCAGTAATAAGAGAAGAAAACCTTCCAGGATTAGTTTCAATCAACAAACTCGATGCACATCCACTGCATGTAATCACGTGTCTGTCCCAGTGCATGATGGGAAACTGTCAGACTGGGCGAGTGAGGACGACTACGGGTGCGTTTTAGGATCGACTGAACGGTGAACAGACGCGTTTAAAAAGTGCACAAAAATCAATAAAATACAATTAAAAAAGAAATTAAAAGAAAACATCAAAGCAGCTGAAACAGACTTTAAATAAACAGTTAAATCTGATACAGTCAGTAATGTAATCTGATCATAATCTGATCATAATCTGATCTTTCTTCTGTTTAAACATACAGATTAAAAACATTTTAACAAACAAAGCTGCTCTGATTTAAGTCCACATGAGACTTAAAACTGTTTTTAAATAATCTGAATAAAAGCTGAGATGATCCCTAGCTATGATGTAAAAGCTCCTCATGAAAAAGAACCAAACAAGCAAATACATAAATAAATAAATACATAAATAAATAAATAAATAAATAAAGGGGAATACCACTGAATTCAGACTGTCAGAGTTCTGCACGTGCTCAGTGCTGACCAGTTTTTTTAACGTGAATCTCCAGCCAATCAGATCTCTCCTCTGTGAACGTCTGAGATGATCAATATCGACTCCAGATCACAGCTCAGCGGAGGGAAAAATCAGACGTTGATGTCGTCCATCGTCAGATGGATGAACGATGGAAAAAAGGAACATTCAGTGTTTTAGTTGCTGTAAACTGATCACATGTATTGATCGAGGGTGAATTCAGTGGTATTTCCTGTGTTACCTCCTCTGCAGATGTTTGTACCTTTAGCGTGGAGCCGCCGACCGCCTGCCGTCCCTCGGGGCTCCTCTCCGGCTCCCGTTTCTTCTTCTGTGGTGGCGACGCGTCCTCCTGCTCGTCGACCGGCTTGCCGGCCCTGCGCGGCCGGTCGGACGGCGTCAGGCCCAGGATGAGCGCCACCTTGTCGATCTCGCTGCGTTTCTTCTCGGCGGCCTCGTGCTCTTTGCGCAGGTTGGAGATCTGAGTCATGACGTCCTCCTGCAGGTGGCTGATCTTCTGCAGCAGAGGGTCTTTGTGGCCGTCCTTCTCGCGGCGCTTCTTCCTCAGGAGCTCGCCTGAGAACACACGACACGTTAAAAACAACAACCAACACATCTGGACGCCAGCAGCTGGCTCCTTGCTGACGGCACGTGAACAAACCTTGCTGCTTCCTGAGTCTCTCCAGCTCCTTCATCAGATACTCCTTCTTCTTCATCCTCAGCTCTCTGTCCTGCTTCAGCTTCTCTCTTTCCTCCAGAACCTGAACACAAACACCGTCAGCGTTGATCTGCAGCTGCTTTCATGTTTCTGTTTGTTTCATGAACAACAGGAATAAAAACCTTCTGCTTCTGGCTCTCGTTGTTCTGCTCCTCAGACACTCTCCTCTCATGGCTGCCGACTTTAGAGTTTCCTTTGTCACCGTCCTGGACCGAACTCTTCATCAAACCTGAAGACCAACACATGATCGGCTTTAACATCAGCCAATAGGAACACAGGAAAACTAATCTGACATGATTCATTCTGACATCATCATCGTCATTCCACAATCAGACCAGTTGTGAACTGATGTTAAACTTCATGTAAACAGATCTATGTTGTTATTTAGTTGTTGTCATGACGACTCCAGATATTCAGACTCAGGCTCAAAGTGTGTAAAAAAAACATCCCCCTGATCAGACTGACCTTTGACCCCGGGCTCGGGGGTCTGCTTATTGTAGGGCGGTTTGTATGGCATTGTGGGGGGGAAGTCGTCGGGGGCGGTCTGGGGGGGCAGGGTCATGCTGGGGGGCGGGTACATGGGCGGCCACTGCTGGTGCATGTAGGACAGGTAGTTCCCGTACTGGCTGTACCCCGGCGGCGGGTAGTTGGGTGGCATCATGCTGTGCACCTGTGAGGGGGGGTATGTGGGGATGGGCACCCCGGTGTGGGTGGGGATGGCGCTGGGTTCTGGGGTTTGTGGCGGCAGCTCTTTGTGAGCCGGCGGCGCCGTGGCTCCGCCCTTCATCTCTTTGAGGGATTTGGGCGGAGCCACGGCGCCGCTCTTCCTGCGGCCGTCGTCGCTGCTCCAGCTGCCGGCTCGGCTGCGACTCCTGCTGCTGCTGCTGCAGCTGGAGCTGCCGCTGTGGCTCCGCCTCCTGCGCCCGCGGCTGTGCCGGCTGCCGTCCGAGCTGCAGGAGGAGTACCGCTGGCGCCGTGTGGGCGTCTTGGGAGGCGGCTTGTTTCCATGGAGCCGCTCCTTGGTCCTGGCGGCCATCTTGCTGATCTCAACCACGCCCAGGTCCAGACCGATGGTCTGCAGCAAGTCCTGGATTTTCTCGTATTCCTCCAGCGCCTGCCGCTCGCTCTCCTCCAGCGGCTCCGTCCCCGGCGGGTAGGCGGGGTTCGACACCTGGACCGTAATGTTCTGGTCGGGGCTGATGGTGGGTCGACTGGCGTACCTCATGTCTACCTCACCTCTGGTGGGAGGGGCCTGAAGGTGTGGCGAGGCCCCCTGGGGGAGGCCGTATGACTGAGCGAGGACTGCTTTCTGCGGCGGGTAATCTCCGTACAGCGCCTCCTCCGTCACGTCCGCGTACAGATCCAACGTGTGATGTCGCAGCGGCTCTGGCGGCGCCGGCGGTTTGGGCTCCTCCGCGTCTCCGTACAGGAACTTCTCCTCGTCGTCGATGTCGTCCACGGTCTTCTCCGGAGCCTTGGCCGCCCCGGCCGCCGCCGCCGGGCCGAGCAGGTTCAGGATCTCTTTGATCTCGGCGTCGAGACCGGCGCGCTGAGCCATCTGCGGGTCGGACCGGAGCTCCGACAGCATGGACGCCACCATGTGAGGCTCCATGCCTTTCATGGCCTGCAGCAGCTGGTCGGCCACGCGGGAGATGTTGGAGCCCTGCAGACCTCTGGGAGAGTCTGAGCTCTGAAACACAAACCACAGGAAGACACCAGAGTGACGCCTCCGTGTGACAAAGATCCTCAGATAACAGACGCAGATTATAAAGCTGATAAAATTCTCAGCGTTTGTTTACATCAATCACACCAAACTCAAAGTCTTTTGAATTATTATTAATTATTTTCTTATTGGCTCACATCTCTGCAGAGTTTATGAGTCTCTCTGAACATCTCTCATCATGCTGCTCTCTGACTCACAACTGAATTTTACAGGATGTCTCACCGTTTTCAAATTCAAGCGGAAGAAACTCTGCTTTCATTACAGTTTCATCTAAACGACGTCACTGAGAAGTTTCAACCCTTAAAACCGCTGAACAAACACATGACGGGTCGAAAGTTTTGCTGATTTAATGATGATTCAGTTTCAGACAAAGTTCTTCTTCAACTGTTTTTGTTTAAACATTTAACTTCTTCTGGGTTTGTAGACAATATTTTTATATTTCTCTTAGTGAGTTATTGTTACCTTTAAGTCCGTGCTGAAGCTGTACATGTTTATATATATAATCAACATTTTAATGACACTCTGATCTGTCAGATAAGAGGTGGAAGCTGATCTGTCGGGGTCAGCGAGTGTTTTTAACCCCGACGTCTGCAGCGTTCGGCGTCCTACCCTGACAGACGGCGAGTCCTCGGAGTCGTTGCGTTTCTTGAGGATGGATTTTGTCGGCAGACTCAGCATCTCCTCCAGCTCCTTCCTGCGCCGGGCCGTGTCCAGCTCCCTGAACTCTCTCCTGGACTTCTCGTCGCTGTCGTCAGTGCTGCGGCTGCTGGAGCTCGAGCTGCTGCTCACGCTGCGACTCCTCCTCCGGCTCTTACTGCGGGTGCGACTGGCTGCTTTGCTGTAGCTCCTCCCCCGGCTCCGCCCTCTGGACCTGGATCTGGACTTGCTGTGAGGGCGGCTCTTGCTGCGGCCCCGGCTCTTGGCTCGGCTCCGGTCCGGGCTGCGGCTCTGGCTGCGGGGCCGGCTCTTGCTCCTCGCCCGGCTCTTGCTGCGGCCCCGGCTCTTGGCCCGGCTCCGGTCCGGACTCCGGCTCTTGCTGCGGCCCCGGCTCTTGGCCCGGCTTCGGTCCGGACTCCGGCTCTGGCTGCGGGGCCGGCTCTTGGCCCGGATCCGGTCTGGACTTCGCTCTCGACTCCGGCTGCGAGGGCGGCTCCGCCCCCTGCTGCGGCTGCGCTCATACTCGGGTCGAGGACGGTAATCTCTGCACAGAAACAACACATCAACAACCAGTAAATATTCATATTTACTGGTGTCTTTAGTCTCTGTGACAGTAAACTTTGAGTTGACGTCATCTTTGGGAAACACTGATCAACGTTTTGCACCGTTTTCTGACATTTTATGAAAGTACCTCTCATGATGGCGTGGGGGGGCGGAGCCAGATGGTCCGGTCAGCTCGTTGCCGACGGTGATGACCAGGTTGTGGTCGAGGGGAAGCGGTCCTCGTGGTGACGGAGATCTCTGCAACAAAATAGAAGAAACCAGTTTTATAATAATCAGAAGGATCCACACAGATATAAAGTGAGATAAGTTGTTATCAGTATTCATCAATACATATATTTATATATTGACTAAACAATCCATCGATCTACAGAAGCAGTCGGTCTGCAGCTAATGATTATCTTCATTATTAATTAATCTGTCAATAATTTAGTTGTTTGGTCCATAAAATGTCAGAAAATGGTGAAAAATATTGATCAGTGTTTCTTAAAGTCCAAGATGACGTCAGCAAATGTTTTGTCCACAACTCAAAGATCTTCAGTTTACTGTGAAAATATTCACATTTAAGAAGCTGCAATCAGAGAATTTGGACTTTTTTTCTTTAAAAAAATGCTTGAAACGATTAATTGGTTTGTTAATCATCAGAAAAGTAATCGTCAACTATTTTGATAATCAACCATTGACTGTATATAAAGAGAGACGACATCACAGCTCCCCAAAATCAAAGGCAAACATCTGGATCGCCCCCTGCTGGCTGCTGCAGTACAGCAGTCATAAGCCCCGCCCCCTCCGTGTTATTGGATGGGACGTGAATGAAACTAAAAAAAAAAAATCACGTCAAACACATGTTTCCCAAAGATGGTTTCTGTCATTTTAGGTCATTTTTAATCACGCTGATGTTTTTGTCATTTTTCTGATGAGTTTGTTTTTAGTTATTTGACGATATAAAAAGGAGGTGTGAGGTCATGATTGACAGCTGTGACAGCCGCTCTCAAACTCTACTGCACTGACTCTGGCTCCAAATGACGTCACACAAGCAAGATGGCCGCTCACGGAAGGAAGATATTTTGGCTTCATGTTTGCATAGAGGCAGGAAGTGGAGACGCGTCGGCCATCTTTATATACAGGCGATATAATCGACTAACCGCAGCTCTAGTTGACAGATTAATAGATAATTACAAGATTTACAAAGTCTCAGAAGCAGCTGAAATTATCTGCATGAACATAACATTAAGTGAGAAAATTAGCTTTTTTGGGGTGAATCGACCCTTTAAATGCTTCATGTTGATGTTTCATCAGTCAGTCACCATCAGCTTCATCACCAAGCTTCCGGCCAAATGACCTCAACATAAGAACCTGACAGATGTTGACAGATGTTGACTGTTGGCAGAGAAATAATCTGAAGCTAAATGCTGCCGGGACAGTTCCAGGAATCACTGTGATAATGATGATGATGATGATGATGATGAGTCTGTTCATATGAATCAATCACACCGGTTTGCATCGTTATCTCACTGGAGCAAAACACGAACTCCATTCATATGTCTGGCAGTTTATTGATGTTTTGCTTGTTGACTTCATAAACAAGAGCAAATAACGAGTTAATTCATCCCGGTTAAACAGATCAGTGTGATCTTTCATTCGGCCACGTTTACATCCTTAAAAACACAAACTGTTACAGAGAAAAACAGACTTATCGGTCCACAGCTAGCTAATGTTAGCTAACGCTAGCTAGCCCGGTGTATTTTACTGAAAGTTGTAAATACTTAGTAAAAGTTAGGCTAAACTTTTTTTTATATATAAGTTACTGACAGTTTATTTGGTCCTTCTGTCAGAACATGTAAGAATGAATGTTTCAGTCTGAACCTCATCAGTAAGTTAATGTTATTATATCGGACGGGATTCGTTAAATTGGCAGATTATTGAATGGATTTTGGTGCAGAGCTGCTAATAAATGAAATGTGTATCGGGACTAATGAGAAATCTGACTTCAGGTATAATTCACTCTCAGGAGACGACAACATTCACCAGCTCCAGTCTGTTTGTTAACAGGCTCAGTTTCATATTAATTTGACCCAGTTTGACTCACCTCTCTCGGCGGAGCTCCGGCCCAGTACTCCCCGCTTCGGTGACTTCCTGCCCCGGGGGAAGGGTACCTCCTGCGCGGCGGGGAGCGACGGTAGTCCGGGTGTCCGTGGTCGTGGTAGCCGGGGTGGTACGGGGGCCTGGGACGGCTCCTGTCGTCTCTGTAGCCCGGTGCCATGTATGGCCGCGGCGGCGGGGGACCGCGGCCTTCGAAAGGCGGCGCGTAGCCTCCTCTCGGCGGAGGCCGACCGCGGTACATCTCCTCCCGCAGAGATTCTGTGGCTTCCCGCGGTCAACCAGCGGATGTATCCAGGGTTCGTTTGATGCAAATCTAAAACCCGCAATCAGTTTACTGTCTGTACAAACCGATTATTAAAGTATTCATAAGGAAATTGATTCTTTACGCCGATCAGTCTCTGCTTGCACACAAAACTTCTTCTTCTACAGACAGAAACAAACAGACAAGACTGAGCGAGCTGCTGCCCCCTGCAGGACAACATGTACACAACACCTCATCTCATCACAAGGTCCATTTAGTGGCTCCTCTGGAGCTCTCAATCATATCTCACGATCTTCCTCAGCAGATGGAGTTGGCTCAGTTCTTATGGATTTATAGATGTTCAAATTTTTTTTTCTGAGCATTTTAAGGACTTTAAACGTCATTTAAAAAGTTCATCCAC